>NC_064874.1:35256902-35271902 GCF_943734745.1 Anopheles darlingi | reverse complement strand
CCTGTACGCGAACGTCGGTTGGGCGGACTTTAGCGGTTACGGGCGGGTGGAGGTGTTTCTGCGCGAGATGGCACTCGTCAACATAATGCTGCTGGCGGGGCTCGGTCTCGACTACCGGGCCCTTCGGTCGCTCTTTCGCTTCATCATGCAACTGACGGTCGTTCCCACGGTGGCCGAGGTGATGACCGTGACCATCCTTGCGCGCTACCTGCTCGCCCTACCCTGGCTCTGGGGTGTTCTGTTGGGGTAAGTTCTTCTCCTTTTTCTTCACCACCACATTACATTGTCCCGAGAGTTCTATAATTTGGTTTTAAAAGACCTTCCGCGCAAAGCAGAGCAGCAAACCCCAACCGGCAGCTGCTAATGGATGCTGCACTGTGTACTAAAAACGGCCAGACATAAAAGACTCCCCTTTCTCTCTGGCACACACACAATGGCGTCCTTCGTGGAAAAAAGATGTTGAGGTTTTCCGCTGTTCTCGTTCGGTTCTTCGTTCCTTCCGTTTTCTTTTCCGTCGTCGTCGTCGTTCCGTGTTGAGTGCCATTTCCATTCCCATACCACCACCCTGTGGTGCACCCGGGGAGGCCACCACCACCACCACCACCACCACCACCGGATTAACAATGTACCAAGAAAATGGGAAAAATATGCTGCAATATCAAAGAAGGGAAATGGGGGCTAAGGAGAAAAGTTGTATTAACTCGCGGCTGCCACCGACACACGGAACCAAAACGGAACGGAACGGAATGGGTTAGTGGTGCGGTGCAGCGGTGGCAATGCATTAAAAAATCCAAAATGGACGCCACGAACGATGGCGCGCGTCGAGGGTGATGCGAGAGGGTTCATTATTGTGTTCCCGGAGCGCAGCGAAGGAGGTTTTGCTAAATGGATTGCTGCAACTGCGCGTTACGTGGTGCTGGTGCTGGTGATGATGATGATGAAGGTGGTAGGAAGGGGTGAAATCAATTTCGTTTCACTCGTTGAACTCGCGTTGAACACTTGCGCTGCACGCCGTCATTTGCAGCAACTAAACCACAGCCATTACGTCCACCTCTCTTGGGGGCTCCGTCTGGGTGATAATCTACTCTGGGTCATTGCCGGTACGACTCCCTTTTGGTGGTGGTGGCCGCCAATTGCTTTGCATCGCGGAACCTCGCGCCGAGCCTTTGGCGCCGGGTGTCATGGAGGATGTTT
Source organism: Anopheles darlingi (assembly GCF_943734745.1). Taxonomy (NCBI): domain Eukaryota; kingdom Metazoa; phylum Arthropoda; class Insecta; order Diptera; family Culicidae; genus Anopheles; species Anopheles darlingi. The sequence goes on along the minus strand of NC_064874.1, from coordinate 35,270,708 downwards.
TCATATTTTAAATCACATTTCACACACACACACCTACAGGTTGGTCGTAACGGCCATCTCACCGAACGTGGTCGTGACGGTGCTGTTGCGATTAAAGGAGGAGCGGCTCGGTCTCAACAAGGGCATTCACACATTAATCATCGCGGTGACAAGCTGTAATGATGTGCTCGCGATCTTCCTGTTCGGTGTCATCCTCGGTTTGATATTCACTACCGGTGAGTACGCCTCCTGTGTGTGTGTGTGTGTGTGTGTGTGTGGTGCCCGTGACACATCCTTGCACCCTGAAAACCTCCTACCGCTTCCGCGCAACCCTCACGCAGGTAACCTCACCAGCCAGATCCTCCAGGGACCGATCGGCATCATAATTGGGCTCGTCTACGGAACCGCGTGTGGTCTTGCGGTCCTACATCTACCATCGCACCAGGCGGTAAGTTCCCTGCCAGTCAGCCAGCCAGCCCTGGAGTCAGAAATTTTAATTATTTTCACCTCCCGCCCTTCCACCACCATCATCTCTCTCTCTCGCGCTCCAGAAATACTCGAACGGGTTGCGGTTCACGATGACGACGCTGGCGGGCGCACTGTCGGTGGTTGGTAGTAAAGCGGTCGGGTATCCGACGGCCGGCGCTCTCGGTTGCATCGTGACGGCGTTCGTCGCCGGTACCGGGTGGCGCAAGCGACCACCAGCGATGGCGGCGACGGCGGCGACGGAGCGTGACAATGAGGTGAGCGTGTATCTGGATCTGCTGTGGAAGTTCCTGAAACCGGTGTCCTTCTCGCTGATCGGCAAGGAGGTTAACTTTGGTGTGCTGACCGGTGAAACCGTGCTGTACGGGCTCATCACCCTTGCGGTGGCCGTACTGGTAAGTTCCGGAGGAGAGGGTGCCCCGGGAAGGAAAGCAGCTCTCTACCCAGAATCGAATCCGGCATCATAAACTTCCGCGTGATTTTCCCTCGCGACAGCTTCGATTGACGTTCGCGTACCTTTCGACGCTCGGTAGCGAGCTGAACTGGCGGGAACGCGGGTACGTGACGCTGTCCGGGTTCCCGAAGGCGACGGTACAGGCAGCCCTCGGACCGGCGGCCCTCGATCTGGCCCGTACACTCAACGCCACGGACCAGTACGACCGGGCCCAGACCGTACTCATCGTGACGGTGCTGGCGATCATACTGACGGCCCCGCTGGGTGCACTGTTGATGATCAAATTAGCACCCCGATGGTTGAAGCAAGGTGACGACGACCATGACGACGACGACCATCGATACCGGTAGCACCTATAGGGGACCGATAGTACTACTTACGCTTGTACTTAACGATGCGTCCCCGTTTGGAGAAGAGCTCCACAGCAGGAGCAGGAGCTGGCCATTCATTCAGAGACCATTTAGTGATGTTACGATGTTGTGGATTGTCAGGCGCTGAAGGCGCGACCTTCCCTATGGAGCTAATGAATAAACATTCGAAGCTACTCGACGTGTCTTGGGTTTCTTGGCACCAGGTAGGTAAGTGTTCTCGAGGAAGTTTCTCGAGGAAGGAACGACGTTCCCTGGAATATTCAATGCAGCACTGCAGCGCCTTCATCACTTTCCACATCGGTCGCAAACTTTGCGCGTGAGTGAATGACGTTTGAACTGAAACTTAAGGGACCGGGTGTGCAAGACCTCACCCCCGGTCTCCCTTTTCTCCACGCACTTTTCCCAAAAAAAAAAAACTCGGACGACGTCCCCGTCGTCGTGTGTCATCTGTGGGATGCATGGATGGCTGCAGCACGGAAATGATTTTTGGGAAATGTTGCGGCAACTATAAAACCATAAATCAGCAGAAAATTTTCCGTTATGACTCTTTGGTCCGAGTAGTCCGAGCCAGTCGTTGCCGCAGCACCGGCAGCAGCAGCCGCCAGTTTTGGGCAAGTTTTCCAATGAAGGCCGCAGGAGCATTCGGGTGCCGCCCGGGTGACCGCGGTCACATACCGCAACCGGCGTCGACGTCCTGTCGACGCTGGCTGGCTGGCTGGCTGCGTTCATGCGGTTGATAGGGCGTCCGCAGGCAAATCGGACGAGGAGCGCGCTCCCAAAGTACCCGCGCAATCAAAGCAACCCGCGGATGGCCCGGCGGATGACGTGGCGATGGTCCGCGAGAAGAAGAAAAAAACCGACGCGGGAAGATTTTTGCGGTTTTTGCTCGCGAAAGTTTCTAAGTAAACTTTTCATTCTTCTTACGCGGGTTTTATGTTATGCTGTTCCTGTTTTTTTTCTTTTTAATTTTTTTTTTTGGAAACCCAACTCCCACTTTTGCAAATTTTTTGAAAGTATTTTCATTTCCTCACTCGTCGCGCTCGTCGCTACCATGAGGGGATCATGAGTAACCGTGGAAGGGGAGGGGTGAGGGGGAGAACACTCACATCGCGGCCGGATTTCTTTATTCTGCGTTTCCCGTCGACATTTAGTCAGTTTGGCGTCCTGCCGTTAGGCGTCTTGGCACCATTTGCTGCGGATGCGGCTGCGACGCGGGTTACGCGGGGTCACCGAAGGCCTTTCGGTATTCGATGGTATGCCAAGACGAAAGGGAAAAAATGGAAAGAAATTTACCACTGGAAGGGTATGTGTGGTGAGAAAGAGAGAGAGCGGATGAAACTTTTCGAAACATGGCAAATCGTTAAATGTGTTGCAACTTTACGCTGTTCGTGCTTTAGCGCTCGACGACCAATCCGCCGGATGACCGGACCCGAGCGAGGGAGATTAGGACATCAGCAGCAGTTCTCAATCATTTGTCGTCGTTGTTTCAATTAATGGAAGAGTGCCTTCGAGTTTCGGATGAGCATTAGAACTGTCCGTTAATGTATTGCCTGTTTGTGGGGCTTTTCATGGGTTTCAGCCGGGGTTCATTAGACATTATAGCCGGCTAGCGTTTGTCCTCGACGTCTGACGTTGTGAAATGGACCTAATTTCTCGTTACATCGGGAGAGCTCTTAGTATTATGGCGATCCTTCTAGGAAGCAGATTAGTTCCCTCAGACTAGACTCAAGGTGCGGTTGTCTGTGGTGCTAAATTTTAATCTGGTTGGACACTTATTCATCGTAAAAGGATAACGCGTTATCGAAATCGCAAACTTTGAATCGGATGCAAACCATTTTTTTTTTACTTTATACAGATGTGTTTGGTTATGTAAACGAAATTAATACGATGGACGTTGGATTGCAAATACCAACGAAATTCTTCCGGAACTCTCTGCGTGATTAATATGATGCTTGGAAGCATTTTTACGATTTCCTTTCAGCATATTAAATTGTTCCTCGCCCATTTGTATTTTTTCCCAGACACGCAGAAGTCCGATAACCGATCAATTATATTCAATTACGCCTAAAGAAAATTTTATTCAGAATAGATCGATTACCCGCTCTTTTAATTAATTATCGGCGCGGGTTAATTTGCAGGCTTCATTCGCTTTAAATTTCTTTGTCGTTAGATGATTTCAGAAAAATGAAGATTTAATTTCATGCTGGTTGAAGGAGTGAATCCTTAATAATGTAATTATTAAAAGCATTAATAATAGTTTCAGATCCTTGATAACACCATACTTACATTAAAAACGCGTTTGCTAATGAGTTTCAACAGAAAAACTTGACATCGCAGGTGACTTAATTGTAATTGTGCATAATATGGTACAGCGGAAAAATCAAATTGTTTAAGATGCGATCTTGAACCAATCGGCTATTATCTCGTAGAATCACTCTCTTAGAATCTGTCACTCCAAGAATTTCTCTTAGCATCGAACGAGTTAACTAGGCGCCAAATTATGACCAGCGCCAAATGTTTTTAATGACCTATAACTTCCATCGAATGCAAAAAAGGCGAATTAATATGATCGCCCATCGGTTAGGGGCGGGTGGGTCGTGGGACTAACTCCTACAAAGATTGGGCTCGAACCCGCTCGAATGATAAATAACAACAGTTTGTTTTGGTGCTGGGAAAAAAACCCGATGATACCTGCCAAAGGCGCAGACCATTTGGTGCGAGACTAGAAACTTTCGGCACCACCGGTGGCCACCGTGTGGTGGCCATCATGTTTCTTTTCCGCACGTACCGCTCATCCCCCCTAGCACAGAACAAAGTGATCTCCGGAGTAGTGCCGGACAGCACAGCGGGAAGCACAAAGCGAGGAACAAATCCCAGACACATAAACTTTTGAACCAAATCCAATTTGCGGATGCGCCGGAACAAGTTTTGCACCGAACCGGAGCAGCGAAGGAGCGACCGGAGTGGCCGGACAAGAAGGACCCCCTTGCCCTTGAGAGACTCGTGTCTATGGTCTCGAGGTGGTTAGGGGAAGGAAAGGGAAGGAAGGCGATGCCGAGTTCGAGCGGAGATACCTCGCAGATGGTAATGCTGTGCAGCATATGGAACGGTAACCGCAGCAAGGACGCAGCAAGGATTCGAGAGAGCAAAAGAGAGAGAAAGAGAGAGAACACGCCGGGAATGTGTTCCGGGGGCAAGAAGGGACATCGTGCCGGTCGAGGTGAATATGCATAACGATGTCAGCAGGTTCTTAAAGTGAGAAAAGAACCACGCCACTGCCTTGTGCACGAGTGACCCCGGGGGTCGGAACATGTTCACCGAAACCCAAAAGGGACCACCGGTGATAGTTTTCCATCGTATGATATCCGTTCGGAAAACCGCTCGTACCGATGGGGGATTTCCGAATTTCCCTCCTCCGGGCGTGTGAAAACCGAAACTAGCCCCGGTAAAGGTAACAATGGGCTGAAACAATGATACAATCGCTCGGTGATTCTACGGGAGGAATGGCCGATGGGCCATGGACGTGACTCCAATCGAAATCGGTCAGCAAAATTGTCGTTTATCGGCAAATGAATTCATGTGCCCGGCACTGGCCGCTGCTGTTCGAAGGTATTGCGAACTATGCGAAGGTAATAAATTGAAATTCGAAGAATTAGGGTAAGATTGACCATTACGGAATGTTGCTGGTGGTGGTGGTGGTGGTGGTGGTGGTGGTGCTGGTTCGTGGGTTCTCATTTGCCTTAAGTGACATCTAGAGGATCAAAAGAAAAGCGAATTTCTTTCCGACAATTTCACAAATAATGTAATGTGCACAGACCATACGAAGAGTTCGTAAAATAATACTGAAATAGAATTTAAATGGAATTCATTACTTTTTCTGCGGAACGCTCAATCGCGTTTTCACAAAAGATCTAGAGACGTCTTGAGTTGAAGTCTAGTTCTGAATATGCATTTCAATTTAGAATTTAGTGACATATCTAAAAATGGTTTATAGTTTTGTATGCTAAGGATGTTGATAAAAAGTATTTTATAAGACATGAGGAGCCACCAAATGGTTTTAATAAACAAATGGTTTTCTTACCACTATGTATTGTTTCTTTTGGGCAACTGAACTGTTTCTTTTGGGCCTGCCTCTTTTGGGCAGGAGATTATCGTGAAATTGTCTAGTAAAGGTATTTTCCAGTAAAAGGTATGCATTTTTATTATGTTATATTGATTTATATTACATAAACTGAAGGGCCTGATCTTTGCACTGAATTTTTCATCCATGCTTCCCGTTTTTATTATACAAAACTTATTTACTAGGGTTCGTTGTTGAAAGACTGCTTTAGCTGCTATAAATGGATGGGTTTTGGTGCATCGCGAAGAGTCAACATCGGTTTAGCGCTGTAAATGACGAATTTCATTCCAAATGGAGGCTTTGTTTTTCTGTTGTAGCAGAAAAAGGTCACTATGTATACTAGTATATGGGTATAATACTTTTGGAATTTTATGCTGAACTCGTACCTTAGAACAAATCTAGCAGCGAATGGTTTAGTCAATTTCATAGTGGTGATCTTGAAGATAAAGAGTCTTCGCGTTGACCAGAAAGATGGGAAGATATTGAATTTAGAACATTACTCGATCTAGAATCATGCAAACATCACAAGAATAGCTCACGACAATTCAAATTGGGACTGTCATAAATCCGGAAAGTTGAGAAAAACTACATGCTTTGGGCACTAGTTTGAAAAGGACACAAACCATTTTATCAATCACTAATTGCACTTTACAAGCTACAAAACGGTTTAAATTAAGTTGTGTGCTCTCAATGCTTAAATGCCCATGACTTAAACCTGGACGATGAAGTGCCCAATGGACTACGATATCTCCCTTTCCTGCCACTGGAAGAAGTGAAAGTTCCATTTCAATAATAATAATACTAATAGCCGTCACTTTAATTGCTGGCCGCAACCGAGCTAATTTGGATAACATTGAGTATTCGGGACGTCACATGCACCCAGGGCGGTGGCGGTGGTTACGCGGTTGGTGGTGGTTGTTGTTGTTGGCCTCAACCAAAACGGACAGCCACGGCATCGGCATCCATCGCCTGCTTTGCTTGGTCAATTGATCTCTCTCTCTCTCTCTCTCTCTCGCCATAGCATCCCATCCCAGATGGCGCTGATTATGCTGTCAAAATTAAACCCCCAGCCGCTTCTCAGGCAAATCCCGTCGGTTCGTTTGCCGTCTGCCGGCCAAGTCCCAGGCCACGGCCCCCAGCCCGGAAGCCCCTCGGATAGACAGCTAGGCGGAGAGTACGGTTTGCGACCGAAGGGAATAATGATGATGGGAAAAGTTTTGGAGCATTCCCTTAAGAGCTTGCGTTCCACCACACCTCAGCTCTGTGTGTGTGTGTGTGTGTGTGTGTGTGTGCCCGTGTGTGTGTGTGCGATTTCCATTATTAAGCCTGGGCCTGCTGAGACTTTTATAATCTCCTTTAACCAAAAATACTCTAGAGTTTCTGTCCGGGAAGCGCTCGACGCTCGACGTGTAGCAGTGATTGTGTGCGGCGCCATGGTCCGGTTTAAGATTGATAAGCAATGTACCATCCAGGAGGTACCCGGTGCCTGCTAGACAAATACAATTGATTTAAAGTATCCCTTCCTGGCTGTTGCTCTCCGGCAAACACTAACACTGGCGAACTATCTAATGGCGAATGATTCTGATTCTGATTCTAATGCGAACCGATTTCCCGTCATTTAATGTTCCAAAATCAACCACCCACCCCCCGGGGGGCCAACAGACAGTCCTTAAACGTGGTCGAAACCACCTTCTGCTACCCCTGCAACGTCATCCGTTACGTCACTCGTTAGGGAGAAAGATAGAGAGACTTCTTCGTTGGCATCCCTGTTATCCTCCTCAGACCATTGAGTGAACTGAAAGAAAAGGGAGCAAAAAGGGGGCGGGGGGAGCAGAGACAGGGGGAGGGTCGTCCGAGGGGGTGGTGAAGTGTTTGGTTCAATCAAAAAACTTTTTCCAAGTGCACTGTGTGACGATGGCGGTTGGATGGTTGGTTGGTTGCTTGGTTGGTTTGTTGCCGGAATCCGGTTTGCACTCCTCTGCGGGCATTCCGTCCCCTTGGGAGAGGGTGTAGGAGTTGTTGGAAACTTGGACTACTTCCCTGCTGGGACTGCAAACCCCTCCAAGCAGCAGCAGCACCAGCACTAGTAGTAGTGATGTCCGAAGAAGTTTACTTCGCACCGAAAACTTCGCTCGCAATCGCCACGTGGCCGTGGAAGATGGCGTCGCGGTGAAGGGCATGACATCGATAATGGCATTACACTACACTCCATCCGATCCTCCATCCGATTTACTCCGGTTCGGGGCATACCGGGGGGCCGAAATTGGACGTGTAATCCATTCTCGGATGCTTCGGATGAGTTGCCTCCGGGCATTACTCTCTCTCTCTCCCTCCGGTTCCGGGACCGCTTCATCCCTTCCGGGATTTTCGGTTCGAAATTTCGATTTCGAAAGCAAAAGTATGATTTAATTGGAAGGAAGTACACTCGGACACACACACACACGCGCATACGAGTGTTGCGGCTTCGTTATTGAACATAACGAATGTCTTGCACCATTTTTGGGCGAAACTTTTCTCGCCCAATACAACGATACCGTAGCGTGTGTTGTTGATAAGACGTCCGTACGTTGCAATCGGAAGGGAAGAGGAGGAAGAGAAAAAAAAGGGGATCGGAAAAGAAAACTTTCCGCTCTATGTCACCCCCGGGAGAGTGTGTGTGTGTGTGTGTGTGCTGGACGTATGCGATTGGTCTGGTGTGGGCTAGTAGAGCACGAAAGGCGCTTAGAAAGGCGCGCCATGGCCGACTACGCCACACGCCCCGGTGTGGTAATGAAAATAAATTTTCGCACCACGCACCACGGCCTACGCCAGTTGCCAGTAGCAAGAGCCTGTCGGTTGTCGCTCGACCGGCCATTCTCCTCCATTAGTGCTCAACGACAGCGCTCGCGAGAGAATGGTGGAATCGCGGGGGTCTGAAATATGTCTTGGGCCATGTTTTTCACTTAGCAAACTTTTGTCATTCCAATGAGTAATATTGCGTGTGATAATGGTGGCCACCGTCACCATCGCCACCGTCGCCATCGCGCCAGAGGTTCGTCCAGACAAGCAGCCGGGCTTAAAAGCGAACAATTTGTTTGTATATATCGTGCAGACGCGTACGAGGACGACAATTGTGACGGATGCAGATTCGGATTCGGATGCAGATTGAACCCGAAGCTGCGATCCGAAGATTCCGCCCGGATGGCGAAGAACGAGAAGATCGGATTTTCTTCCTCTAATTGTGGCCATTTATTAGACGCGAAAAATGGCGTCGATCGTGGGGGAAACGTATTTGCTACGGTGGAGTAGTAAATGCTGTAAATTTATGTGTTTTTTGCCGCCTCAAGATGGAAGCCGCGATGTAGATTTGGAGGAAATTAATAGCTTTAGCGGGTGGTGGTGGGGCAGGAGGTGCTTGCTGGTGCTGCTGTTCCGCATCGGAAGTCAGCAGATGAGGCGCTGAACTCACACACACACACACGCCCTGCTGTTGGTGATAAATCAAAGATAAGGTTCAATCAATCAAACCCTTTTCAACGCATTTGTGTTTTCGGTTTCGGAAGGTTCGGGCGCATAAACCCGGGCTTCACATTTGTAGACGGAATTCGCGGGCCCGTTTGCAGAATTAGGAAGTTACCAATCACTCGTTGGAAGGATACGTATCCGTGCGCATCATGCGCTCACCTGGGGATTTAGAGTCGGTTCCGAGACGCTAGATGAGGCGCGAAGATGAGCAGAAGAAGAGGCTCCGTCGCGCCATTTTGCGAAGGAAATTTATTATCCTTGTCGATAGGCACGAGGCACCAGCTTTTGCTGCGAATCCTTCCCCCGTCGGGTGTGGCAGGGAATTGATGGGAGATGGGAATGGGATGAAAATTAGGAAAAGCCAGCCCGGGCCATCATAGGGAATGCTCTCGGGCGCTAGGGCTAGGATGTCTTCACTTCCGGATGCGATAAATCCGTTAGGCCGCTACTAGGGAGGAGGACGCGAGCAAGCGCGGGAAGCAACTATTTTTCACACCATTAAGCAACACTCGTGGCGCGAGCGATGACGCCGGTGGCTTGGGACCAACCCAAGCCTGCCAACAGATTATCTCCATTGTTGTGGCCAACGGTCGGGAGGGGGGAATGTGTCTGTTTTGTGTGCCAGAGTGAAACGGGGTTGAGGGATGGTTGGTGCTGCGTTGCCGGAAGCTCTTCTGCTTTCCAGGGACTGGCAACGAAGCGTAGAGTTGGTGAACGTTTCTACTTTACGCAGCGACATGCTTCCCCTGGTAGTTTTCTACTTAGCAGAATGTAACATTGAACAGGAGCTCGAAAGGATTCGATGCACGAATGCAATGCTTTTCCTGGGAAAGAACTGTAAAAACAGTAAATGTATGGAGTAAATGTGAAATAATTTCATTGTACATCGATTGTTCCCTTTATTCAGTTCGATGAAATCTGCATAATCCTTATTGATCCGGACCATGTGAAATGATGAACCTGATCTGGTTTGATACGAACGTTTTTCGGTGAAAATATTAAATCTTTTCCGTGGAAGGGAAAATACCATTTTATTCAAATTGTGCTGTCCATCGATAGCCATCTTTCAGGATACTTGTGGACCTTTAACATTACAACTGTTCATTTACTGAAGCAAATTAATGCGTCACAAAATGGTAAGTAAGTAGTTCCCAGTTAAATATTTTGATTGTGTCTTGAACCTCTTTTTCTTTGCATGCTGAGTCATTGTTACTTTGCATAAATACCATTTAATGTCTTCTCTCTGACTAACAACTCTGACCTTTTTTCGGCCAATTGTTAAAATGGATCTTTTTTTTGGGGAAAGCGATCTATATTAATCGTTTCATCAAGGTTTAGGAACCGCTCCGGACCATTCTGGTCCCATCAGTCACACAACATTGTTTTTTTGTTGATTCGATCAGGTTTTGATGTGACAGTTAATGATATTCTCGGATTGAAGCACGATTTTTTCGATTAATTTTTTTTCGAAGCAATTTTAAGACTAATCAGTATGCGACGCAACATTTATTTTTGAATTGTGTTTTTCAAACAATATTTCCCAAGCCATTTTATGGGTTTCATCTATTTCTATTTCCACGATTTTGAATCTTTTCCATAGCTGTTAAACAAATGGGAATTGTTTGTTATGCAACATGTAACATTCTTGCCATTTGTTAAACTGTCTCCAACAGTGCCCCTATGTAGACGGTAAAGAGAAAGCTGAGAACGAGAAAGGCGAGAAAATTTGATCAATTTTGTGAGCAATTCTCTTTTTGAACATGAGTATTTCTCCGATCTGCCGCTTGGAGCGCTGTCTAAGGATTTCAAAGGTCATTTTTTCTTAGCAACCACGTCTGTTGCCAACACAAAAAACGCCTACTGCATTGTTTCAGAGGTAGTTTGATCGGAGCTCAGCGCAGAGCAGGACTTAAAATTCGTTATTGCAAGCCGTCGAATGGCAGTTTACCGCAAATGAAAGTTGCCATCATGTATTAGGTACCTTGAGCTATGACAAGCCATTTGTAACATCAACAGAGAATCCTCTCATTGTTTACTGGCCCGCATTGTGTAAATATTTATTACTATTTGCAACCAACTGACGAACGCTGAGTTTACAATTAACAGCAGAGCGGCCTAATGCCAAGCGATGCCAGCATACGTGGGAATCCGTTTCGAGGAATGCGCTCGGAACACGGCGGGAACACCAGACTGGAATCCTGCTGGCGAGCTCTTAAGCGGTCGCACGCGAGGTGAAAAGGGACAAAACTCAATCATCGTTTCCGGAATTTCCGTTGCCATTTCCGAAGGGTCCACATCCTCCTACATCGGACCATCCGGACGTCCGCGTGACCGCGGTGAAGCGCGGTGATATTTGGCCAATTTGTTTCATATTCCCCATTGTGCGATTGTGCAACGTGTGTCCTCGAACCTCCGGGCCCCGGGATGATATTTCGTTCGTTTCGATTACATTCCTGAAAATTATATCTTCACCTTCTTTACCTGCGTCCTGGGGGGTTGGTGGGTGTGGAGGAAGGGTGGAGGAGCTTGTGGCAGCTAACACATGCCATACCTCCCCTCCCTAGTAGTCCCAACCACCTGCGCACCGATCGACCAGACTGACAATGATACATACCACGATGACATCCTTCCACCACCACCACCACCACCACCCACTCCTGGGTGTGATAAACTGAAATGGAAGCCGTTCACACGGTCCCAGTCCGGACTCGGGCAGCGGGATAGGAAGTGGTGCTCATGAGCTTACGACGAGCAGATTGGATGTTCCGATGTATCAAATTACCAGTCGCCGAACCCGAACAGCGCGGCGCAACCGGATGTTCCTTGGCAGGATATCCGGCGACACCAACACCACCACCACAGGCAGCGGCATTTTTCATCACTTCATCTCCACAGCACCGAGCAGCACCGAGCAGCAGTAGCTACTCGCGACAAAAGCTCGCCGCATGAGGGCGCATAAGAAAGGGGAAACCAGGAACCGGGAGCAAGAAATTCAATAAATCTTTCACCTGAAGCAACCGGCGGCACACACCGAGACACAGATACAGTTCGTTCGACATCCTGCAATCGCTTGACAGGACACAGTAGCGCCGCTCGAGCAAGGAAGCGCGCCCTGTCGGGATTCCGGAACTACGGTCGCAACCTCGATGGGCTGGAGCCCCTTCTACTGTTGGCTTCCCGTTGCGCTACTGGATGAAGTACTTTGGAGCACGAGAAAGCATTGTAAGAATCGAAGGCAAAACCCTTCGAAGGCAGAAACAAAAAAGTAAAAAGTAAATTCCATCGAGAAGAATAGCGAGAACCGATCGGCAGGATGTCGTCGTCGTCGGAGAGATCGGTTCCGTGCACACGGCGACGGCGTCAGGTGCGTACACGGACCGGTCTCGGTGCTCCAGAGTTTTCCCCAGGATGGAGGAATATAAATGGCGAAAGCTATTTGTAACATTTCAGCAAAATTATTTCTCCCCGAAATTTACTTCCCCCGGGGGGGTCGGGATGCTACACACCCTCATCGCACATCGGCCAGCACCGGATCGGATCGGTTCGGATCGGAAGTGATCAGCAAACGATCCCTTTGTCTTTTCTGTCGTAGCAGCACCGTCCGCCCTTTGGCTGTCGGGGGAAAGCAAAGAGGAAACGTTAATCCCAAGGATGTTGCGCTTCGGAGCGTCGGAACCGCCGTCACACACACACACAGAACTCCCACAGGACAGTGGCGGTCGGTGGTGCAGATGGTGTTGCTGGTAGTGGCCGTTGGTGCACATTACACTCCGCACGGTTAGTGACATCGGTTTTGCATCGGAAACAAGGCATGTCACTTGGTCGAGAGGAATCGTCGAGGGAAAAGTTTCATCCGTTGGCCATTCGAACGTTACAAATCGTGCTGTGACGGGGGAGGAGTACAAACTCCTGTGTCTATTATCAAACCGGCAGATGCTAGCGTTCGGGAAAGATGGATGCTTCGCAGAACATGAAGAATGATTCATTAAAGAGATTGTTGAATTGTTGGTTGCACCAACGAGGAGGTGAGAGAAAGAATATTATAATCATCAGTTGATTTTTCGAGAAAATGATTTTCGAGGTAAAATCATAGGATGTTATTGATTGACTTATTTGACCGGAGTTATCGGCTTGTATACATTGGCTACATAGTAGAGGTTTTTTTTACACTAATTTCTTATACAATGTAATTTTTCATTTTTTTCATGTAAAAGTAACAACAAGTCGTCTAGCGCTATTATGAACCAAAATGGTTATACTAATTTTTTTTACTAATTTTTTTCATTTCCGAGATTTTCTCATCTATTTATTCTTTTTCTTTTGTAAGAAAAATTATTTTATTTATCATTTGTAAGAAAAAGTTTGATCAATCGCAAGAAAACTAATAAATAAAGAGCGATTTGAGCATCCACACATCATGAATTGCGTTGTTTCTCGAACAACTTTGAAGTGGTTTACCCAAAATCAATGATTTTAAACATTACCGAGCAGATCGTTTTCAACAGTTAAACATTCAACCTTTCCATTTATCTCGCATGCGCCGATTTTTTACATAACTTTTTTGTATTTTTAAATCATCAATCGCAATCATGTAAAAGTAGGCTTTAAATCGTATCGCAATTCGTAAAAAGTGTCACTTTGTCCAGATCATAATGATCCCGCTATTGAAAGATTGAAAATTAAAATAAGCGCGACGCTGCTACCAAAACCAACGAAAAAAAGAAACATATAAATACAAAATCATCGATCGAATAATAGCGGCCTGAACAAATGATCGTTAAACAGCTTACAATCTGATGCAAAAAACGAGAACAGCAGAGTATGTTATTCGTAGTCCTGTTAGTAATGATGATTGTGAATCGTTTGAGGAATGCTGAAAAGAATCATCGTAA
>NC_064874.1:35246902-35249402 GCF_943734745.1 Anopheles darlingi | reverse complement strand
CGACACCTCGATGCCAGCGCCCTTTCATCCTCATTCTTTGGTTAGGGAAAAAATAAAAGAACGAAGGCGGGTTTTTTATGTGGCGAGAGTTGCTCTTCGTTGGCAGCTGGATGGTTGTCTGGTCTGGTCCTCTACTTCTCCATGACGCTCTGCCCTTTGCATGTCAAACCCTTTGCCTTTGCTTTGCACGAATCGTATTCCTCGCCGCGTCGAGGACGAGCTTTTCCATGCGAGGATATATCCAAGGAAAAGGAAAAAGCATCGCAAAAGATCGGTGACCGGATCGGGAGCCGAGGACCAGGATGTAAGCCGGTCCCGGTCCCGGTCCGGTGGTGAGGCCAAGGGAAAGATAATATCGAGACGGAAGTTTATAGACCAAAAACCCTGGAAACTTTTAATACCACAACCAGCCAGACTCTCTCTCTCTCGCTCTATCTCACACACACACACATCAGCGTGTTTTGGGGTTGCGGTCGTTGCGGTGAGAAGAGAGGAAGTGCGGCCTCATCCCGGCCTTAGCCAGCGTTGGCTGCAGCATCAAAGGGAAATGCGAAGAGAGTTTTTCCTTCCGCATCCGTTTTCTTTTGGGAAAACGCTTCGTTTCCCCGTTCGGTCGACCATTCCCTGCCGGAGCACCGAAAGTGCTGGAGAGTCACTGGAGGACTTTCACGAGCTTGCTTGAAGGTTCAGGACAAAAGGGTTCCGCCACTCCCGGCGCATGGAACGGTTTCAACGCCGGCAAACGCCGGACATGAAGAGCAGACATCATCCTCATCCTCATCATCGTCATCGTCACCATCAGTACAGAGCACGGCGGCCAGCATACAATGCGGAAGTGCGGAAGCAATCTTCACTAATCTCATTCCAGGGGACCAGCACCAAGACCAGGGACCAGGACCAAGTCCAACGTCCCATTTTTTCTTCCCGTCCCAAAATATCTCTTCTGGTCTAAAAAAGGGACAATTCCAGCTCCACACTCGCCTCGGCAAACACAAAACACTTTAAAAGGCGTCCAGTGCCTGGTGTTTGTGGTTTTTGTTGCGGAAAGAAGGGAAACGAGGGACGAGCGGGTTCGGAAAATTCGAACCCCCTTAGTTCTAGTTTGTTAATTCCCTCGGATTCCGTCGCTTAAAGCGCTCACCGTCGCCTACTGCTGGCGCTGTTCTGTTCCCCGGTTGTCGCTCCTTTCAAGAAGTGAACCCTGTCTTCTAAACCCTTGTCTTCAATGGTTTGGTTCCAAAAAGGGCCAAAAAGTGGTAAAGTGGAAAGTGTTTTTGTCGAAACCGAAATTCGGACCCAAATCACAACCAAGGGAAGAAAATTGGGAAGAAAACCCGTAGGTGGGGACTTTTCCTTATTTCTTATTTCCAGCAAAAAGGGACCCCCCAAAAAAAAGGGCGACATGATCAGCAGGAACAGGGATGGCGTGCGTCCAGCGTGGCCAGGTGAAGGAGGCCAGCGATGAACTGTTTTCCATTTCTATTACCACACCGCGCGTCCCATCCTCTGCTGCTGCTGCTGCTGCTGCTGCTGCCCGGGTGATGTTTCAATTACTTTGTCGTCCCAACTTTTCGGTGCGTGCGGTGCGGTGGAGGCGAGGGCGCATTGTTTGTTTATTTGCGTACATTAATTGATTCCTTGGAGGATCGCGCAGAGCGGACCAGGAGCCCTATTGGGCTGGACTGGACACCGAGAGAGAAGGAGACAGGGAAACAATGGCCAGGAGTAAGCGAAGAGCGCCACGAGGGCATCGCGTGGTGTTGTTTTGTTTGGTCAAAACATTGCTGCACCGCGCTGAGGGGAGGGAGTTTTCTGGAATGTGTATCATAACTTTATCAAACCTCCTCCTTCTCCTCCTGTTCCTTCAGCTCCACTTCCTCCGCATTAGCCATCACCATTGATCATGGCATTGGCAACTAGAGAAGCGCCTGCCACCGGTCACCGCATTGTAACAACATGCCGGGAATGCTCCCGCTGGCCTGAGTGCCCAAAGTTTCCATTTTCCACGAAAATGCCAAAATGGAAAGCACAGTGCTCTCGAGTGGTGTTGGTGTTGGTGGTGGTGGTATCGGTGATGGTGTGGGCGCCATTTTGTGACGCACTTGCGGGGGCTACAAGTTGACTTTTTGATAATCAAAACAATGGTTAAAATTTATTTACAAAAGACTTTCCCGCGGCGCCATGTGTCACTGTTCGCATCACAATGGCCTGGGCCTGATGGTCGGATCATGCTGTTGATGATGATGATGATGATGACGACAGTGACAGTGACGCGTCTGTCGTCTTTCTGCGCCAGACCGACCGACGGACCGAGCGACGCTCTCTCTCTCTCGACATTCCAACAGGCAACAGGCCGTGAGGGATGTGAAAAGGGAGAGAGAGAGAGAGAGAGAGGGAGGGAAGGGTAAGTAGTGGCAGGGGGTCGTGGCTGATCACACAAGGGATCCTGGCTGGAATTGATTTTAATTTGCTTAAGACTTTATCTAAATATTAGCGCACA
>NC_064874.1:35166902-35241902 GCF_943734745.1 Anopheles darlingi | reverse complement strand
TTTATTTCGAAAAAGGGGAGATTTTTTTTTTGTCTCATATTAAAACCGAACTTCCGGTGACCCACTTCCGTGTAGTCGACGGACGATCGTTAACCGAGGGAGGACGAGGGCTATCGAAGGGGTTGCCGTCGCCGCCATCGCCGGTGCAGTTCCGTCGGTAAACATAAATCAATCCGGAACGAGTTTGGCAGCCCGAACGAACCTCCCATCAAACTGGTTTGGCGTGAGAAAGGGATAAAAGAGCAGAGGAAAAATGTACAGCGACTGGAGTTTGGCAAAAACAAGGATCGATAACCAATGGCAACATTGAATGCGGGCAGTCGCTGCTGCTGCTGCTCATCATGACAACGGAGCTCGATGGCCAAATTCCTTCCGCGTACGAAGGTTACTAGGATTTCGGGGCTCAAAAAAATGGCTCAAA
This sequence comes from Anopheles darlingi, assembly GCF_943734745.1. Taxonomy (NCBI): domain Eukaryota; kingdom Metazoa; phylum Arthropoda; class Insecta; order Diptera; family Culicidae; genus Anopheles; species Anopheles darlingi. The sequence goes on along the minus strand of NC_064874.1, from coordinate 35,241,481 downwards.
GTTTATTTCTAATGCTAATGCTCATGTGCGCAACTTAAACATTCATTAGCAAACGTGCAGCAGCTCGCATTAACTTCAAGCGGCGTAAAACGAAAGAACCGTTTGTAACAGCGAGAAACTGCGCGGTTTCTGTGGCCCCAGATCCACATGCCAAGTGTCATCGAAAGTGTTGCATTCCCGCTGCATTGTAGTATGTACGTTCGAATGTTCGTGTTGTGCTTGTTTTGTGAGCAAATTTATAAATATAACGAGCGACACCAGACCGCAACACAGATGCAAATCGTGTTGCGATAGAGGACAGACAGGATTCTATCGAGCCCGAACCCGGTGACCGGAAATGTCTGCGAAACCACAAAGCCAAACCCAATTTCAACAAGTTGCACTAATAGCAAACCAAAGCTGCAAAATACCTCTCCCCACCGAAGTGCCAGACCATCCGGAGTGACTACCTCGATGTAGCTCGATGAAACGATTGCGTGCGCCTCAGTTGGTCCCAGTTTGGAATGGTTCTATTCGTCCTGTTGGTCCTGGTGGATGTCGCACCGCGCCAATGGTAACGGTGTGTGCATTGAGGTGAACGCAATAGTCAGTGGTTGGTGGTGCACACGGCAACAACCGGTGCAACCAATTAACACAGAAGGTAATACCCGGTACTCCACCCCCGGGGGGACTGAATCCGACCAAAAGCCCGTCCAAGCGTGACCACCGAGCGAGGTTCCGTTTTTAGATTGTTTTTGGATTGTAGCAAAAGGACTGGAACATGTGGTCTTAGTGTTGACGATTCTCGAGTCGTTGTGTTGTGTGTCCTGTGTCGCTGTCGCTGAATGACGCTGAGTGATGCTAAAGGACCAGAGCACCGGACACACACACACACACACAATGTCGGACCTCTTCCAGGCCAGTGAGCATTTAAAGGGGGGTTCAAAGGCCCTGTAGGTTCAAAGGAGTCTAATTTGGGCGGGTGTTGAGGTTAACATGTTGACCGTTGGAGGGGTCAGCACAAACGACGAATAAATGTTTCGAGAATCCGGAGCTCCATCCACGTGCCATCCCGGGGATGTCGAATTTCGAAGAATGTTATAGTTGATGTCGTCAGGATGTAATTAATGGACAAGGACGTTAATGGATAAGGTTTCTTGGAACGTTTGCTCCTATTATTGACATTCCACTCGAAACAAGGCCCGAACCCGACGTTCATCAATAAATATTTAGTCGAGAGAAAAGAAATTCGTTACATTTTTCTCCAGGTGGTTGTGAGCTTCGTAATCAAAGTAACATTTCTCTCCGGTAAAAGGAAAGGTTTTTGATGTTTACAATGCACCTCATATAGGTAGGCCATTCGGGTTCAAAGTCGAAATCAATGCCGTTGTTGACCGGCATTTCAGTTGACGCAGCAACGGTCAGGACTAATCAGGAACAGACAACATCTCTTGAACATTGGGACTGGAAAGGGAGGAAACGATTGATGATGAGTTGCTCCCATAAGGACAAACATTTGTTGTCCAGATCTCTTCCAGATTGGCCAGAAGAAGAGGTGTTGGTGGTCCGTTCGAACACCGCAACGCCAAACATGTTACGTGGTCCGAACCGAACAGTGCCTTGTTAGTACATTATTCATCTTTCTGGTAGAGAAGAGCCCACAATGGCTAAGGTTTTTATGGAGCTACATTTTTCGATCACAAGACAAACAACAAATTGATGCTCATTTGACTCAAAAAGCACATTCGCAAATGTATTAGTTTCAACTTTATTTTTGTTGACCACTTTCGTAACTTAATTGTGTGATAAAAATACAAGAAGAAAATATTTTAAGCACAACTCCAGTGCGTGGTCCAATGATTTCTTGATATCAACTGCTCAAAAATGATGATCTAAATGTGACATTGATCACACAGATGATGACGGTTTCAAAGGAATCCCTATTAACACTCATTAAGTTAGTCGAAATTGTGAATGAGAATGAATTAAAAATAAAAGTTAAAAACAAAAAAAGAACCAATGTGACTATTGTATTTGCAAAGAGCAGTTTATCAAATATCAAATCAAAACAATGTTCGAACTGTTCTGTTGCCATATAAGCGCACTAATAGTGGTCTCAGCTCTAAACAAACATAACTTTGTAAAGCCAGAAAGGTTAAGAGGCAAAGCACGAGTTCTCAGCGTGTCCGAAACCCCGAAACACACTCCGCACGTTGAAGCGAATGCTAATCTCGCGTCCTGATAAGCCTTTAATTGTATTGTTTTGAATGTTAAACGAATTGACCGGATCTCGCCCGGCAGGTTAGCCTACAGTAGAGCAGTCCAGCCAAAGTCCTGCACCGAGCCAGCACCAACACAATAAGCCAACTAAAGCATTTGAAACACGCTTTAGTCGCTTGAGCCAGGGGCAGCTCCATACGCCATGTTGTCTGTCGTTTGGAATAGCACTACTGCTGCGCGCTTTTCCACTGTACACATTATTTCCCGGGCTAGTTTTCCAGCAACTCCTCCTCATTTTCCCCCGAACAGCTCCAAAAACAGCCCAAAAAACAGCCGCTTGCACGCAGCTTTTCGGGAAAACTCTCTCTTTCAAAACCACCACCAGCGGATCGGGTTAGGTTACCATCGTACACACACACACACACCGAACCACCGGGGGGCACACACGGTACTCGGTTGAGCCGAGCTTTTCACCTCATGTACCACCCCTCCCTCTCTTCCTTAATCCTCTAACAAAACAAATTGGAATTTACGTGTTACGTGCAGCTGCAGTTCTGTGTTCGCACATTCTTCTCCGGTGTCCTTGGCGTCCAGTGACCTACGACCTTCGGGTAGCAGCGGAAGGTTAAAACCTTGTACCGCTGGATGGCGCGTTTCTGGCGCTCTGCTCTGTTCTGCCAACCGGCACGCATCGTAGCATGCGTAGCGCTCGCGACGAGACAGAGAGCGAGAGAGAGAAAAGGAGCATTTTGAACAAAAACAAAGCAATCCAAATCGCGGCCTCGCGAACGTTGACGAACGTTGGTTTGGGGATTTTTTTTACTAAACCAAACGCAGTTCAACTGTTGGAATGGGAAATTTCGATCGATCGATGGAAATAAAAGGAGGGCAACGGAGCGGAGTGCCGGTTCTGGGAAAATCGAACTATTGGCTTCAATTGATTTTCATAATCCTGTTTGTCTACCATCACACACACACACATACACACACACACACACACAAGCACGCACATGGACTCTCTCTGTTGGTTCGACTTTTCCAGCGCAAACAATCGCTCATGATTGGCGCGTTAAATGGAAGCTCGGAAGTCGGAAACCCATTAACGAGACCCCAACATGACCGTATGGTGCATCATCCCACGCAGACTAGTACGTGTGTGCGTGTGTGTGTGTGTGTGTCTGATCCACTTACAACAGCAATTACATGCCCGCGGGAAGCCCCGGGGAAAGCGGAAGAGCTCGTAGGATCGGAGTTGGATTAATTGATGTCAGGGATTAAGGAAAGGCAAATCGAACGGACGGAGCAACCGAGGCCGGGCCCGGACATGTACCCGGACGCGGACACTTTGGTCCCGGGCCAAACGGATTAAGGAAAGTTACTTCTCCATCCCTCTGTTGCCGGCCGGCCGGACGGTCGCGTCTTGTTCGTCGTCGTGGGGAGGGTTCGCGATGGATTCTCGAACCGAGACGAAGCGAGCTATCATCATTGCTGGGGGGGGGGGGGGGGGAGGTCCTGGCCACAGTGCACGAAACCGGATTCCGCAAAAGCAACCCCGACAACAATGGAAGGCGATTATACGATTGCGGTTACTGTGGCTAAACCTGATGTCCACCTTCCCGTCCCGTCTCGTCTTCTGCTCCCTGCTCGTGGCGTTCCCAAAATGGCGGGCGGCCATTCTGGTATGGCAGCACGGCACAGGAGGATTATCCCTTTTGCCGCCCTTTGGCCGTTTGGTTTTGGGCGGGTCGTAGACCACGAATGGCCATCATCAGCATCATCATCATCATCATCATCGGGGGAGGAGGGTTGGTAAGTTCCCCGAAATAAAAGGCTTCTCTGTCCGTTTATCCGTTCGGGCGGAAGAAGCTGGGATCTTGTGCTTGGTTTTGCCAAGCTTTTTTACTGCCTTTTCTGACCATCTCCTTCGTCTGCGTGTGTGTGCGCGTATTTGTATGCACATAGTTAGCGAGCGGTGGGTTTTGTAGCGAAACGGTTGATGCCGAACCGGATTTTCGGAAGTGCGGAAAGGAGGAAAGGGAAAGGGACTTTAAAACCAGTGACGAATGTGACAATATTTTCCGTTTTTGGCACATTTGTCGGCACGGATTTGGCGGCGTGCGCCGACAATGGTAAAGAGGATTAGCTCGTGCACCGAGCACCAAAAGCGCTGGAGTTGGAGTTCCGCCGTGAACCCTTTTTTTCTTGGGGCAGGGGAATTCCAGAATCGCCCAGGAATCCTTAATTAGGCCGATCCTATTTATAGGCACCGCGCCGAGTGCTTTGATGTTTAAAGGGATGGTCTCGAAAGCTGCGTTTTACGAAGATTAACGAAGGGCTTGCTCTGTTTTTTTTCTGTTTCTGTTGATATCGTGGATGGAAGGTAGCAACCAGAGAAGGCTGAGAGAAAGCGAATTCTGTTATACACTGTTATACACCGGGTATTCCATATAAGGCACCGTTCGAGGAGAGTTTTTTTTTTAAACTCGGCGTAATTTGAATTATGAGCCAGTGTTGAGACATTTGGTTGAAACAATTTCTGCTCAAGAAGTTTTGGAACTGCAACAATTGGTGGGCTGTAAACAATATTCTTAAAACCTTAATTTAACCCTGCAGTTGGGTTCAAAAACACTTATTCGGGTTCGTGGGCCATTTGGTCCATAGTGTATTTTCCATGGAAATGGCTATGTAAACGATTGAATTTGCAATGTTTTGCTTTAATATTCAAAAGATATTGAATTATTTGGCTATATGTGTGTTTGTATTGGCACAGCAAAGTAGAAAGTAGTAGCACTCACACGAACAAATTTGGGCGCCAAAAAATGGCCTAGATGCGAGAAAATTTGACGATATAAAAGATGCTGTATGTGCAATATTTGGGTGTAAAAATGGTAGAGAAGGATAATGCACCACAGGTATCACCCAAAACTACTTAGTAAAAATCGCTTAATTATGACTAGTATTTGAGGAAAAATGTAGTATTGACCAAATGGTCCTCGAACCCGATTAACGTAATTGTTTTTTCGTTCCCTTCTATACTTTTTATGAATTACCATATTAAAATTTTCAAGTCAATTGTCAGTCAGGACAATTGACAAGGATTGTCAGTTTTGACGAATGTTAAAAAAAAAGGAATGAAAATTGAACCAAATGGGCTGAACCCAACTGCAGGGTTAAACATTAAAAAAGCTGTAAACAAAAGAGCGAACAAAAATATAGTAACCAGAGCTCAGTTTTGGAGTAACAAAAAAGTTTAGTGCAAGGTAGGCTTTTACTTATGTTGCCTTTGTAATCGACCATTTCTCATTATAAAAAAATGACTGTTATCGTTACAAAAAATGCTTTGTTATCGATCGAATCGAGCTAAAAGCGATGTTAGCTTTACTATAAAAACATGACACTTGCTCGTCTTGACAGAAAACGTTGAATTTATTGTCGAAATTCTAAAACAAATTGAAGATGCTCTATTACTTATGCTGGTCACTGTATGTGAGGTCTCATAACTCATGTTTTCTCAGGACATTCAAATGTACAAATTAGACAGTATCGACATTGATTACATAATTGCTGGATTTCAAAGATCTTATCGGACTCACTAAGACCATTAGTCACTTCCAGCGCCTTATAGCGCCACCAAGAATGTGTGGTTTGACTACCAGAAATGGCAACCCATTGACAGCGAGCTGCCATAAAAGCTCGGTACAAGCTCTGCCGAGTTATCCTCATTGTACTCAGCATTGTTACTTTCCCCTCGGCATCCTTTCCGCGGTGGGATGCTGACATTAGTGAGACCGGGCAGGCAGTTAAACCAGAACGTTAACAGATTGCATGTTACAATCTCCGCAACGGCACAATGCTTTACGATCCGCCATTTGATTGCCGGCCCGTTACTTCCCGCGTTCCCATCGCGTCACCTTTTGCGCAAATGGCGTTCCCGGTTCCATCGTTTTTCTTCCACAGAAAACTCACCCACCGTAAAGAACAACACCTTCATAAACTTTTAAACAGCCGGCACAGAATGGTGAAATAACCATTTTTCCCCTTCGGCGTACCTTCAGACGGGAGTTGTGCGTTCAACATCACCATCGTCATCAACAGCAACATCATCAACATCATCATCGCCAGTGTGCTGTGCTCTGTGAGACATAATCGTTTGTGCGGTTTGGTGATTATTAGTTTTCCAGCTCGCGCTTCCGTGCCATCGTGCCGCGACCGAATGAGCGACAGAAGTTAGTTTGAAGCATAAAGCATGCTTTATTTGTTGTTTGAAAACAGCTTCAAACATAAAAATTAATACCATCACCCGGAACTGTTTCGACGGCAAAAAAAAACACGCAGACGACGGTTCCAGGACACGCTGTGCCCGGTGGCAAGAGGCGACGCCGGTGACGGTGTCCACTTCTCAAACAATCTCATCGAAGCGTGAAAGTAAGTGAGTGAGGGTGATGATGGCATCGTTTCGCGGCGATTGGGTGTCCCAAATCGTCATTTTTTCTTCGTTTTTCCTTCCCACTTCGTGTGTGTGTGTGAGGGAAAGCTTGGGTCGTGACGCGATTTGACAACTTTACTGCTGCGACAACTGCACTGTTGCGGCCACTTCTCTCTCTCTCTCTCGTCTCTACGTTCGCTTCGCTCATCGTCGTCGCGTTGCTTGGCGCAAGTGAAGTTGTTTTCCCTTCGCCTCTTCCCTCCAGTTTTTCCACCTCTTGACACATTGATTGATCATAAACCAAATGAAAACATCCATCCAACGTGGGAGCGGGGCGGGAAATGGCATCAGCAACCGGCAACCGGAGCGTGGCTGTTGCTGCAGCATGCAATAAACGTTAAATTTGATGTGACTCGGTGAAATGTAATAAACGCGAATACACCGGGCACCCTTCCCCACCCCCCAATGGCACCATGCCAGGCCTGGCCAAAGGGGTGGGGGCAGAGTGTCAAAAGCGTGCGAAACGCGAAAAGATCGCTCTGGATCGGGCGCTACGGAGAGAGAGAGAGAGAGAGAGAGGGAGAGCTCTGTGTGCTGTTGCTGATTGTAAATAATTGTTTATTGAAAATACACCATCCGTTCCGTGCTACACACACACAAACACACACACTACTGGGCTGGGCTGGGCTTCTACCTGTTTGTGATGATGCTGTTCACTCGCAGGAATTTTGGCGAAAGGCGGAACATGAATGTTAAATAGCTCGTTTAAAGTTGGTTTAATGTATTGCGAATTGTAGCAAAGGAAGAAAAGGAGAGAAGGAGCAAGGGAGCGAGAGAGAAAGACGAGATTGAAAAGACGAATAATTCGGACGAACTTTAAGCCAAGAATGCGTCCGAGGGAAGTCCCAGGGGCAGGGATTTTTAACACTAGAGCGACAACCACAAACAACAATTCGTTCAGCAACAACAACATTACTCTCGAGCTCTTTCTTTTTCTCTTTTCAGCCTCAGTGACTCGTTCCTGGCGGCCATCCTTTTGCGGTGGCAAAAAAGGTGTGTAATCCGGCCCTGTGTGCGTGTGTGCCTGTATGTGTGATGTAGGGGGAAAGGTGGTTTCATGAATATAAACGATCTTCGTTTTCGGCAAAATGTCCCCGTAGGACAACCCAACCGGGAAGGCCCACGGTATGTTTATGTTTACTGTGTGCTTGTGCTTGTGTGAGTGTTTGTGCTTTTTGGGGGGTGGAGCATGTGAAGTGATGTGTGACTTTGTGACCTCGCGCGTACGAGCAGCAGCAACAGCAGCAGCAACGTTGTCGGTAATTCTCAGATAAGCATGGTGCTTGAAAGCTTTTCGTTGGAGGAGAGGGAAACATGTTGAGGGAACCACTCCTCTCCCCGAACGCACTTGGAATGGACACCTTATGCTCGTACCGTAGACGAGGTACGGCTATGAAGGCCCCTCTTTGGTGCCTTAGCCTCCGGCCACTCCAGCACACGCCACGCCAGTTGGAACGGATTGAGCAGCAACAGTAGTGGTGGTAGTGGTGATGGTAGTTGATAAATAGTTGATGAAGTGATTGCCGGTGATTACGGTTGTTAGGTGCCAATGTGATTATCCTTTCTTCCCGGACCCCAGCACTCTGGGCCCCGGGAGTGGCTTCATCCGACGGCATTTGCCTTTTCGGGGGGAGGGTCCGGAATCACCGCCACGGCCACAAAAGACGATGCGCAATGAATCTTTAAGCAGAGCCGCGAAGGTGCCCGCTGGAGGCGAAATTGAGGCGAGGAAAATTGTTTATATTTCGGGCGCTGATTACCGAAGGCGATGAATGCTTAAGTGGAGGAATTGGAACCTAGCTGCTGCTACATTGTGTGTTTCGAGTGACCTTTCACTGCACTCCAGGTTCACTTATCCTTGTCCCCTTGTCATTGATCCTTCCTTTCACGAACAAACATCAAACAAACTGCAACACCATCGGAACCATTTGGAGAGTCCATCGAGGGGTGATGGTGGTGGCCGGAGGTGCACACTTCACCTTTCATCTCGATGCAATCTGTTGATGCAGTTCGGCATATCGATGGCTCGATGGACGGAGGGATTGATTTGAAATTGAGATTACAGTTGCAATTCGATAAATTATTTCCTCTCTCTCTCTCTCTCTTCGCGCCTCCTGAGCGCTGAAGCATGGTGCTGTCCGACATGCAGCACCGAGCACGACTCGAGTATATGAATTATTTATCACACCAAACCCGCCCCCCGGCCCTGCAGCCATCGGTCATGGGGTCACTCGACGTGGCTAGAGTTAGTAGTTGCCTTCGGTTGCGACGTGTTGCCACTTTCTAAGATTAGATTTCACACGACCGACACCAAACACACACATGGACACGCGGACACACACACGGACACTCCAGTTCAGTGGTCATTGATTTGGTGATTGGATTCCACGCGGGATGGAAACGCGCAGCATACTTCGATTTACAGCAGATTTCGTGAAATGCTCCATTCCGAACGGGCGAAGCAGTAAATCTTGAATCGTTCCACCGTTTCACCTTTAGTGCCCAGCAGCACTTTACGCTTTGGCCACGAACGCCACCCGGACTCCCAACCATCTCGTCTCATTCGATGGCCGCGGTTGTAAAATTGGCTCAGTACCGTTGCGGCGGTTAAATTATGCTTCGGGTTATCCGCTAGATATTAGCTTTCAGCCGTAACATAAACCAGCGCCTGGAGTGTGTGTGTGTGTTGGTGTAGCGTAGGTGTGTCAGTGGATCCTGTCTGTACCTTTTAGTTTTGCCTTTTAATGGTCAACACCGAGCAGCAGCAGTAGCAACATCATGGCTGGACTCTGTTGTAGTCCTGCATGAAGTAAACACCACATCAGGCAGGACCGAAGGGTAAAGTTTATTAAAATGGAAACCTAATTTGCTCCGTCGGAAGTACTGACGGTAGATGAACAGGTGTGTGTGTGTGTGTGTGTGTGTGTGTGTGTGTGAAACAATAGAGACAACCGCGTGCGCGCGCGAGCGTCGTATTTCAATTTCGCGGCTTTATTAAAATTTCATTTCCCTCGTCCGCTGCCGTAGTGTCGTAGTCCGGCGCCACTTGCGACCGTTGTTTTACTCGCATGGTGGTCCTGTGGCCAGGAGTTTCCAGCGTCCAGAAGGCCGAGCGTTTGGCATAATGATCATCGCAAGGGGCCAGCAGCAACATATCGGACTCGATGGGGTATCACCTATCAACGTCGGGAAAATCTTCGCGCGACCACGGACTTTGTTCCGTTTTGGACTTTCGAGAGCAATAAACCGAACACAAAAGAGAGAGCACGAGAGAGAGATAGAGAGAAAGAGACATCACATCGATGGTGTAGCGATAAACCAAAAATAACATCACAATTCAATGAGTGAGAAAATTGAATTTTTCCTTCGTCCTGTGACAAGTGTCGTGGGCATGGAGTTCCAATTCAAGCGGACCACCCACCGATGATGCCGACGGTGTGTGTGTGTGTGTGTGTGCGTTCGATGCTCATCGCTCATCGTTCTGCAGCACAGTAGCAGTCGCCGCTTTCCGCTCCCAGGAATGCTTCCCTCTCTCTGTTTTTTGTGTTCTCTTCTTTTGCGTTCGATCGCATCCTTCCTTCCTTCCAGTGCGTTGCTAGAAGCTGGATCTAATTCTTTAATATTTTCTACGTGCCCGGGATGCAGTAATAAGCTTCATCGTTCGGGGAGGGGTCCTTTTCCCTTTTTCCTTTTGCTTTTCCTTTTCTTTCTTTCATCCCCCGTTTTTTTGCATGTCCTCCATCTGGTCCGTGGAGCGAAGTTTTCTGTTACTGCTGGGAGGTGAGGAAAGCCCCCCTGGGCCGCGTTCCAGGCAGCGACACATTCCGGTCTCCGTTCTTTTGAGACGCCGCTACCGAAACGCCATTTTTATTACTATTGATTTGAAATGTTATCACTTCACCAAAAGGCAACAGTCGTTCGCGAGGGGGAGGGGCTTCCGGGTTACGAAGCACCCTCTCGTCCTCCGTTCCTTCTTCGTCCTTTTCAACTGCTGGCGGAATGTGTTGCGGGAACTGAACTGAGAGAACGATTTGTTCGGAGCAATTTTGCACCCCCATGATTCTCTTTCCTTTTTTCTCTCTTTCTTTCATTCTTTCTCCTTCTCTTTCTCTCCTCTCTTTCTATGTTGTGATGTCCTTCTGCTCCCCCCATCCTCTCTGTTCCTTCCGCTTCTGCAGCCCCATTATCGTAATTTTCGTTCGATTGAATTTAGTGTTCCATTCTTCTTCCTTTCTGCTCGACCTAATCATCGACCATCGACCATCATCATCGTCACCCTTCGTGGCCATGCTACTGCTCTTGGGGAGTGTGAAATGCCGGGGCGACGATTGTGATAAAGGGTGGCAGACACTATCTGCGGTTGTGGAAGTCCTCGACCACCGCCGTCCGGGAAGGTACATTCCTCGCTTTTTCGCTCGATTCTCTCTCTCTTTCTCTCTCTTCGTCTTATCTTCCAGCCGGGAATGGTGATGGTGGTGGAGCAGAGGGGAGGCTGTTTCCTTGTCGTGGCGCGGAATGTGGTATCTATATTTTACGACACGCGTACCGGGAATGCCGATGCCGGTGTTGGAATGTCTCGGAACAAACAACATATTTGCGTCGTCGTCCGTGTCGTCGTCGCTACAACGAAGCGAACGGAGTGCCTGTTTCCAGTTCTCGGATTCACACACAAAGAGTCCGGATAGTTCTACTATGAACTGACTGGTGCATATAATTGCACAAGTAGCACATCGCCGATCGTGGGCTGATCGTGAAGGATATTTATCTTTTGTCTAAACCAACATACACACACACACACACACACAAAGCGGGCTTTCCACCGGCATTAAATTTCCCCGAAAGTGGTGCTGCTAATGAGAGCAAGGTCCAAGAAGCGGGACGGTGTCTGCAACATGCTAAGCAAGCACCACCATCAGGCTAATGACTTCATTTCCTTACTCTAAACGAAGGTCGTCGTCATCGTTGTCTGGACTCGAGAGGACGTCATCGCAGCACCCTTCGCTTCCGTTGCTCGCGAGAAACTCGCCGCTTCCTTCGTCACACATCATTATCAGCATCTCTCATCGGTCGTAGCATAAACGGCAAACATCATCATCATCGTCATCGGCATCATCGACAGCATGAGCAGCATGAAGTCCGGACATTGCTTCCTTCGCTGCTAGTATTATCAAAGATGGAGGATCCACCTCCCCCAGGGGTGGCCTCGGATGGCAAAGGATTATAAAATTAATTTATCAAAACAATGGCCAATCTTCGCTGCGCTGCCAGGAGTCAGCAGCCCGTACTGTTGGTACGCGGTTGATTAAGTGAGAATAGAGGAACGGAGGAACGGAGGAGGCTGATCGAAGAGTTCGATGATTATTATTAGGCAGCAGGAGCTCAGCAACGTCATCGGAGTGCGCCTGAAGGACATGCCAGTGAACATCCTGTGCAGTCCTTGGCCAGTGAAAAGGAGTCAAGTCCCCCGAGATGTGAGGAGACAAGAGCAGGCCGAGTACCGTTACTATGGTTTTCCAGGGCCCTTAGTGATTGCACACTCTACTCTCTCTCTCTCTCGCTCGCGCTCTTTCTCTCTGTCTGTATAGTCGAGCTGAAGAGCTGAGCATCAATATTACTTTATTATGAATTTTAATTACACTTTAGTCCCCGTTGGTATGGGCCACCGGGTTGGTTCTCCCCGGGAGTAGCTCCCGGAGTGCAGTACTTGAAAGGATAATGTGCATGGGAGGAGGAGCGACCGGCCGGGAGTTGTTCACTTTTCCGAATGATGCGTCGCTCGGTCGGTCGTTCGGTCGTTCGTTTCGGTCGCCCGGTAGCAAAGTGGAACACTCGACTGGGACCATGAAGTGGGCCTATGATTACATGTGCTGCAGCATGTGCGCATGTGTGTGTGTGTCAGTGGTCCTGTTGCATGCATGCATGCATGCATGCCACGTCGCCTACGGTCCGGTCTGCCTGCGGTACAGTAGTACTTAAAGCTTACCGAGCGCATTCCGAGGTTATGCGCCGGCGACCGGTGCTTCGGTGCCTATGGCCACCATCGTCGGCCATCAATGTACACAGATACTTGTGCGTACTCTCGGAGACCGGAGGACGCTTCAGTCGAGAGCAAAATTGATGACAAGGGCACCACTTGCACTTGCACCACGGAGGGAGGGAGGAGGCCCTCGCGCTTTCGGAACCGGGTTCCCGGGGGTTTCAAGAACCAATTATGGAATTGAACTCACTCAGCAAAAAACAACGCGTGCACTCTGGCCCCCGGAAGAGGACCGTCTTTTTGCTGCTTTACCGGCTGCAGTTCGATCACTTATCGGTGGTTATCGAGCGTCGTTCGGTCGGTCAGTCAGTCAACAGAAACGCAGAAACGTATCTGTTGCAACTCACGCCACGCGCGATGCTAATGTAAACGGAATGGATGCATTTCGCAATGAAAAAGTGTAACAAACAAGTGATTTGCATTCCACATACGTTAGCTGGGATGTTTGAATTCCATCGTCAAAGTTATTTGAACCGAAATTTTGTGGCCAACGTTTCAGTTTATAACTTTGTGATTTGTGGTGAAGGATGCTGCACTCCGGCTTCGATGGATGCTGATTAATAGTCAAAATGACCACCGGAAAAGCCCAGATTGTTGACGTATGTAGCGCAGAATGCCACTTATCCTTATTGTTTACACAGTGAACAGAATACCACTGATACTGAAATCGCAGCACATTTGGCAACTCGAAGATCAACATATGATTGGGAGTCAGTCCAGGCAATGAGTTGCTGATGATAGGAACGCATTCCACTGGCACTGGTAAGGCAGGGATTTATTGTCCGTTGAAAGAGGGAAGCAGCTGGATACTCTCAAAAAGCTATTAGCTGGAAATCGTTTACTTTAGTCGCTCAATCATCTATCCCCCCCTTTTACGATGTGACCACACAGCTCAACCTCGAACAGCAATCGATGGGAGAGTAGCATTAAAAGTTTCAAGCGCGTACTGTGTGCGCTCTTTCATGTGGAAAGATCACGTTCCTGACGTTGCAGATCGTTCGTTTTTCGGGGAACCAAGAAGCATCGGAATGAATGGTCGCCGTTCACTTAAATTGAATTAAATTGAAGGTGAATTGAACCCAGGCCGTGCTCTCTCTCGCTCTCTCTCTTTTCAAGCGTGTAACGCTACAGCGAGCGTGTCCGGGGGCTACGTCTTTGACTACCTGATCGTTAGCCATCAAGCAGGTAACCGAAGCATGGCATGCTAGGAGTCAATTTTCACACCCAAACAGCAGCAGCAGCAGCAGCAGCAGCACCGAAACCCCTTTCATCGTCGTCCTTCATTTGCTCCGTGTGCCTGTGTGCCTGTATGTGTGCCTGTATGTGTGCCTGTATGTGTGTGTGTGGCCAATTGAGCGGACCTGGCGAGGGAAAGCATCGTTTGATTACATTCCTCGAGTGGTCCCGATGGTGTTGCGCATGAGATCGCGCGCGCCCGTCGGTGTGTGTGTGTGTGTGATTGGTGTTGCTCGTGTCCAAGGTAGGCAAAAGTGAGTGTTTTACCCCACCTTGCCCCTCTCTTGCCGTCATTGCCGTGACCGACATACCGAAATTGGCCTACACCACGCCAGATACCGTCTTTCTAGCCGTTACGGTCTCGGTCTAGGCCGGTGTGGCATCGTTCCTCGGTTGAGGTACCGGTGAGAGAACAACAACAAGGACTCTCGAGCGGTAAGCAAGCAAACGCAGGAGGAAGAAAGAAAAAAAGAAAGAAAGGAAGGAAGGAAAAAGTGAAGCAAAAAAAACATACTCCAGCATTATCCAGTCCGGTGGCCGGTGTTGAAGCAATCGTCGAAATAAAGTGGTCCATTCTCATTCAATTCACTCGCAGCTGGAATTCGCTTCACGATTCTGAGTGGCCAATCGTCGGGCGGAGGCACCAAGTAGCGGGGGGGGGGGGGTTTCCGGTTTCATCATTCAAAGATGATGATGATGATGATGATGATGATCGAGCTGCTGCTCGAATCGGTTTGGTTCGTTGGTCAGCCTGTTTCTACCAGTGGTTTCTTCGTTTCTGCTTGCGGCACACACACACTCACACACACACACAGGCAGACACGCAAACCGTTTTGTCTCCAACCGAGCGGAAGACCGGTTGCCGGTAGCTCACCTGGTGCCTGGTGCCTGCATTGGTGTTGGAAAGTGTTTTTTTTTTGCTGTTGTTGTTGGACGCCAGCTGGCATCTAGTAGCCCATGAAGCAGCACGAGAGGAGGCTCCCCAGAGCCCGCATTTCATTTTCTTTTGCCCAAAAGTACTTTTCGTCCGCAATGAAAACACACACACACACACACACACATACACACGTGGCCTGTAGTGGCCGACCTTCTGTGGTTTCTCTGGGTGATAGTTTGAAGCATGCCAGGCGTCTCCATTTCGCAAATGAAACGAATCCTCCAGAAACAGGAGGAGGCGACCGCCGGCTACTAGATCGAAAAACTAAATGTTGACGCCAGGATGACGAGGAGGGGATAATGGAAATGGAATCGAAGCAGAATTGGTGCTCGATTGGTGATGAATTTCAATGAATCATGCACACGGCGTCCAGGCGTCGGTCCACGTACTTCCATGCTCTTGGAGGTTAATGTTCCAAGAAGGACCGAAAGCGAAGAGCAAAACACGAGGCAAGGGTCAGAAGAGGGGAAGGGGGTTCAAAGGGGGTGGTGAATTGGTGAATTTAAATTCACTTGTTGCCCGCCACCACCGTCCTCGCTCGGTGCCTGGCTTGGTTTGGTTTGGCGTCCTCCAGCAACCTAATTCTAATTTGATAAATGCTACGTGACTGATTTCATTAAACCAGAGCAACTCCCACTATAGTAAAAATGACTTCAAAAACTCTCTCTCTCTCTCTTCCAGGACCCTCTTGCGCCCCTTGCCGGGCGCATATCCTTCGAGAGCATCGTGCAACATCACGATGCTGTCGGCTGGTGCCGGGTTGTTCCGTCAACTTTTCCCATTTTCTGTTCGTTACACGAATAGCGAGAGAGAGAGAGAGACAGAGAGAGGAAGAGAAACTTACCGTCGGTTGCGGATCGGCATGCACGATACACTCCAGTTGCGCCTCGAAGCCTTCGCCGGAATGGATCCACGATTTTTCCACGCTGATATCGGGCGGATCTGGAACGAGGAACGAAAGAGGAGAGGGGTAGGTCCGGTCAATGGTCAGTGGGTGCTGGTGAAAGGGGAACATTAAAATCAATCAATCAGCTTTCAACGCTTGTTCGATGCAGTTCCTACTCCCGGACTTCTACCTCGCATGAAAAATGAAAAAAGGGGAAGGGAAAACGCTGTTGGAAACGAAACTGTAACGAAGTTCAATAAAGCGGGAATATATGAATAAACTGGTTTTAATCAAGAACCATTCCGGTGATGGACAGCACACGACCACCCAGCGCGAACACACACACACGGACACACAACGGGCGCCATTGCGATTTATGATGTTTCAGAAACTCCATCCAAGTTACCGGGGGCGTCACTACGGTTACGGTCCTCGTCACGGCCTTCATTATGGTGTGGGATGTATAATATTTTATTAAATGCATCATTATGCGATGTACGGTCGCGGCCCTGGGCACACCTGGTACCGTTCCCCCTTCATCATCACATAAGGGGAGTGTGGGTGGTGGGAGCACCCCCACGGCACGGATGGTATTTAAATCCCCTTTTTCAATGCACCATCATTGCCATTGGTTTTTGGTGGGTGGCAAAGATTAAAACTAGGAAGAGGGATGAAAAGTGGCACTAAAAAGCAGCAAAGGAGTAGAAAAGGAGGGGGGGGGGGTTGTACCAGTGGTCACCAGACGACGGGTTGAAATACAAATGTATTTGTGCTAAACCGATTGCAGCAGTAGCAGCATCAGCCGCGGTGCTTGGAGTGGTTTTGAGTTTTGATTTAAAATACTCTCCATTTAATGGGGTGTGCGCGTGTGTGTGTGTCCCCGGGATGTGGTTATTGGCGATGTTGAAATCGATTTTATTTAAACATTTTTCGATTTCGAAACCACCAATGCGAGCGACTGGCCGGAAATGAGCCACGGCGTGGCCATGCATTTGCAATGATGGAAGTGTTCCAGATGAAATACTATGCGATGCTTATGAGCCCTCCGGGGTATGATTGAATCCATCTCGTGCTGTTGTTGTGCTTTAAACGACTAGTTTTCATCTCTCTGGACTCTGGAGTTTATCGTTCATTCCAATAACTATCACAACAGACGAACAGAAGCAAACAGCACAAACAAACAGCTAAACGCTTAACGACCGAAAGCAATAATGGCAGAACGGGAAATCAGCTGAGTTTAAGTGCTTAATTAGGTTATCGGTTTATCATACAATTCCGACTCCCGGTGCGAGTAGTTACGGGCTGGACCGGCTCGATCCACCATAATGGTTAATTGTTATTTGAATTTATCGTTCCGCGAACGGTCAATGATGTTTCAATGCAACACAATGCAACATGCAACGCAACGCAGCCGTCGCATGTGCGCCATCGTATGGCGATCGCTATCGCGTACCGGGAGTGCAAATCCCGGAACGCATTCCTTGGGGTCCAATTGTGCCGCCGATTACCGATTGAAAGCGCGTCCAACGATATGAACCGTACGGTGCGCGAACCTCCGGGGCTACGGGGTTTGGATTATTTACGATTTCGCTCAAGGTTGACGCCGATTATTTCACTCCAGTGGCTCCAGTGCGGCTTCGTGGAATTTGTGCGTAACTGGGATGCAGAAGCGCGCCAGAGAGAGACACAGAGAGCAAAAGAGAGAGAGAGAGAGAGCGAGGCACAAACAGGAATCTCGAATCATGTTGGAGTCATGGAGGTGTACGGCGTGCCATACTCTCTAGAGTGTGTGTGTGTGTTTGGCTGTGAAGATGAATAAGTGATACGGCATTCCGAACCGATACCGATGGCCGCTGGAGCTCTCGCGATCGGAAGCTGGCGGGAGCTGATAAAAATTTCAATCCGCGCGCCAATCGTCGACCATCGTTTGGTTTGACCGATGTTGCAACTAAGCCACTTACGCCTCTGGTTCGGTTCGGAAACCGAGCCCGGGACATTTTTGAAACGATTCTCTCTCTCTCGCACACGTTGAGAACACGGAATCGAGGGGTTGGTGTTGGAGCGTTGCAGGAACTGAATATTTCAGGGACCGATGGCCGACGGTTCCGGTTGGTTGTGCGAGTCGATTGTCTAATCGGATCAACCGAGTTCGAGTGTCGCCGTTGTATGGGTTTCAACGAGGTATGGGGCGGGGGAAGGAGGGGGAATTTAATTAGGCCAGGCCTCTTCAACCTACTGCTCTATAGAACTCTGTTAGAACGTTCTAGATGCGCCGGTGACATGGCAGCTTAGGTGGGGATGATCAATTATTTGATGCAATGGCCGCGTTGTGCGCTTCAACCATTCCGTGCCCACTACAAGTAGTGCTCGGCGTGCTGTTTACATAAAAAACGAAGCAGCAGTAACGCTTCTGGTGTGTGTGCTATCAAAAAGTTGAATGGTGAATGCGTTGAAACAAGTTGGAAAGGTTTGTTGGAAAAGTAAAATAAAGAAAATACAGTAGCAATGCATGATATCAAAATGATGAAGCTAGCATGCATCAATTTGTTTTCGAGAGGTAACCTTTTGGTGTTCTCAGATGAAAACATCGAACAATTTCGCTTCAATGAACAAATTGGTTCGTTTTTAGTCTTTCCGTTATCGAATCAGGTTTTTTTTTCGATTATATGTATTCGAATCGAACATGTACCTGTCACTTTTATTTTTACCGTTACTTTAAATATACATAAAAAAGATTCTAATTATTTATCAAATCTGCAGAAAATGGCAAATCTATTTCAAAGCGAATGTTTTTAATCAAAAGTAAATATTGTTCAATTGTCCAAGCTATCCCCAAAACTATTATTATGATGCTTCAACGTATCTAAGCAGAGTGGCGCAGTGGAAGCGTGCTGGGCCCATAACCCAGAGGTCCGTAGATCGAAACTACGTTCTGCTATAATCAAAAGATTTTTTTTTATTTATCCAGCATTCGTATTCTGTCTGGTCGCTTGTCCCAACTCTCATCAGCGCTTTTTTCTTAGCTTGTCGGTGTTATTGCGATGTTTGTTAGAGGGTCATGTTTTGGAAGAGAGTTAAATAATATTAAGTGTGAACACTAGCACGTCGCAGAATATACTCCAGATAATTGTATACTTAGAGCTCCTGGTAATAGATTAGCGTTACATGAGCCTGTTTTAAGAAGAGTGCGTAAAATAAGAAGAATCTCCCACTATCTCTGATTCGGATGCTATGGTATTAATCATTAGAAAATAAGAAAAGAACATAATAATTGAATAAAAACAAAACCAAATATGACGTGGTTAAAATATCAATAAAATAGTTGCAAGAAAATTCGGCAATTTCATAAAATAGTTCAAGTAAAAACTATCCCTGAGTAATGTTAGTAAAGAGAAGTTGAAAATATATTATCGAAATCCAGCATGAAACATCCCTTTAGAATTGGACCATTTGATTATTTAATTATAGATGTGTTTAATTGTAAATTTTTGTTGGTTGTATTGTAATTATTGTTATTTTATATCCATTATAAGAAACCTTTAGTTTGGTATACAAACGGTTTAATGCCATTCAATATGCACTCATTAAGCTGAGATGAGGTTAATCAAACTCTTTAATTATCGAGTTATTTCTATCCAGAAATATTTTATAGATCTCTTGGTAAAATAGGGACCACCATTTTACCAACTGTTATTAGTACTATGATTGCATGGATGAACTTTGTTTTCAAACAAACAATAGACAACATGTAATAAAATGTTATTCTTAAACGGTTCGTTGATTAAAATAAACTCACATTTTAATGAAAAACAAACCATTTTCCATCCCGGAACCACTTAACCTCTCGCTCTCTCTCTCGTAAACTTAAAAAAGTTTGAATAGAACAATCGAAAGCAAAGTATGAAAGGCAGTGTTTGCAAAATAAAGCAAAAAACTTAAATCGCGATTGCACTTAACGAAAGTGGTTACCCAAACAACAACCAAAAAAAAAACAAACATATGCCACGCGACTTTATTAATGCGCTGACCCCGTTGGAATGTCGTCGGGGGGGGGGGGGGAGGGGGGGGGCACCAACAACCACCGCTGGCATATAGTTTTCTCGCTACTTTGCCACTACTTTCCTTTCTCGTTTCGATTCTTTTAGGCATTCCACAGGCCTGGAACTGTGCCTGCAGTCTTTCTTTCCCTCTACGATGACTCCTGGTGAAACCTGGTGCACCGGTGGCGCCGCACACACACACACACACACACACAAACACACACATTAGCAAACGCATGGGCGCGGTGGTTTCTGGCTAAAAGTTTATCGCAGATGAAATTGTTTTCCTCTTCGCTCGAATAACAACAAACCAAAAACCAAAAACCAAAAAAGAAAACGGTTAAACCCAACGTAGGAACGAACGAACGGAATCGGATGCAAGTGTGGTTCGACTTGCCAGCACCCGGGACCGTCGTCTCATGTGGATCAACAGCAGCCAGCACCACGAATGTAGGGCTCTGCATGCAATGTGGTGCATCGCGACGAGAAACCCACCGATCCGTACATCCAATTACGCTCGATCGTAAGGTTGCTGCCTTCTGCTGCTGCTGCGCTCCTAACGTTGAGCTGATGTAGTGTGTGTGCGAGTGTGTGTGCTGCTCTGGCGGGAAATCCAGAAGGAAATAAAAAGCATTCCAGAATAATATATTTTAATGTATACGCTCCCATTTCCGCGCCATGCTTCTAACTATGTTGCGAGAAGGGACCTTTATCGCGTCGGCGTCGTCGTCGTCGGTGAGTGAGTCGGTGGCCAGCGTGTTAAGGCGACCAGCAAGGTCGCTCCAGCACTCCAGCAGCACAGCAGCGGCGGCCGCTAGCGAGATGGCAAAAATGCCAAAATAATAATGTGATACTTTATTTCAGCTTAAGATGGTTATTAAACCAACTTCCGCTTCGTTTCGTTCCGTCGGTCGTCAGTCGTCGTCTGTAGTGGTCGGCGAACGCGCGGGGGGAAAGGATGCAAACCGGCAAACGGTTGGTGCGGTGGAATGGTCCGTCTGGTCGGCTCGTCTGCCTGGCTGGCTGGCTGGCTGATTTATGCGCCAACGGAATCGCGCAGATGGAGTGAAGCATTAAGGTCATATAACTTCAAATTATGCTACTCTCCTTTTCCCCCTCGACCCCACGAGGTCACCAGATGGCGCCACCGGGACACCATGAGATGATGGGATGGAGATATACTTACATAAAACGTCCAGCCGCATGTCGACGGTGACCGGATCACCGACACTGTTGTCCGCGGTACACTGATACACGCCGGCCTGCTGCCGTTCGACGCGCTCCAGTGACAGGACCGGACCTTCGCCGATCTTGGAAGCCGATTTGCCCATTCCGGTCTGCAAAGGAAGGAGGATGTCGAGAGAGGATGTAGGGAGACAAACGACTTATGGAAGGACATTTCCGAGAGCAGTGAATACTTACGCGCTTGGTCCAGTAGATGGATGGAACCGGATTACCGGACGCTTTACATTCCAGCGTGACGGCGCCACCCTTGCGGGCCGTCACCTGTCCGGTCGGTGGGATGGCTCGGACACTCGGTGGTACTATGGAGTGTGTGAGAGAGAGAAGAAAAAAAAATGAGAGAAAATGCTTAGGATGTTGCTACACATGGAGACAATTTTCGTTGCGATAATGAAAAGAAAAAAAAGAGAGCTACTTTGATGTACCACAGCCGATTTTGACAGTTTGAGCGCAACAGTTTGCTTTGACAGTTGGTATGTTTCTGAAGCAGGATCGAGTCAGTTATTTCGCGTGAATAATAAATATTTTGTTTGGTTAAAGTCATATATTGTGCATTTTACTGAAAAAAATTGATCGTAGCTACAAAGCAGTAAGACATTTTGTAGAAAAAATGTTTGTTTTGTGTACAAAACGAAGCTAGTTTAGTTTCGCTATGACAAGCGTCCCTACACATAACAATATTTCTTCGTATTTTGACGCTTTGTTGCGATATGAAAATGTTGCAATCGCATCGAGAATTTTCTGTACCTGTGTGTGTAGAAACACTCTTAGAAACAAGTGCGTCATGTCAGCTTCTGAATGAAGCAGACTAAATGAATGGCTCTGGAGCTCTGGAGTGTGACAAAAAGAGAAAAAGACAGAACGAATGCCCCCGAAAATGACAAACCATCACTCATTTGTTATTCTGAAGCGACGGCCGGCGACCATATTCTAAGCTTTTTGCTCCCTCCTGCTTCCCCCTTCCTCTGGGCCGATCCTGTCGATCTAACCGATCCCTCTTTTCGGTCACTAAATGCCGAGGGCCGGCCGTGTAATCCGTTTCCTATAAATACGGTTAAAAGCTTTTCGTACTTATCCTAAATTTTAGTACAATTCCTCCTTGTCCTCTCACCCCTGCTTCTGTATTCCATTTAAAATGGACACCTCATCATCATAAAGCCTGCCTTCGGTTCGGTTCGGCCGGCCGGGGATCTGGCCACGTTGCACGCACCCGTGTTCAGGTCGCTTCAACTCTCCTCTTCTGCTTCTAAATTGAGATGAATAGTTAATGTCGGGCGTCCCACTGGGCCTATATACACCTGACACAGGAGGAGGACTGGAAGGTGGTGGGTTAAAACCCCCGGAAGGGACCTGTCAGAAATCCATTAAACTAATTTACGTCGATAATGCTCCCGAGCCCGGAGTGTGCGGCTCGATTGGGCGCACGGCGTACCTGGGGCCCCGGTCCAGCTGATGCCCATTGTCACGGCCATTAATTCACTGCTGGACGCCCCCCAACCTTCAGGATGGTCAGTACATCATGCATGTGTATGCGATTAGACGCGATGGAGTGTCCGAAACGGCCGTTCGTTCGTTCGTTTGGCATCCTTTTCTGGGTCGAACTCTTCGAAGGGCAGCTTCGTACCAGCCGGATGGGTTAATCAGATGGGTCTTTCAAGCAACGATCGCATAATCCATCTCTCCGTTCGTCCGCTGGATGTTGCTGGAACGCAGATTGATTTTCCGAAGGTGGAGCAATGAATGAAATTGCTCGCCATTAAGCCGGGAGCCCTCGGTGGAGTAAATATCCCTCTACCGGTGCCATCCATTACGTCACGAACGCACACACGCACGCACGGCCGGTTGGTTGTTTTTTATTATTTTTTTGGATAAAAAATTACCTTCCCCATCCCCTTCCAACGTTCAGGTAAGGATGACCTCAGAGAGAAAAAAAACATGCGACATGCACCGGCATGGGGGTTGAATTTCCCTCCCACCCTCTACCCATTTGTTGCTCCCACGCCACACCATGACGCCAACGAGATGTTGATTTATTCAAAACACGTGTTTTCGGTGTCCTTCTATCCTGGCTTTCCGGACAACGAAATTCCCTCGATGCCTCCAGCGTTGCTTTGGATTTGTGGCTCCAAAGAGGGGGATTGTCACCCAAAAGGGAGGGGGTGGTCCGTAAGAATTGTTTCTTCACGCACGCGACGATTTTGCCCTTTAACCTCGCCCGGCATCAAAAACCGGCCGCGTAAAGCCGCCAAAAAAAAAAAGAAAAGGAAGAGTATCGCAACCTTTTCCGTGATTCCTGGTAAGCGGCTTGACGATTGTCGGTAATCTAGATTTGTGCTCGGTACGTGCCCGGTGTACCCGCGGGGGGAAGGGAGTTGATGGTCACTGAGTTCTGCCGTCCTCTCTCGCTCTCTCTCTCTCTGGCACGTGCTCCCCTCCCAGGGGTTTTGCTTTTTGACGTTTTTCTTTCTTGGTGCCAGCGCCCGGATTTTGGGTCCGAGTAGGCTTGTGGTTATAATTTTCCGCGAAATTACAGCATCCGGCCACAATGGCTTGTCATTCCGTGGGCGAAGGTTGACCAAAGGGCACGCGAGAGCTGCTCCAAAATTCAACCGGCAGCCGGGTTGCCATTGTTTTGGGAATATTTTAAAATTTCCCAACAATAGTATCATCTACCGCGTTCCCTTCTGTTCCCGCTGTGTAAATATTTAAATCACCGAGCATCGCAAATGAAATGCAATTTAACATAAATGCCTTTCGAAGGCACTTTCGGAGAGTCCGGAATTTTATGCGCTCTCTCTCTCTCTCTATCGTGGCCCCACAATTGAATGCCAGAAAATTGTGTAACAAAATGGTTGAAAAAAAGAATCGAGAAACGCTCCATGATCCTCCATTGCATGTGCATCGATTTATAGCGCGAAGCGTAGTACCAGAAGCGCTTCTGAGGTTTTCGGTGGCAAAACCACAATGGAATGGCGGCACGACTTGAGTCGTGCCGTGGAAACAACAAGTTATGTTTTACAGTTTTCACATGTCGTTTGCCACGACCTCGACGAACCCTCACCGGTGGAACAATAAAGAAAAGGGGCATGAAAATGATATCACATTTCCTCTGCTCCACCACTGGGACGGAAATGCATGGTATAACGACGCATTCGCAACAGTATTACGAATAATTGATTGAAGTAACGGCCGTTGCACGGTCACGATTTCCATCTCAAATGCAACACGCACGCGTACATAAATATTGATGCAACATACACCTCACAGATGTGGAGTTTTGTGCTCAGCAGCAACATTGTTGCGAGCTTTTTGCTCTTGATCCGTGTTATTTTTTTGTATGTTGGGTCCATCGATATGGTTTATGAAAAATGGTTTTACTTTCACGCATCGCAACACACTCGTCGGTCGCTTGAAGTATCATTTATTGACGTACTGGCCACCACCAACACCCGTTGGTTCCTCCATTGATCCACTGTCATTCCAACCGAATAACGACCACAAGCACAACGATAACGACAACGACAACGAAGACAACAACGAATGGTGACGATGGCGACGCGACAAGCGCGATGATGTTGCTGCTGCTGCTGAATCAAGTGTCATAAAATGAAGGGTGTTACAACCGTACCGGACACACGCACACACACACACACACACACGCGGGCACACGAACAGGCCATTCATAAAATGGACAACGAATGGGTGCGTGAGTGGCGCATAAACCCCCCTCCCCGGGCGTGAAAACAATGGATCGAACCCGAAGCCTTTATTGTGTGTCGTTCCGTTCCGTTCCGCCGGCACCACCAACACCACCAGCTCCAGCTCCTAGTGGTCAGACCGGGACGATAATCATGCTCGTGATCCTTGCCGGTGCTTTCCAGTGGTTGTCGTTGTCGTTGTCGTCGTCGAACATCCCTCTTCTGGTCCGAAGCGACCATCAGAGTACAACGAGCCACTTACATCACCTTCAACGAGCCCCTCTGGCCACTTATTTGCAAGTGGCCAACGAACATCAGCACCCAGGGCCTCCCGAAACCCCGTCCTCTGGTCGTGTCTCGCCGTTTCGATGACGTGTCGAAGGGCGCGTCACTTTTTCTTGAGTACTGGGCGACTCCGACTCCGACGGGGACACATTTTTCGGGGAGTGAGTATTTATGGTGCAACCGCGTGACCAACGGAGAACAGAACACCCGGCTCCCGGTGCCGGGACCATAAAAGCCATCGTAATTATGCTGCGGCGGCGGCAACAGAGAACCAACCCATAGTTTCGGACTCCTCCTTTTTGTGGTACCGACGAATATTTGCTGATGCTTGACTAGTGTTGTCATCGTCGTCTCTGTTGTCTCTGTTGTCGTTGTCACAAATGGATTAATACGATTCAACATAACAGTGGCCACGAGGGCCAATGAGCATAATAAGGATTTTATTGCGTATGTTCGGGATGCCCGGATCCGGATTCCTACAGGTAAAGAGCAGAATCTCGTGGAGCATATGTGGATCTTGAGACATAAGACACTCACCGGATGCCAATGCTCGATGCTTTCTCAAAAAACCCGGGGACAATGGTTTGAACGCCACGAAAGGCCACAACACGCGACATACGTCTTACTTAGTGCCAGGGGGCCAGAATGAAGACGAAAGCCTTGTTTATGGAACGAAGGACTAGGACAATGGTTTTGATTTAAACGCTTATCCCGCGTCCCCAAACCTCACTTCTCGGAGCCCCAGCTTTTTGGACATTCGGTCACCATTCGTTTGGATTAAGCGAAGGTCCGGGGAACCGACCGACGTTGACCCGCTTTACTTTCCTCATTTGTTATGCGAATGGCAGTATATTATGTATTTAGAAGCAAGGAAAGGAACCATTTTCTCCGCAACCACCACCATCACTACCACCACTAGCAGCTGCTGCTTTCCTTCTCTTTAATCGGCGCCATAAAATCGGATCCCGGGACCCAAGGGCCGAGCAGCTCTTGAGCTGGCCCTGGACGATGACAAATGAAAGGGAGAGAGAGTGTGTGTGTGTATGAGTGTTAGCAATAGAGATCGAATGATATGTACATGGCACCGGAGGGGGAGGGTCACGTCCCCCCTCTCCCCCTAGGAGGACGTAAAGGTCTCGAGCGAACCCATTCCGTCGCCATTTTGTAGTGTACTCCGCTCGGTACGCTCGGTACCGATCTGGCAGACCGGAATGACGACCAACGACAACAGCTGGCTGTCGGAGTGGGTCGGAGGGTTATAGAAACCTCCCCTCCTCCCTCCTATTCCCTCGAGAGGTTCCCCGGGAGGAACCTTGAAGCGTCAGACGATAGTGATAATAGCAGTAATAAACAGTCGCACTCATACACACTCACACACAGTGTTTTATGCTTTTTATTGCTGGTGGTGGTGGTTGCGACAGAATAGCGCAGAGAGAGAGAGAGAGAGAGAGAGAGAGAGAGAGAGAGAGAGAGAGAGAGAGAGCATCAGCTGATGCGACGACGAAATGAATCGTCTGCTAAAACCGGTCGGAAAACTCCCGGAATTTGCTAAGAAAATCGAAAACCAGAAAAAGAGAGAAAAAAAAAGAGAGAGAGAGAACAAGGGAGAAAGAACAAAAGAGAGAAAAGAGAAAGAGAGAGAGAGAGATGGTGCACCACCATCAAATTATATGGAGTTGGCTCTCATTGCCAGACGCTTGGTGCTGCTTAACGGATAAGCGGCCTTTTGGTTTTGTAAGGGGGATGCAGAAGAAAGAGAAAGAGGTGAGGTGCAGGTCTGGATGGCAATTTCGCTGGGTGGTGAGCTGCTGGCGCGGTTATGTTCCAGCTTATTGCTTAGCGGAATGTCTGGCGCTATGATTGCACCCGATCTGCGCGAGAGAGAGAAGCTGCGAAGAACAACTGCACAAGGACCTGACCTGGGGAGAAGGGAGGAACACTTCTCGCGTGCTGCCACCCTTGGTCGTCGATCAACCGACACGAAACACGCCGCCAAATCCCTTCTCTTATCCCCCTCTCTTCATTGGCAATGTCTGCATCGCGGGGATTGCGGCAAATGCACCGAGCACCGCAGCATAAATGTGTTGATGTTGGGATTGCATCGTGATGCACGGACCACCACAGCTCGACAGCAACAACAACCGATGGTGGTACTTCACGTTACTCCCTTGGTGTTGGGGCCAATTGTAATCGGCAGGCACACCAACAGGACTCCGAGTGAACCACAATTAATGGGGAAAGCAATGCCGACGAAGCAGCCTGTGCGATACGACGGCATTCAACAACCACCACGGGACGGGAATGCTGCTGGTGGTGGTGTTGGTGATGGTAGATTTGTGAAAAAGTCCATAAACTAGAGCGCAATGGCGTTGAGGGCGTTAGAACCAGAACCGTGTTAATGTTGTTAAGTGGAACGCAGTAGCACCAGCTGCAGCTGCAGCTTCGAATTCATCCATTGTGCTGTTGCTAACGCTGCTGCATCCTAGTAGCCTGCGAAGCTGGAATAGAGGCACTCGACTCGTCGGTGGCATTTGGAGCGCGAGTTAATGGCGCTAATGCGGTGAGTGGAACGCGTTCGAGAACGTCTTCCCTTAGCAGCAGCAGCAGCATTAGCATCGGTTCCACGCCAACACTTGACTGAGCTTTCCACTTCAATCGTGATATAATCCGCCCCGCCTAGGGGGAGGAGAAAAAGCAAAATATTTTCCAACAACGCAAAGCAATTAACATGGTAAGTAAGTCCCGGAGGGAGACGCGAAACGGATTAACGGTGGCGTCTTTCGAGCAGCAATCCTTCCTTCCTTTCTTCCAACAACAATCACGGCTAATAGGGTGCCAGATAGGATGGCAGTCGCGCGGGGAGGGATTACATAAAATCTGATTTTCCTATTCGAGGCACATCGAGCCGACTCCCGGGCTGGAGCGACCCACGATGCCGGTGATCACCATCCGTCATTACAGTGTGTATGCGGGGAGGTTGTTATAACGACGCTTTTGATTGTGTGCCACACGGTGCCTGTGTGTGTGTGTGTGTTATGGTGGCAGCGATTATGATAGACATTTTGGAGAAGCTCTTCTCTGGCGCTTGCTTCTCGGAGCCCTGAGCTCGGCTTCCAGCAACCACTCCAGTTGTGGGTTGGGATCGGAAGATTATCGGTAAATATCAAAAGGGGTGGATGGGGAGGCCCCAGACTCCCAGACTTGCCTCGAGAGCACACACACACACACACACACACACACACACACACCTCATGGTTGTGCTCGCTTTCGGTTGGAAAATTTAGAATTTTGCTTCGCGAGCAAAGTGCTGGCAACGCTTTAAAGAAGTTGTGAGAAGAGCGCACCAACCGTCGTGGTTGTGTGTGTGTATGTGTGTGTGTGTGAGTGTGTGTGATAACCGATTCCAGTCAACTGATAGTCCCGCCCTCAAACATAACCCATGGCGTGGAAAATGTCATAAAATGGGGGCCACGACGGCGACTCCTTACACTCCGGCATTTCCCATCGGTGGTGATGCTGCTGCTGCCGCTGCCAGTCTCTGAGGTGGAGCATGAAAGTGAGGGCTGTTCTTATCGGTGAACGGTTTAATCGTCGAGCCACGAGCAGCAGTCGCTCCCTCCTTTTGGTCGCTCCCGGGGATCATCTCACACCTGAGCACCTCCTCTACTGCGAGAACCGAGAAGTGATAATAGTTTAATGACTGGTGGCCATAAAATCAAAACACGAAAGGATTATGTGGATCATAATCCCCCCCCCCCCTCCGACTCTCTAAGGTGTTGTCTCCTGCACTACCGAGCTAGATGATCCCCGAGGATGATAGCATCTCTCGTATGTAGAGGTAGGTGATGGTCCCATCGGTGTCGTGATGCGTGAGATCCGTGTTTTGGGTTTTTGAATGGATGTCCGGGTGTAGGATTTTCCGGGCTTTTTTTTTTTGTTCTGTTTGGTTTTCCCCCGTTCCCCGGGACTAACCGGAAGGTGATATCCAGCGAACGGTAATACCAGATAAGCTGACGAATTAGGCGCAGGCAGGATTAAGCTGCTTCATTCCATTTGAAGTCCCGCTCAGAGCCGGAGACCACACTCCATTTTTTTTTTTGAGAGAAATATTATAACTAGTTTTACATAACAGACGGATAATCAGAAGGAACTATTACGTGGCTCTGCGGAAGCGTGTTTAATGCTCAAAAAGAGCAACGTTTTGTTAAGACTTTTCATTGATTTACTGTTCTACTCGATTATAAGAGGTATAAGAGGATTGTGATTGTATAAAGGAGACTGGCTACGATAGAAACTTAACGTTAAGAGCTGTCAAAATGAAGCTGCAATAAAATTGTAAGGGTGGCACTGGCATGGTTAAGTGTAAAGGAACAATCTTTGCGATCAATTTTCAGCTCGGTTGGAAATACCTTGTAAATAAATATTAAAATTTTCCTCTCACACGTCAACTATGAGGCTCTTATATGAATAAATTTATCGCTTTTACAGCCTTTGCCCGGAAATATAACTACCGAAGATCGAGAATTCATTTGCTGAGCACTGTTTCTAAAGCATGGAACAGTTAATACTTGGCCGCACAAAATAGGTCATATCTCAGCCAAAACATGACGTATAAAGAAAAGAAATGTGTCGTTTTGTAGGGTTTCTTATTGCCTTTAATAAGAAATATTGATGCAAATTATTCAATAGTTTTTTGTAAGCCTATTTAACTTTTACTTTGACATCTCCCAAAATTGGTTGCACAAAATTGGTTGTATGTCACATCATTTGCCCTCTAGTTGCACATCACCCTCATTTCAGTTGGTTTTTATACATTTCTGATATACTTTTCAAATTTCCCTGTGATAATTGTCCAATAGAAATCGATGGAAGGAAAATCCAGATATTTTTGTGGATTGATAGTTTTCCCTATGAAATCGATCTATTTGAATACAAAACATTAACGCCATACCTTTGGCAAGAACAGCTTCTTAAATGATGCCAAACTTACACAGGATCATTGGTGGACAAATGCAGGACAAAATCCTTTTCCGTAGACACTCTTTTCTTGCACAAATTTCGAATGGACGTTGCCTTGCTTTGACCTTTCACGTTCCATCAGCGATAACTTTTGAAGGCGTGGATCAATTTTGACAAAAAAATTACCACTAAATAAACAGACTACAATGATTAAAACGCTGTCAACGGGGAATGGGAAAGTGATCACTAGGCGCGCTGCAATGATTAAAAAAAAGTGGCCAAATATTAACTGTTCCATGCTTTTAAGTTCACAAGTATTCATTTCCAACGAACAAACAGAGTTTATTTTTCTATTAGTCGATTACTTTGGCGATTCGTTTGCTTCCAACATGCTTGTTGGTGTAAAATAAAGTTGCTAATATGGCCGCGCATTCTTTATAATGTTTCGCGTCTCACCAAATGACTACCAATTAATGTTACTGTAAAAGTTTGCTATCTTAGCCATGCAACCTTAAGTCGCCATTCCTCTCGAAAAAGGGGTTCCTTTTCCTTATCAGTTATCTGCGCGAAAACCCAAAAGCCCAACCCAGTCACACATTCCAATGATCTATCGCCTCATAATTGCTTCCCATAAAAAAAAGAAAAAACGGAGAAGAAGGTTGAGAGCGAACGCAGAGCGCATTTAAGCTGACATGCCAGGGAGTAGGGTAAGAGATTTATGTGACAATGGGTGGGTGGGCCACCCATCCGTATTCGCCTGGCAGGATGGGAGCAGTGGTTGCACTGGAACATACGAACGTTACGATGGAACATTCAAATCTAGTTCCAATTCATTTTGTTCCTACACCATCTCTCGGCGCACTCTCTCTCTGTGCTCTCTCTACGACCACCTTTTCTCTGGCGTGTGTGTGTGATCCCTGGCTCCATAAAGCAATTTAGAAATTATTAGTCGTCCCAACCCACGACCCCGTCCCAACACACATTCATCGTAACCGTATGAAGCCCTCCAGCTTGAGTTGCGCTGCTGCAACGTAGACGGGAAGCCCCATCTACATCGTTGTGCCCGGTTCTGGCGGGCGTCTTTTTCGTGGTTTCGTCTCGTCGTTGGTTGGTGAAGTTTCGCGAAGTTGCCACTCGCAACCCACACAAACGATGGTCGAAACTACGATCGTACGAGTATCGTCCCTGCGTGGTGAATGGTGAAGACACATGGACCACATCGCATCTGCACTGACACTTGCGGGTGGCTTGGGTCCCCGTTGGTCGCGCCAGCCATCGACGGTAATTGAGGTGCTTCGAGACGGAGTTGAGACCAGCGTGTCCCTGTGGTTACCCGGTAGGGAGCGAAGGGATGCAAGATGATAGTGGTAAGTGTTGGAGGAAGCTATCATTTACTCGTTATAGGCAAAGCACACAGACACACGTACACTGCACTGCAGGACGGTCGTAGGAGCTCGCGGGTACACGGATCTCGTCGTGGCAGGTTCGCGAGCATAAATTTAGCGGAAATATTTGCATAAAATTTTATTAAAACTAATATCGTTTGCTATTATAATGGTGCTCCTACACCAAGAGCAGCAGCAGCAGCAGCAGCAGCAGCAGCAGCAGAAGTCGACGGTTGCCATTTCGACGACGGTGCCTCGGGAGCCTTGGGAGCACGAAAATGGGGTTTTTGGTGGCATGATTTCGCCGTCGGCACTTTCTAAAAGCTAAAACTAATAATTGGTGAACCGAATTGAGAACCGATAATGGTACGCGATGCGCCACGTATCGCTGGCAAAGCATCAAGTTTGATGCACGAAACTCAACTCGAAAGTGCTCGACGAGTCAGCGAAATCTGTGATCCTGATCAATCGGAACAATTGCTGCTCCCGAACTCAATCTCTTCTCTCTCCGCTTGATTGAACTTTCGAAACTCGAGGCAACGTCAAATTATGCTCAGCTCGGCAGCAGAAGATGCGCAAAATTCGCAATCTGCTCTAAACTGAAACTTATTGCAAACAAAAAGCTCTCATCACAAACAATCATCATCAAACCACATCAATTTCCTTCCCTGCGTTCTGTACACACCATTTGTGTCAATCATTCAAATATCTTTACTCCAACAAACATATGCTCTCTATCTCTTCATACTCTCGTTACACCGCAGCTACAGTGGAAAGTTTGCAATAATCACCACATTCCCCCCTCTTTTTACGGTTGATCCCAGCGTCAGTCCGGACTGACAGGCAATGCAATCAGAAAAAGGCTTATTAATAAACTTCCGCTTCATTTACCTCCGGTGCCCAGCTTGTCAGGGCAGCGCACTCGTTGCATCGTTTGCTTACACCGAGAGAGGGATGAGGGATGCTACGTACGTGGTTTTGTGTTCCAGGGTTCCGGGCAATCCAACATTTGCCAACGAAATGCCTGACCACATTCGGAGCGTGCTGGACCGGTGCCAACCACGCGGTGGTCTTGTGCCGTTGCCGGAGGGATGGAATGAACGGCACACAACGGATTCAATTGAAGAGGCACCACCCTCAACCACAGAACCGACAAAAGCGACCAAGATTTCGGTCTTGAAGGGATGAAGAACACACACACACACACACACAGACACGGGTTGTGGTCCAGACACACGTCGCGTGTCCAGCGCGCGATCGAGCAGAAACCAACCACCACCGTTCCTCGTTTTCACGTACCGCGCCACAGAACGAAGCGACCTGCGGTGTGGTCTTCAAACTATTCTCGAGATTAGTGGTGGTAAGAAGAGAGAGCAAAGAGAGAGAAGAGAGAGCAGAGAGAGAGGAGAAAGGGATGGTGAATTATGAATTATGTACCGCACCATTTTACACATGTACTTTTCATTTCCGCCTCGCCTTTCCGTAGAACCGGTTCCGGTTGGTTCCTGGGAGTAATGGTTCCCCCGAGGTCCGGCCACCATTCCGGCAAGGGGGGAGGGTCAGCCGGTTGGTCAAAACTTTTCCGACTTATGCTACTGGCTTGGGGCTGGGTTTGTTGTTCCCCTTGGCACGCCATACATGTTTATGTCACTGTGGGATGGGAACTCACCAACATACGGACACACGAACACGGACACACACACACACTAGTGGTGGTTGGTACGTGCGCTCGTGGTCATTCGCTCATTACTTCCTTTTTGGCTTTGGCTTTGGGTGGGGGGGGGGGGGAGTTGCTTTGGCCACAGAACTTGCTGGCTAGCTAGCTGATAAATCGGACAACAAAGCCACACATGCACACACACCCAGGCACACGTACACGTACACACACACGCACACACAGGCACTCAAGACACACACCAAAAAAGGAGGAGAACGAAAAGTGAACACATCTCCAGTGGTCCGTTGGTTGTACTTTTAACGAACGGATTTGTTGGTTACGTTTAGCCCCTCCGAGAGGGAGAGGCGAGGGGTTGGTGGGCTCTGTTGTTCCTTATGCTTCAACAGCAGCATCGTGAAACAGGAAAAAGCATAAAAAATCCCCGCAGCCCCCGAAACCCCGAAACACACTAAACTGCACGGGGCAAACAGTAACTTACAATTTTGTGCCATCGGTGCCATTCTGCACTTTATTCCAGCTGCTCGTGTGCATGTTCGGGTGTGTGTGTGTCTGTGTGTAAGTTTGTCAAGCTACGGACCGCACCTTCCGGAGACCGAAAACACTCGTGGGATCTTCGATAGCGGATCGAAGCATTCGTGAAGTGGTTGGAGTGACAACAAAGAGGAGTCTGCAGCAGATGTATGTATCAATAGCGGCTTCCGGTAAGTCATGGCAAGGGGTTGGAAAAATAGGAAAACGGAAGACGATTTTCCTCGACTTTTCCTTCTTCGCGAATCGCCGTCCATAGACAGCACGAACTTTTTGGGGGTTTTTCCTCTATGGTCTCCCTTCGGGGTGCATTGTTAGGGGATGGATGACGGATTTACGAAGGACCAGGACCAGCTGGTACCGTCCAACGGTACACGGTACACTGCCATCAACGTTCGCGGCCCATCGTTCGAGGAACGGTTGTTGATAAATTATGAAACGTTTCAATCTCGTCGGTTCGCTGCAAAGTTGCTGCAACAGATGATGGGCCGGCCATTCCCTTTCGTGATGGCATAAACGTTATGGAAAACTCCATTTCTAGGCGTGAGGCAATTGCGAGATGCTTTCGTGCTCCGAGAAGAAGTATTTTCTTGCGCCAACAAAATGGAGTACGTTCCGTTGAACGTTCCCGTTCGTCTACCGTTCGTCGAGACCCTAGACGGAGCTCAGTAGCGAAGTTCATCAGAACGGTACTGCTGCTCCTGGTGCCACTGTTGATGGTGGTTAAGGGAGGAGGAATAGTTGAAGGAGTAAACTATACCCGGTCCTGCGGGTACCTTGTGGCACTGTGTGACGTTGTCTGCATTGCTCGGCACGTCGTGACCGTCCGCGTACGACCGTCAAAGGAACTGTATGTGTCCCCAAGCGCTGCTGCTGCTGTGGTCGCGTATAGACCATGGATCCCAATGGGGCTCTGTGCAAGTGAAGGAAGAAGCATTTGTGGAGTGAACCGACGAAAAACACGAAGCGACAGCCTGCCAGCCTGCCAGCGGCCACGGTGTGGCCACAAGAAACGTTCAATTTCTTTCATTCTCTCCCCGGGTGTAAATAGCACAAAACATTTAATATCAACGCCACGGTCCACGGTGCGGTGCGATGGTTTTTCTCCGTCAATCGTCCCAGCCAAACAGTTCAACTGTGGCTGCTATGAATGCCAGGAAAAGGGAAGGTGGAAGAAAGGAAGGTTCAGGGGACCCTCCCCCCGCCTCACGGCCGTAGGCCGCCATCACATGGAGGCGCATGGTCACTAGTGATGGAGGCGCATGGTCACTGGTGGATGATGGAGGCGCATGGTTGCTTTCAAATTCTCGACGGAATCCACGGGGCCTTCCACCAAGCGACACAAACGGGTGGTGTGGCAGGCTGGTGGAATGGTGGTAGTGGTGGTGGTACAGCAATTTGTGGGACAACAGAAAAAGGATTAGCTTCATATCTAATTCCGTGGCGTTTCCGTCCGTCCGTCCGTCCGTCCGTCCGTACGTCTGTTCCTTCTGCTCGATGCGACCACCAACTTCGGTTGTTCTGAGGACGATTGGTAGGAAAAGAAGAAGAGTGAAGAAGGGAAGGATGAAGCGAACAAATGAGGCGCAACTTCAAGCACACTCCATGGTTCTATCGCGCCCGGGCAATCCATTTTACTGATTGTGTTTTTTTTTACTTCGAAAGCACACACACACAAGTGAAACTGAGGCACACGAGGGGCTAGTGAAGGTGGAAAACTTTAGGTTCAGCCCACCACTACCACTAGCACGGGCGTTTGACGATAACCGCGAACGATTATGTCGGTGTGTTTGGACCATCATTTGTGTGATTACCTCCCACTTGCGCCCCGCCGGGGGGTTGCACTGTAGATGAACAAAACATAGATGTAGAAGGTGGAGAGGGTGGTGCAAGACATAAATCTTTCCCGTGACCTTTCGAGCTGGTATGACAGCTAGGCCTCGGAAAACAACCGTTCGTTCGGTTGATCTCTGGAGGGGGAAGTGAGCGCATTAAATGAATTTCATTTCGATTCCATTCTCTCAATCAATTGCAGAGCAGAGGAGAGACAAGGAACAGGGCAGAGGAGCTGCTGGTGGGTAACACTCGCTGCACAATTAAATGTAAAAATAGCTCATCAACAGCATCAGCAACAGCACGCAGAATGGTGACACAATGTCTGACTGGTTCCCTCACTTTTGTGCAGCTCTCAACTCGAGTGACCTTCGCAGCATGTGGAGAGAGGCGCTGCGGGGCGTTTATTCAATTTTCCGCATGTTAATTAAAAATTAATAAATAACGCTTGCTCATCAGGTGATTGGGTTTTGTGGGCGAGCAAGCGAGCGAGCGGAATGTAAATATATACCTCCCACCGAACCCTTTTCTCCATTCAAACCCACTCACGGAATTAATGTGCACGCGGTGTTGACGCTGATTGCATGCAGTGTTGCTACTTCTGGTTCTCGCTTCGTTTTTGCTGTTGTTGCTGTTGCTGTTGCTCCAACGCAATATTGTTCTGCACCTCCTCTCGCTGCCCTCTCAATATTATTAATATATTTTTGTTCAACACAGCCCGCCCCACGGCGCCATGGCACTACATTGCACAGGGAAAGTGCATTAAAGGACTTTTAGAAAAAAAAAGCCTTCGTTTACACACACTCGCGCACACATATAGAAAAGCACCCCTGGGGGTTGTCGCCATGGAGACAACGTCGACGACGACGACAGAAGAATGTGAAAGGCACAGGAAGCTCCAAAGCGGAGAGTTTCTTATCGTTCGAGGGTGGATGCGTTTTTTTCTTTGCAGAAAATAGTTTCACCTTCTTTTTTGCCCTTTTTCCAGGTTTGTTCATCTACTGCGTGTTGCCTTACATTACAGCATCCACACCGGCAGGGGGCAGGAGTTCTCGGTGGGTGCTAGACATGCGCCAGGAAACTGACTTATTGGAAACTCGCTTCTTCTGACGAAAGCGCACAGACACCTTGAACGGGGCACACTTTTTGGAATTGAACCCGCGTGGAGTAGGAAGAAAAAAATGCAAAAACGATAAGAAAAGGTAGCTAGCAAGAGTGTGTAGCGGGAGGGGGAAGGAAGAAGCATAATAAATCAATTGAAACTTTTTTAATCCCAACCGAAAAGCTGTTCACTTTCGCGAAGAACACGCGTTGCACCCCGTCGGTTGGAGCATTCCGGTTGTCCGGATTACAGTTTTACTCGCGGGGTTACAAAAATTGATTGCGCAGAGGGTTGCACTTTACCATAACCTACACAGTTCCCGGGGTGTTAGTATGTACGCAAGCGAGTGCGCGAGAGCTGATTTGATGTCGATCGAGGGAGAAGAAACGGTCGCTTGATACATACAGTGGTGTTCGAATTAATAAGAGCGGGCCTCTAAATGCGAAAAAATCAACACCATACTTAACGGTTTTATACCGTGTACTGCGGAAGTAATTCGGCACCTTGGGGGCGGCGTACATACATGGTTACTGATATGAAGTGTTACCTTTTCAAAAGACCATAACTTTTTTGTGTGTTATCATTTTTTAGTGATTTCAAAAACAAAATTTTTTGAGGATAATCAAAATTTCAGAAGCCGTTCACTTTATCCAGATCTGGCCACCTTTGCCTTAACTATAGCCTTCTAAAAGTCCAAACATGAGTTGCATGCTGCACGAATGTGATCTTGCGATATTTTTGGTTCACCTCCAATGCGTTTTGCAATGCTACCAGTATTATTGTAACAATTTATGGTGGGATACACAAATATTTCATTCACTTTAAGGTGATTGAGCTCACGAACAGTAGCTGGTTATGATTTGCCAGACAAATATAATGCAATCTATGACTATGACTTTTTAATTTCATGACGGTAAAAAAATATTAGTAAAACTGAGACTATAACGTTATTAGTGGCTTGTAAACAATATATTGAACTTTCAATAGAACAATTTTGGCGTTGAAGCTATGAGCGGTTCAAAAGATACAAGCAGTGTAAAGTTGGTAACACTTCATATCAGTAACCCTGTACTGTCGTTTACCACTGGAGCCAAACAGTTCGATTTTACTTTCATCTGACCATAAAATATTGCGCCATTTTTCGACCGGCCAATGGATGTGTGATTTCGTGAAGTTCAACCTATTACGAATGTTTCGCGCTGTGAACAGGGGAACTTTACTGGGGCTCCGAGCCGGTAGTTCATCAACCTTTTACGAATTGTTGCCGTGTTTATTGGTAGGTTCAAATCCTGTTTCAAAACACGTGAGGTCAGAAAAAGGATTTATTTTCACCACACGAGCCATATGAATGGTCGTTATGGGTCATCGTTGCTCATTTTCTACCACGAGTTTCAGCCTGTGGTAGCTACCGGTGTGCGTTGGTAACCTTTAACCATTATTTTCTGCACCTCGCGATACGTTTTTCCACTTTCAATCAACCCGCTTAGATCTGCTCTCGTTCCTCAGGCATGGCAGGGCTTCGCTTTGCCCATCTTTATTTAAAATATTGATTGATTTTCTAAATCCTTTAAAATACTAGAAATGAGCCGAACAACAAGTGCAATAAAAATGTTGTTCTTATTTATTTCGAACACCACTGTAGTACTACGAGCAATCCATTGCCCCCCACCCCACGGTTGGAATGCTCACGGTTTACACGCTCCGTTTAATAAATAGAAATGGTGGTGCATTCCAAAACTCCTCCCGGCTACCTCCGTCGGTCGGTCGGTCGGTCGGTCTGTGGCACACCGGGTATACACCGAGGGTGAATTGTCCGGGAATGCATAGAGAATTCAAGCTATTTCAATATCCGAGACGCGACGCAACGCGATGGTGGTGGTACGCCATTGGTACCGTTTGGTTCGCTCGTCGCAAATGATGTTGCCGCACAGTCCAGGATGGGCGCACAAATTGCAAAAATCCTTTGAATGCCGTCGGGGCCCATGTGAGGACCGCTTGATGAACGTTTTCCCCCCGGGGTGGCGGTGGAGAGTAAGGTGAGTGCTTCATTGAAATCCGTGTTTGCTTTGCCGCCACATCGGCCTCCCTTTGCACAACGCGTAGCATCGTTCATTGACTAGAGCCAGATGCTGGCAACCAACCCTCGAGACCAGACCACTACACACACGGAGAGACGACCATACAGGGACGAAATGTGGCGAAAAAGCGGTTCTAAACGACTTGCTCCCGTGGCAGCGAACGAGAGATCGTGTCTCTGGAGAATTCTCGCGAACCAAATATAAACCCCGGAATCACTCACCGACCGACCGACCGTCCAACCTGGTGTTCGTGGATGCAAAATTATATTTCATCCGGATGCCCGCAAGCCGGCCGGTCGGCGCCACCAACCACCGACCTCAACATACCGCAAAGGACAACGGATTGGGATTTCAATGAACTTTGCAAATATGAAGTTCGCACCGGCACCGGCACCGACTTCCTGGCCCGATGAAAAAGTCATTTGATGCGGGCTGGTCGCTGGCTGGCTGGCTCGTGGCCTCGGGGCCCCTTTCGGTACGGTATGGCCCCCGGTATGGCGGTTACGATGGTAATGAAGATAGCGGAAACGGAACCGAAACCGAACCTCGTTCCCTTTTTCCTCCACGCCATGGACATATGCGGACACGAGACACACGCGAGAGACACGCCAGCCGACAGTTCATCTACCTTCACGCCTGGCCGTGTCCCATTTCGCTTGCTGGCAACCTGAGTGACGCTTCGCCTCAGGCCGCACCTTGAGACGGATGGTTTGGTCTGGTTTGGTCTGGACTGGCTGGCTGGTTGGCTGACGTTTGATACGGCCAATTCTGTTTCCTCCAGCTTCCATCGCAACCATTCACTTCGATCTCTTTGCGTCGTGCATGTTTACTCAACCCCGAAACCCCGAGGTTTTTTTTTGCCTTCTCCTTCACTAGGAAAGGAATTTGATGCGCAATGATTGTCCTTTCGAGGAAGGTGATGGTGAGGAAAAGTGACGAAAAGAAGAAGAAGGAGAAGGAGAAAGAAACGACCGAGACTGGGGTGCGAGTTCATCTCATCATCATTACGGATGAAAGCAACAGCAGCCACGGAGCCAGTCAGCCATCAACATCAGCACGCTTATGCGGACTGTATGCGGACAGAGCAATCCGGGTTCGAACCCGGTACGGTCGTCGCGCCGTAACCGAAAGGAAGAAGAAGTATCCAATGATGGTGCGCGTCAGTGAAGCGAAGAAATGAAATGAGACCGGTTGCTGCTGGTGCTGTTGCTACTACCGGTAAGTAAATATGTTACATCGTCGCACCTCGGCACCAGATCATCCGCTTTGCCATTCGTTCCTCACACACAGACACACGCACTAGGTTGGTTGGTAGATTAAAGGAGGACGATGACAACGTCAACGACTTGGCATTAGCTTGGCGCAATCGTTAGTTTTTTGCTGCTGCTGCTGCCGTCGGCATGACGCGTCGTCCTCATTTCTTGGAGTCGCTCTTTGCACAAAGCACAGGACGCTCGATGTGCGTTCAATAGTGGTAGGGAAAAAACGGAACATAACGACTACGACTAAACTGCTGCTGCTAGACGACTGTGGAAGGATCTCGCGAGAGCTTTTGCTCAAAGCAATGCTAAATTTTCAATATTTCTCACAAATAAACGTCAGCGTCTTGTTGATCCGCGTGAACTCTATTCTAGTGCTCGGTTCTTATTTTCTTGTTCTTATTCCTGGTACGGGCCACGCGATGTAAACTAATGCTTGTACAACACTATTCTATGCACATTATAGAGCAATTATAACTTGTTATTACTGATATCATTTTTTTTAAAGTCTGTTCGCACGAATCTGCACGGATCAAATTTGAAAGGGTGTAAATTAATTTTCACATTTCTCCCTGAATGCTGACCTTTTCTAAAGAAATTTGCTAAAAGATTTACATAAATCGGAGCAGAAATGAGAAAGATACACGTTTTCAAAAGTACAGTGATCCTTTTTTTAAATTATTTTTCTCATTCACTATAAGTATTAACTATTCCGCAGATGCAACTTTTTTTCGTTAACACTAATTATTTTTCCAAAGAAAAGATATCTGTTATAACAAGTGATAACTGCTCTAGCGGAATCAATTGCAGTCATAATCACAAGAAGATGCTATACGAACACACAAGAAGGTGCTATACGAACATTAGTTTGCACTGCGTGGCATAGCCGTACGAAAATGATTTTGTAACACTGTAAGTGAAAGTTCTTGCGACGGATTTGTCTAGAGTTTGAGCATTTTTATATCTCTCGAAGCGAAGGCTCTCTCAGTTTCCAGTCGCTGTCATGTAGACGATGCTTACAGGCTCACAGGAAGGACTCGTAACTCGTTTCTGCTCGTAACTACTTCACTCCATACACTCTTCGGCTGCTGCTTGACTTACATAAGCGCCTCTAGCTCGTATGTTATGAAACATCGCTTTGATCGAGCAACGGAGCATAAAAGTAGCATAAGCACAGTAGTAGCACTGTTGCAAGCAACTGCTGCTGTTGCTGCTGTCTTTCATCGAGTCCTTTTGCATTTTGAAGAGGGAAAACGAAGCGCAACGCAGGCACGTCAATAACAGGCCGCTAATGAGAACTAGTTTCATCGTCGTTAAATACTACACTTTCCACCCCACTCAGCGGGGTCGTCGTCGATGGAGCAACCGTCGTTCCACTTGGCCATCGTTCAATTAGGTGCTGTACGTTCGACTCGACTACAACCGTAGGAAAGACTTCCTCGACTGTCTTGTAGCGAACTTAATAAGTTTTCTTTTTCCCTTTTCATCGAAGCTCGCAAATAGTGGCCCATCTCACCAACAGCACTTACTACACAACACACTGACACACGCACACCAACATGTGCGGCCGTGGTCATGGTCGTCGTCGTCGTTGAAATTCAATCAAGCGCGCCATCAAGTTTGGAACCTCCGTAAACGATATAACTTTATCCCAAGGAGGAGGAAGGGATAAAGGAGAACAAGGGTCTTTACCACACCGAGGCCTAGGTCCTCGGATTCCTAGGAATTCGCCTCCCTTCTCTCCCTTCCACTCACCACCATCCAACGGTAACTAGTTACAGAAGCGTTCGCTATCGTCTTACGCACCGCGGAATTCGTGGTAGGTGGAATTGAGCAGATCAACGGGCCCTTCCCCAGCTACCGGAATGCCAACTCCAATTACCAGCTCGCTGCTGGTTTTGTTTTCCTTTTCGTTGGCCATAAATAACGCACCAAGCGAGTGGCTGGCGGCCATCGCGGCCATCGTGGCTGTCAGCAAACTTACCGAGAATTTCCACCGTGTGCACCTGGTCCTTGTTGACCTTGTCGCTGATCTGACAGACGTAGTCACCGGCATCCTGCGGTTCCAGCTCGGAGATTTCCAGATTGTAGCCGTTGACAAGCCGTATCCGCTCGTCTCGCGTTACCATCAGCTGGGAGGCGGTAAGCACATTCGAGCCTCGCCGCCATAACAGTACCAGTGTACCTGGAAGAGAGAGAGAGAGAGAGAAAGAGAGAGAAGTGGTGAGTGAGTGGAGTACGATAATTAATAAGATTTATGTTACAACGGGGCCAAGCGCTGCACGCACCACGAAGGCGTTGCGAACGAACCACCACCACCACAACAATTGATATTCCATCTGAGTGCGCGAAATGGTTGTTTGGTGCGGCGTACACATGTCTTCCATTCCCCCCGCTCGCCAAACCATTACTCCTTCACTCTTGAACTGCTCGAGACTGTCACAGCATTTTGCGTACGACTTTAACGCTTTTTTAATGATAACGAGTTGGCAGGGAGCGAGAAGGGGGGTGAAGAGTGAGTGTGGGTTCGTTGGACCGCAAGACGGCCCCGACCTTATGCCGTCCTCTCGCCATCACCGTCACCACACGCGCATATGTTCACAAGAAAAATGACGAACATTTAATTTTCCACCGCAGCTTTTCCCGAAGCTTGGGACAAGCGGTGGAACGAGAGGAGCACCGTCTGTGTCTTGCGACGTGTAATGGCATGTCATCCTCGCGTAGTGAAAGTGAAAAGTTTGCGCACAGGAAATGGGGCGTACTGGCATTGAACAATCGCTACAACAACCACATGGTGTCACCGCGAACGAGCAGCAGCAGCAGCAGCAGCAGCAGCAGCAGCAGCTGTTGTTGCGCGGGAAGACGGAGAGGATGTTGGCAGGAATTTAAGAATCATAATTAGATTCCTTGATGTGCGTGTGTGTGAGAGAGAGAGAGGGTGTGCGCCATAAATTAGAGGGTTTCTTATTACATTTCTGGCGAGAGCACAGCTTGTCTGAACACTGGGAACTCGTTGCTCGCTGCTCAGAGTCAGACAGCAGCATAATGTGTGATTTGCTGTTACAGCTATTTACGGTTACGGCAGCCAGTGAACCAGTTCATTCGTTTCCGTACCGTTGTTTCGTCTGTTTGGTGGTTTTGTGATTGCTGAGGCGAGTGTAATGATAGTTCCAAA
The DNA here is from genome assembly GCF_943734745.1 of Anopheles darlingi. Taxonomy (NCBI): domain Eukaryota; kingdom Metazoa; phylum Arthropoda; class Insecta; order Diptera; family Culicidae; genus Anopheles; species Anopheles darlingi. The sequence continues at coordinate 35,198,438 of NC_064874.1, read as the reverse complement.
GGGGAAGTGATGACAAAGTGGAACAAAAGAGTTGAAGACAAGGATGAGGTGTCCTTGAACTTCACTCCCGTTGCATGACGAAATTGATTTTATGGGATGCACCGGATAAGTTAAACTGTGACACTCAAACGATTACAAAAATATTGGTAACACAAGCTGCTAATTGCTTTGTAATGTTTATTATTGCCAATATTTCATATTTTATTTAATAAGCTTTTTAATATTTCTTATTTGCTCATAACAATAGTAACATAACTCGATTTGTTACATCGAAGTTCATTCAAGTATCACTAACCTGTTAGATCTACAGTTTTGTTTTCTATTATTGCTAAGCTCCATCATTCACTTTCCTTTGCTTATTTTGTCCATCATTTACTTTTTAACTGAATTTTTGTTAATCATATTTTTCACTTTTTTTTTCTTTTGTTCAGTATCACTAACTAAACTTTGTTCTGTGACCTTAAAGTTTAATATCATGACTGTGGAGGTTGTTTCGGAAAATGTTCCCATAAGCTAATGCTAAGCATTTTGTTAAATCAAGTTTGATGAAACTTTCCATTTTCCCTTTTGTAACTAATTATTTTTTAAGTTCCATTTAACGTCTTCTTTTGGATATTGCTCCCCAATATTTTTAACAGTTCCTGTGTCTGATTATTAATAATTTTGAATAAAATTGTATCGCATCACATTTGATAATCAATGAATGGAAACGAACGAGGAAACGTTTTAACATTAATGTGGTTTCTCCTTTTAATGGCGAAAGACGGCAATAAAACACTTTTGCCAACAAGCACCGATGATTATTAATTTGAAACAATACAGAGCACCACCACTAGACACCATTTGGTGCAATCGTGTGGCCACCTCATCATGCTTATCATCTTAAGCACTCGCTTGCCATTTCGGCGGCTGAGAAATGGGAGGGATGGCCACAAAAAAGTTTCACCACAAAAGATCGTGGTTCAGTGCTTTACACTCCCGACCCCAAAAACCCATCACACCCCTTGGTTTCCTGCTCTTTTTCTCGCTCTCTCTCTCTATCCCTATCTATCGGCCCCTCCCTACCATTAGGACGATTGGAAAGGAATGCATTTTCATTTCCAATTCCAACCGAGCGCCAGCCAAATGCAAAAGCACCCACTCGCACAGTCGTGCTCTGGCACTTCGATTCGAAAGTTCCTCATGCACTCACTCCTCTCCCTTTTCACCCCCTCTCTCTTGCGCTTTCGCCTTCTCTCTCTCTGTCTCTTTCTCTCGCAATCGGCGAACATCGGGAATGTCATTTGTGGTAGTTCAGATTTTCTGCGGTTTTCAGGAAAGGATGGAACGTTGGCCCCCCTTCATGGGTATTGTGGAAGTCGCCCCTTTTTTTGCTGCTGCTGCTGCTGCTGCTGCTGCTAGTGGACGACATAAAGCCTTTGGCCGGGGCGTCGGTTGGCTTTTACCATTTCTCATTCCATTGGGTCACGGTCCTCCCCAACTAAAACATATTGGGCTGAGCTCAGAAGATCACACTGCCACTAATTCCTCTTATGTTGGAGCAATCCGGGCGTACGCTTGCCACGTTTTTGATTGCGGGATCATTGGTGGGTCGGTTGTCTCTCTCTTTCTCTCTCTCTCTCTCTGGCTGGATTGGACGCTCTTCAATTCCTAGCGTCGAGCATTAGGACGCTGAACATCGGCGCATCGAGACGAAAGATATGAGGGGACATAGCATCCGTTCTGGGTTCTGCACGGGCGGAAGCATTTTCCGTGGCCGGAACTTTTCGACCAAATTACTGGAAAATTATGATTCGACAGAAAATTGGAAAAGTTTCCATTTTGAAAATAAAGCGAACCGTGGGCTACAAGCCACGGCCGCATAGTATAATAACAATAATAGAAGAAGCAGCAGCGGCAGCAGCCGATGGTTTTGCTTGAGGATAAATAGGAGATAGAATGAAACAGAGGACAGGGAGAGAGAACGAGAGAGAGACCATTAAAGAAAGAAAAAAAAACCGAAAGAACTAGAAATCCGTAGTTGCCCGCTGACTTGCCAATTTTACACAAAAGCAACTTTCCGTTTTTTTTCTCTCTTTTGCTGAAGGTTTTTGCCAGAAAGCTACCCCCCCCCCCCACCCCCTCGACTTTTCGACTCGGAATCATGGTTTAAGCAATCGAAAAGGTCCTTTTGTTGTCAATAGTTTGCACGTTTCTTGTTTTCATTTCACTGGCACCAGCAGCACCGACAGCAGCGCATTGCTCAGCCAGTGACGAGCTGTTCTCTTCTCTTTCTTTATTATTATTACTATTATTATTTCGTTTCCTTTTTTTTTTTGGTTGCAGTCGAGTGCATTCCGTACACAAATGGTACACTTTTATAATGGACTTTTCGCAATCTTTTTGATACGACAGCGTGATAGACTATAACCAACAGTCGAGTCACCGCCGAGCACCGAGCAGCAGAGAAGCAGAAGATGAGAATGAATTGTTATCAACAAGAAGCGGAATGGAGGGTAACGAAACAACGGTCGTTACTTCCATCTTGGTGCGAAGGTGTGCAGAAAAAGAAAGGGCAACAATTTCTTACGCTTTTCCTTCGTTACAAACCTAAATGCTGCACAATTTATTCGTTCCCCCCGAAACTTATGCTCTTCAGTTGATTCCACTCCAGACGAAAACCATCGAAACATTGCCTCAAACCAGACTGTATCTCTCTCTCTCTCTCTCTTTCACGCTCTTACTTTGTACACAATTTTTCGGAGCATAAAAAACAGAGAAAACATTTTTCACCACCATAAGTTGCAATGTGGCGCACACTACATGCGCCATACACTGCCCCACAAACCGCAATCTCTACGGTCGGAAGAACAAACCGGTTATAGCAACAGTTACAGCAGCACAACTATCGAAACAATTTAATTGCTCTTCAGCCAACCAGTTGGCTTTGAATTATTCGTTATTTTCGGATTCCACGTGGGACGAGGGAACCTGTCCGCAGAACCACAGGGAGAAAGACGAAACCCAAGGCTTCCGGAACGTACAAGAAGAATCGGACTCAAAATGCATTTCCGCAGCCAGATTAAGGGGAAAGATCATCGCATAAAGGGACAGAGCAGCTTTGATGGCTACCGTCGGCCGCAAAGGGGAGGAATTTTTGGAGGTGTAGGCCAAAGTTTTATGGGCTTTTCAAACTCCAAACCAAAGCCCTTTGTTTCGTGGCCTGACTGTTACGGTTCGCTGCGGACATTTGCTTCGTAGGCCTTCGTTCGTACCGACCCATGGAAAGGTTTGGGGTGGTTGGCCGTAACCACCGTCGTAATTCGCAAATGGAATGGCCAACATGTCTCAGAAGTTTCACAAAATTAAGATGACCCCAAAGGCAACGGTGTCGGAACTAGTTTTGGTTCAACTGTTCCTCCTCCTTCTGAGTCCAATTTCTGTCTCCTCGCTCGCTCGCTGCCGGCTGCTGATAAGCACGATTTAACCGGGAACGGGCTAATGATCATCCAATCCGACGAACCCATCCATCCTGCACCGGTTAACCGATTCGGACAGCGAACGTTTGACATCTGTCAAGTCACGGCGCGCGTGTTCCGATTGCGATTGCGGGGAATTGCGATGTGTGTGTGTGTGATGATACACGGACCGCAACGGACATTTATCGTGTTTGTTTAATTGAATTGAGCGATGGACGAACGGTGGATTCCCAAGAGTCCGGAGTTTCGCTCGTTCGCTTGACCGGCGATTGGTACCTTGCGGATCCATTTTTTGTTTTCGTTCGTTCTCGGAACACGATTCGTCACGATCTTCCGAGAGCTTTCTTCCGATCTCGATGACGAAGCACCCCGGGTAGCGGTCCTCAGCTTCAGGATAAATAAGAAAAGAGATCGGAGTCGGAGACAGGATGTTCATCCTTCCAGTCCATTCAGCCGTTCAGCGGCGACCATCATTTCCCATGATGTAGCAAACGACACGATGATGTCGTCCCGTTCGCTGACCAAGAGACCGAAGACCGAGAGACCGAAACCGAGAGAACCGAGGCCCAAGGTCTCGTAAATCTTGCACGGATATCGACACGCATTGATCCGGATCTGAAAGGCAAGGCTTTTCATGCTCGATTGATGACCATATTTATGCTCCTTCAAAGCAGCAGCAGCAGCACAACCCCATAACCAAACCGAACCCCGGCACTAATCGGCCAGGCCGGTCAGTTAGCCTTCGGTCGGTCGGTCTTTTCGGTCGGAGTACAGTTTGTCGTCGTCCGTTGAAATGCTTGTCCAATACATGGGACGAGCCGGCGGAGAATTTATCTGCAGCTCGCGTATCCATCCGAAAGGACGACCAATTCGACCACAAGCACATTTGTCCCGGTGAAAGGATTCCGGATTTCGTTAATCCTCGAAGAGCTTAAGACTTAATAGCGGTACTAGCCCTTCGAGGGTCCTAGCTTGGAACAAGAAAGCTTCGACAAGAGATTAATCGACAGAAATGGAAGATTCACTCACACGAAGCCGTTCGCTGTGTTTGATAACGGACTTTGAAGAAATTAAACACAAACAAAGTTAGGTAAATTGTTGCGAAAACCATCACTTAAAGCCCTTTTGCTGTCTCACATCACATTATTTGCTGCTCTCCATGATCCATGATTCAGTTCATGTTTGTTAGAATTTTGACAAACATTGCACTTAATTAATGTACTAGGCACACACACACACACACTACCACGACGCACCATCCAGCGCAACCCTTGCCTTGTAAATCAATGTTTTCAATCAAGAAGCAAATCAATTGCGGAGAATGTGGGGGCATTCTGTTGGCCTATGGCTCTGTGTGTGTGGTATGGCCTTCGTCTGTAGGCGGTCTCCACCTCCGTGGCCGGCTAGAAGCTACAGAGAGCAGTGCAGAGGGCATGTAAGAAACACAAAGGTAAATGAAACATGTTCAATTTCTGCTAATTAGATTACACGCTGGCAAACAGCACTGGCACAACGGTTTCTGCTGAGGTTTCCTGATTTCCTGTGTTCCTCGGGGTCGAAGCAAATACCACGACCGGAAGAGCTAGACACTGGCTCCAGAGCAAGAGATGGTGCCAGAGATGGTCAACTGATATGTTTACCACCGGTACCATTGAAATCCTTCTGTTGATCAGATGTTGATGATGATTCCAAGTCATCTATTGCAAGCCAGTGGCAAGGAGCTGCAGCGTTCCCATCGGTAAAATCTTCAAGGAATTGCATTCCATCACTATTGATAATGTTTTGGATATGATTGGAAAATGTTCCGGAGTACTCGGAGATGGCACCACGATACCTTGCGGTCAGTCACCTCTTCACATACTAGTGCAATGTTTTGCAACATTCCTGCCCATGCTAGCCATGCCCAATGTTCCAAGCGTTGCCTGGCAACAATAGAGCTGCTTCGTGTGGATTGATCTTTCAGACAAACATCTTGATAAGTTATTCCGACCATACGTATAATTAAATTAAAATGTTTTACTTAGGATCAAAGCAATCAGCTCGTGATTTTATTTGTTGGTCGAGGGTTTTGTTTGAGTTTCTAATAGTGTTTGTACGTAACTACGTTTGTAACTAAATGAACGGAGAGGGATTGGTCCTGTGGTAGAATTCTGTGCTGTTTTAAATGAAGCATAAAACCCGGTGGTGTTTGGCAACTTTACGATTGGAACCATGAATTATCTCCTTCCCACCGCTTTCTCCCACCCGCGCCCGAACGAATGTCTTTTCATTTACAGATAGTAGCATCAACCCGGTCCGGCGGGAGTTGTTACATTGTGATCATGTATCTGTTTCCCACCGGCGGAGTAGATAAATCCTCTCTCCCTTTCTCACTCTTTCTCCCTTTCTCCCAATATTTAGAACAAGCTCACCCGGGTTACGCAATGATTTATACCAGGATACCTTATCTTCGTTAGGGTTGCCACCGCACCACCGTCCCACAATCGGTCTCTGCCGAGAGGAAGGCGCAACCCCGACGCCGGGGAACAAGGTCGCCCAAAGTGTCGCCCTATAGCGCTGGGCATTGGAAAGCAAAAGTAGAGGAAGCGAAAAAAAGAACAGTATTCGAAACTCTGCTCTCTATCTCCCCTTTCACCTTCATACTACTTGTTCGGGCATCTTGTAGCAGATAGGGTGCGGACATGGACATGCGGGGGTCCACTTTACCCTTTTGTGCTCGTGCGTAACGGCTAGCCGGCTAGCTAGCTAGCTACTCAAATGCTCAATATTTATAGTTTATTGGGGTAGTAATCCAATCCGGTGCCCGGTTGCTGCGCCAGAAACCCTTTCTTGGGACCAACGAGCGGGTGTTGTTGTTGCTGCTGCTCGTGTGACCATCGGTAAGCGAATCGGTCCGGAATTGGCCCCTTAAGCTTGCTACCCTTTTTTTCCCTATGCGCACCGGTACGACAAAGGCCGGCGACGTGCCGGTCCCGTTTGCTGCGTTCCCCATTATGATTGGTCATGATTTATTGGCTGTGAAATCGTTTACTTTTGCTCGAAAGGAAGGGTAGAGTAACTTTGCTTCGCTCTGGTGATTAAAATGAAACTAGTGTTTCCATTTATCATACTATCTTGCCTTCGCTATCTAGTACTCTGTTTCTCTCTCTCACGCCTTTCAGTTTTTTTTTCCCTTGAAACACTATTTGTCGCTCTGGTATAACTAATATGCGAACATTCGCACGAACGGATTGCAGAGAGAGCAGTTCAGTGGTTACTTTGATTATTCCTTCACTCCTTGGACACTTTCCTTGGGCTCCCGCCACTGACTTATCTTAATTTCTTCGAACCATTATTACAAACTCCTTGAATTCCTCTCTCGCTCTCTCGGTCTCGCTATCGGTGTCTACTCGTTCGGAACAAATTAAGAAGCGATTGAGTTATCACGAACGAACTCTTTCCGCGTTACAAAGGGGGGGCTTCGATGGGCTTCAGCCATCTTCCACCGAGGTTCCCGGACCCCGAACGTACAGAAAACGCAACGAAGCGAAAGTCGTTCGCCCATTTCTTCCGTGCCTTCCGTGGAAGGGTTTATGCATCAGAAACACCGAGTCTCGAGTGGAGAAGGAAGGAGCAAAGCGTGGTGTGGCGGGGTGGCAATGAAATAGAAGAAGTCAGCAAGGACCAGACCAAAGCAAAGACCCCGAGAAATGGACGACCAAACAGCGCCAGCACCGAGCGTTGTGCCGCGGTTTGCATGCTTCTTGGCCGTAAATCTTTCGCTCCCGGGTTTTCTCTAAGTTGCTATCGTAATTGACTCCGATCTTCTTGCCGATCCCTTAGGCGGTCCAACCCTGGGGGTGGCTAGTCCTCGTCCTTGGCGGTGATACGGCGGCGAACTATGCGACCGGAAGGACACCGTGAAGTGTGGTCGGTACGAACATTTGTCGAAATTGACTTGCCTCCGAATACGAATGACGACCACTTTTGCGCACGAGATTTCGCCCCTAAACGCGGTCGCGGTGTGTGTGTGTGTGTTTTTTTTTATACCACGTGGCAGTTATGCTCACTTCGCTCTTCCCTTCGATGTATCGCTTTGAAGAAATTCATTTTTTTAATCACTCCACCCTATCGTTTGCGCGAGAAACCAACATAAATCAGGTTTTATGCGCCCTGAGCCCTGAGAGGTGCCTGGATGTTGGGGAAAAGTGAACTTTTTGCTGGAATTTTTGCATCATAAACAGTCGTTTGTATGTCGATTATGCGCCATTGCAGCGTTAGAAATGTTCATTAGTTCGTGTAACCATTTTTCATCGCATGTGCGTTAACTGACCTTTAAAGTCCAACACTTTGCAGAAACTTGCGCATACTTGGAACCTGTTGTACAACTGATCATAAGGATCCAGACATTCGTTGCAAGTGTTCATTTCGCTACAAACCAATTCCGATTTGTATCAAAAAGCTGCAGTGCTTACTTGGATTTGTAACAAAAAAGCACTGCAACTTGGATCCACTCGAGTTCCTCCATTTTGAATTATTCAATTTTAGCAAACGTCCTAGAGCAACAATGTGGACGTTGAAGTTGTTGATGATGCCTCAAAATTGCCGAGACACTCTGTGTCGCCCCCGTGGCTCATCAACATTCCTTTACGTGCTGTTGTCTATTATTTTTATGAATATTCCAACCAACAACACGCCCAGACAGGCGAATGTACGAGTAAGTTGTTGTAAAAACGTGAGAGCTTAAGCACGATCCTAGTGGCAGTCAGGCGTTCGGTTGAAAATATGGCGGACACGGGCAAGACAACACAGAAAGAAAACTAATTTCACGCCTGGTGAGCATGGGAGCATGTGTCTCCCGTGGTGGCATCTACTGCGGACTCCCGGATTTCCCGGGGCAGCACTACGGGGAGAGAAGTACGTTGCCGGCACCGACGGCACCACGTTCAGCTTGTAACGATTTAAAGGGCGTAAAAAGGCGGAACACCCCGAACGTTGTCAGCTGATATAACGGTTCTTACAATCTGCTTTTTTTTTCCTTCTCTTTATAGTAAGATACCCACCGGTGGTACCGTGGAGCTTGAGGTGAGAAGCGGACCACATAAAGACGGTTAGGAGAAAGCTCTAGAGAATAGTTTGAAGACGTGTTGCAACAAACGGAAACACAATAGTATCACCAGAGAGCTGTTTCTCGCTAACCGTTGGTGTTACAATTTCTATCGAATAATGATGACCTAAATGGTGCAATTCTATTAGGTCCCGGAGTTTGATTTTTTCGATCAACAAAAACGATTTATTTTCAAAACCAAAAGAATAAATTCATGTTTGGTGTATACAACTGGAGGGGTGAGATTTCATTTGCGACGTTTTCTGAAATGTTTTGCAATGATTTTGCATACATGAGGTCATCTTGTCGTTGTCGTGCTTAACAATAAGTCTAGCATATCGGTTTTTCCAAACTTGCCGTTTTCTTGCCAGAGCTCGTTCCACATGGACCAATTATTATTGATAACGCTTTCTATCAAAACTGTGTCCGGTTTCCAGAGGTTCTTACTGCACGACATATTCTCATTTTTATGCTTGACCCGAAGGTTTTGCGTCTGTAAGGTTGAAATCTTTTCTTTCAAATATTTGAAGCCAGTTATTACATCTGTTTGTGTCACAGCATATTTACAATAAGTTTAAACCCACAAATAATAGTTTTCTGCAGCCGTTATCTTCAAATAAAAGAAGGTTAGTCCTCGCAAAATCGAGATTTTGAACTCGAGAGAAAAATATGTTTTAATCAACAGTACGAGCAGTCACTTATGTGTATTAAAACTATTTAGTTATACTTTAAAACGCCATAACGCCATAACGCCATGAGAAACGAACTGAAATTAGGGGTGCCATCTTTTAGCAGAATCAAAAAACAATACTAATTCCGGGACCTAATAGTTTGAGGAGAAATTCAAATCTCAACCGCACTCGAAGGAGAGTCACAAACGTATTAAACGTAAACGGATTGAAGACTACTATTCAACCAATTGAAACACAACTTGATATTAATAGGCCTGCAGTGTTGGCCTAGGCCCTGCATCGACCTGAAGGAGTCACAAGGGCCTCTCGTTACCGCTCGATTGTTACAGTTTCAAGCATCGTTCGAAGTGCATCGAAGTTCGATTTGCTCCAATCTCAGCAACCTGCCCGTGGTCCCGAGCAACACTTCCACTACGAAGTCAGTCAATCCACTCCACTCACCCAGGTTACTGTGATGCAAACCATTTCCGGTTCATCGCCGACAGAGACAGCGAAACAGCCGAGAAGACGAGAAGACGGAAAACAACGTCCAAGTCAGCGGAATCGCGGAAGTTGCGGTCCATGAACGCGGTGAACCAACCACACGGTTGGTACCTGCCAGCAGGGTGCCAGCTTCTTTGGTCCGGGGTTTCATTAAAAATAGCTTTGGATAAACGTCGGCCTTAAGCCGCTTAGCCGCGACTTGGCAGACAGGGACAGGCGGACGGCGGCGTAAACAAACTTTCGAGCTCCTTGTTCCCGGTACGAGCTGAGGATTGGGCGCCCGGCCGTCACTCTTCCGTGACCGGCGCTAACAATCTGCTGGCACACACACACACACACACACCGACACACAACCCACGGACACAACCTTTGAGCCTCGCTGGCGCAACTTTTGCGCCGACCAGGAAGGGGATTCGCTCCGGGATTTCTTTCCGGGCGGCGGCGGCAGCGGCGGCGGTGGTGAAAAGTTTGCTTTCAAGTTTCCGTGAAAACTCCTCCTCCACCTTTTCCTCATTTCCCTTTCCCCCTTTACCACCTCGTGGGCCCATCGCGGGCAGATAATAAGGTGCGAGTGAAACTTTCGTTCCATTGGCCGCCCATCGGACCGATTATTGATCGGAAGTGGGACGTTGGCTTCTGATGCGTTGTCCCCCCGTTTTCCCGTGGTCTCGTTTATCGCCCTTTCGGTGGCTTTATTTATGAGGTGCGACTTGTGAGGTGCCACGCCGATGCGGTTGATGATGAGTTGATTTTAACCGATTTCCTCCGGCGGCGGCGGCGGCGGCAGCTCGGTTCTTGGTCGGATTTGGTTTTCGTGTTTTACGTGGAAGCGAGGACTGCGAGGACCGACCGCGCGGTCGCGAAACTTTCCATTGCCTCAGGGCAACGGGAGTGGGAAAATGATTCTTTGTTCGAGGCGCGCGCGCTTTCGCTGACCATAACGGTGGAATGAGGGAGAAGGAGTGGCCACGGATTTGTGCGGATTACTTTACGCGCCGGAGGGGGGATGCTGGTCCGATCGGATTGGAAAATCAGAAGAAGGTGGTGAAGAAACGCACAAAACGTTGCCTGGAAGCAGCGACGGAAGCAACGGAAGTGTAACATTGACACGCGGTTGCTTTTCACTTTAATTAATGCTTTGCCAACATCCGACATCGAGTGGCCAAAAACAGAGGCGGAAAAGAGATTTTTCTCTCCATCCCTTCGGGGGAAGCAGCAGAAAATTAATTACTTTGCTCTCTGTTGCTCTCCTTCTCTCTCTCTCCAATGAGAGACGAAGAGCAGTGGAAAGTGCTGTCCGTCCGTCGATCGCGATCAAGAGTTCGATTGATATGTTACCAACCCCGCACCCCGTAAATTCCCTGCATCCTAATCGAAAAGATGCAAGAAATCAATCTCGGGTTCGGCATTCCAATCAGTCCTCCACCCCTCCCCCGGGCACCGGAAAAGCGATGCAATTTTCCACCGTTTTCCATTCGCGTATTATGGTTACTGCCAGGTGCACGGAATGGTTCGGAAGCGGGATCGGGATCGGAAACAATTAAACCCGTTCACCCGGTGTAATGGAAGCAAATTGAAATTTGTTTCCAACAAACGGACGTATCCCCCGTACACCTGCGGTCCGCAGATCGCTCGATAGATTGCAACCGGTGCTGGTGCCGGTGCCGGTGGTGGAGTTTTCTTTGGTTTCACCTTTCTTTCCCCATTTCGCGGCCAGCGAATTCACTATCAGACACTCACACACACGCAGTGGTGCAAATGGAACCGGGAATCCTTGCCACAGATGCACTTCCTGGCACTTGCATGGCGCCAAGGAGGATGGGAGATGTCCGCTTCGCAGAAATGAAACTGTAATTATTTCGTGATTAAACTGTCATTAATTTTGCCACGTGTCCTGTCCCCCCTTTTCCGCCACTTAGTGTGTGTGTGTGTGTGTGTGTGTGTGGCAACGGTTCGTTTACTTTACATCGAAACTCCCTCTCTGGTTACGGTGACAAAGAGAACGATAGAGAGAACGATAGAATTGTATAGAGAAAGAGAGAGAGAGTGAATGATGACGCGCACAGTGTCTGAGAATCCATTAAAAGGTTTTTTTTTGTGGTCGGTCTGTCTGTCTTGGCATGGTTTGCACCGGAAACCAACCGGAGAACCACACCGGCCATATAACGTCATCTGAGTATACCGTCGAAGGAAGCTTTTGCGAGAGCTTCAACACCCAAATCGGTGTGAGTGTGTGTCGAGGCACAAAAAATGGTGTTCGCTTTCCTTGCCAGGCACACCGGATCCGGCTGCTGCTGGTGCTCGCGGCTTTCACAGCTGCTGTGCTGGTGGTGCTGACGATTACTTTCCATGGCTGGTGACGTGAACGCGTGGCGCGTGATGATGGCGCGCGATACCCGCAAGCTGTCACTAGCATTGTCCGGTTGCGGATTGATGATCCGCTGTCGTGTGGAGTTTTGCTCGAGTGGAAACCACAGGAGGATGAAAGGAAGAGAAGGAAGGGAAGGGAGGAAGAAGGTGAAAGCGATGGCTCTATTGTGTGGCAGGACACGGGACGTCAGGCCTCATTGCTGATCATATTTCAAGTCGCTGTTTCGCTGTCGGAGGTTTTTCTTTTGCTTCTTCTCATTGCTACTCACTAAATCCGTTCTCCTTTTTTTTGGGTGTGGGATCGCTTGCCTTTGAACAGTGGCCGGAGTTGCATCGAGGAAGGAAGTCTTTGGAAATCCGTCACGTAGGGAAGTGTTCCGAGAGATGTGCCCATTTCGAGTAGCTAGTGGAGTCAATTGATTACTCCTTGCAGACGATACACGTCAGACTTGGAGGCGAATTTGATGTGAGTCCGCTTTTTGCACGGATAAGGCCTTCTGGTGGCCTGTTTGGTTGACCTTTCTGTTTGGTTAAAGTTTCGTTAAAATTTCGTTAGAACACTACACAGCAAAAGAGGTTGCAAGAGGTGTTTTCGGAAATACTTAAACACCCTGTTTGGGAGAACTACGATGAACTTACAGAATGATATAGCCACCAAACAGATGCAAACCCTTTAGTAAACTCATATAAATTGATGTAGCAGTTTATCTATGAAGATAGATAGGTTTGAAGAACCGTTAGTTAAGCGGGACTTCGGTATTTTATTTCATTTCTTTGCATTCACTTTTTATATTTTTGTATGAATGCTTATGCTTTCAAAAGTAATGTGTGAAATTTTGGTATCAATCGAAGCAAAACTGACGAAAATACATTAAGCCTTGTATTTTCTCGTTACTTTGAATCGCGATTCCCAAAACTTGCGATTTCAAAACCTACTGCACCGATTTGAAATTTTGAACACATAATCTGTACACTGTTTGCCAAGTATCCCCGTCGAGTTTTTTTAAAATAGTTGATACTTTTTTTACATAATTTTTTTTAACTATGTAAAGCTCATTGTTTGAGGCAATATTGGAGAAAAGGATCCCTTTTTCAACTTTAAAAATCTGTCGAAAATCTAAAGTTAGGAAATTTAACAAAAACTCGACGGTAGCCACCTGGATAAACTTATAATCTAACAAAAGAATATTCATTTGTATATTTCTGATGACCCGGCACGTAGCTACGATGGGCACCACAAAAAGTACAGTTTTGCAAACTTGCCTTTCGAAATTGGATGCCATGAACGTAGTTATGATCAAATCTTCCCCAGAAAAGAACCAAATATTCTTTAAAAGTTATTGTTTAATATGATATTACTTAAAAAAAATTAAGTGGAATGCTTTCTTCACTAAAAATGGTCAAAAATAGTCCATTTTTTTTTACCCGAAATAACCAAAGCCGCCCTTAAGAGAAATGAAAGCATACATTATCCTAAATCTAGGAGTCAGTTCCAATTCCAAAATCAGTTGATCTGACGATTAATGATGATTGAAAAAAGCAAAAATACGATACATTTGCACAATAGGATTATAATAAACAATATACTGTTCGTTAATATTAGAACAGTTTCGCACAGCTTTTTATTGTTTTAGGCATTGTACTGCTAAACTGCATTGGGAATTCGTGGAAAAAACGGCAAAGATGTTGCCAGTCTGCTCTAGACGCAAATAGATATGCGATGTACCGATGAAATAATGCGGAAATGCTATCTGAAGTGATGAGCTCTGGCAAATGAATATCATTTTGTTCCGTTCATGACGAGAGTTGATCTGCGAAAGAGGAGTCTTTGTCGATGAGGAGTTTTCTGGTGAATGTAACGTCAAGTAAATCACGTGTTCAGTATTTGGTTTTGTGATTTCGAGAAAGGTATTTTTAGATATCGATTGATTATAGAGAAAATCATCCCCAACATGGAGTGGTTGACGATTATTTCATCTAGTACTTCAATCCAGAGTCTCTTTTCTTGGCACGTTAATCACCAAAGATAAGAGCTATGAATGCACGCAGATAAAGACAAGTGAAGGGTAACATTTGATTGAGTAAGTAACGTCATTCCTGGTTAGCAAGGTCGTATTATCAGTAGCAAGTAGCACGTTATCGGACGGTATAAAATCAGTTGCATGATGATGAAGTTGTAGAAACTTCAATCAATTTATGACCACAAACACAACAAATTTCAATCGAAACAGCTGTCAGACCATTGCTCTATCTTTCTCTCTCTCTCTCTCTCTCTCTCTCTCTCTCTCTCTCTCTCCTTCTCTTTATCTTTCTGTGTAGAACAAAATCAACAGAAAAGAGGAAATCAATGGAGCATGTAATTCATTACAGGTGGCTTGGGACCATAAAACCGCGAACCACGTCCTGTGTCAATCGCCCGGTCCTAGTTCTGCTTCTCCTCCTTCTTTTTCTTCTGCTCCTCCTTCTTCCTCTCCCTCCCCGTACCAGCAACAGTGTGCTGTTTGGAGGAAGTTGGTGATGAGGAGCGCCTATAAATAGAATAGGGCGCAAATGAGAAGTCATAAATTGAAAAGCCAAAACCGAAAATGAAACAGAAATACTTTAAATACACGCCATTTTATGAACGCCCACCGCCCTTCGCCCACTGTTGTCGCTGTCGCTGTGGTTGAATTTTATTAATTCGGCGTCGGCCACCCGAAACCGGAAACCGGGCGGGCACTGAAGGAGGCCCGAAGGGAACCATTTTTCCCCCCAGGAATAACGATCCGGGTAGTTTTTTTTTTTTTTTGGGGGTATTGGGTCCCCGACTTGGTGCGTGCTTCACGTCCTGGGTGGCCGTCAGTGGTGGTGGTGGTGGTCAGCGCACACCAACTGTGGCCGGACCGAAGCCGCCGGTTTTTGGGGGATTTTTGTCAGTGTTTGGGCTTCCCTCATCGGATGTAGATTATCATCCCAAAAACTCAGCGCCCAGTGGTTCTCCCTGACCACCACCCTCGTCTCCCACCCCCTGCACCCTCCCCTCCTTCCAGACCGATGCTGTACGGCGGAAATAGAACCAAAGTGCGTGACAGGAATATTAGTCAGCGTGGCCGCCACCGGTGGCCCTTTTATTTGGATTATACGATTTGGCTTTCGGTTTCGTTTCCATGTCATTTCCTAATGATAAAAGAAATGGCCACCAACGTCTACCCTCTACCCTCTCTCTTTCGTACACCCGGGGACAATAAAATCAGCAACCGTATCGTGTTATCGCAAATCTGACAGCCACACACACACACAAGGGACCCCCAGCGAAAGGTGCTCCCGGATTGTTTTCCTTTCCCTTCCAAGGACCTCGTCCTCGTCGGTACGTTGTTTGCGTGTACGTCAAACCACAACCGTACGACACAATGACATCAAAAGGGACGGCACCGGCCAAACGGTGCTGGTTCGAGACTTCATTGTGCGCTCGATATCCGACATCCCACGGCACATCGCATATTGTGTGGACATTCGTGTGCCGGATGCACGAAAGGGACGGGAAAATCGCGTCACGGGGAGTAGATCGTCGTCGTCGTCGTCGTCGTATCGACAAATGACGAAGAAACGAAAATGAAAGCAGGGGCGAGCTCGTCGTCGGTTCGCTGACTCTCTTTCCTCATTAACCTGAACCTGGAGGAGAGGTTGGTCCGCGTGGGACGGAAGGACGAAAAATAATACGAGAAACCATTTCCTGGCTACTAGGACCAGAACCAGAACCGGGACCAGGACCGTCAACGGGAACAACTTTACAATTTCGGTTCATAAATCATCCGCTACATTTCCGCCGCCTACTTCTACTTAACGGTCGCGCGTGGTCGTTGTCCTGCTGCTGTTGCTGTTGCTGTTGTTACTGTTGCTGGTGAGGTGAGGGGACATCAAACCGTCGTCCACCGCTAGTGTGGCTTGGCGTGGCGTGTATCCTGTGTGTCGTTGCTTCGCTGCCATACCAAAAGTCTTTTACCAAACGAACATCGTGTAGGTAGAGCGTGTGTACACACAGGAGAAACCAAACATATCCACACGCCGACCGTCTGGCGGTCTGGCGCGGCTTGTGAGGTGAAAACTCCCGTCGTTTATCATCATTATTTATATATTAAGTTCCGCGAGATTCCGGCGGCGCGAGCTGCGCCAGAGTGCGTCGAGATTCGTCGGTCGCCATTTCTTCGGAATTCCTTAACACAACGCGCACACACACACACACAAGCCTGAGCGCTTGTTCCGTGTGTGCTGTAGCCAGGCAGAAACGTTCGTGGGATGAACCGTTGGTTGGATGGATGGATGGATAGCTGGATGAGCGATCACTCTTCTTGCAAATACCTTCCTCGCTCATACCTTCTTCGCTCATACACACATGTACACGCCTAAAATATCATTGAAAAAAAGGGAAAAACTCGACCCCCGGGCAAATACATCACTGTATGGTCTGAAAGGACTCATTTGCCCGCGTCGTTCGCCCCGTTTCCTTGGGGTTTGTTTTTTCAATTTTATCCGGTCATGTGCCGGTCATAAAGAGTAGGCATGGTGCTTATTTGGCGCTCCGTTGTGGTTGCTCTTGACGACCAGACCAGGTTAGCGGTGAGGCACTAAGCTGCCTGCGCTGATGATAGATTTCGGCGGCAACCGTGATGAATGATAAATGATTAAAATCGCGCGCGGAAAAGTACGGAACGGTTGCGCAAGGTACGCAAGGGTTTCATTTCAGGTGGTTGGTTGCCACTGCCTAGAACGTAATGGTTGTCCCAAAATGGGGAAAGAGCTTCGCTTAAGACCTTGCGATCGATACAAGAAGATAGCAGATTGAATGCCATGCCATCTTAATTGTTTTTTTGTTATACTTCTAGCATATTGCGGAGCTTCATATTATTGGCGAATATTTTATCAATTTTATACCATCCATTGTTACGTCAACATTTGGTGCCCTTTGCACCACTTAAAAGAAATGGTTTTGTTTAAACTATTATACACAATATGTACATTTAGCATACAAACATTTTTTTCAAAACAGCCGAAACGGTTGTGGCAGGATTTGCTATCACGAATTACATAAACTTGAGCATAAGCTGGTTGTGAAAACAGACGCCAATCTCATCGCAACCTGGACATTGTAAAGGGATGTCAAGATTTAAGAGAATTGGACATTATGGACTGCAAACATACATTATTTGAACAGCACAACAGGCTTCTTAACAAAGCCAATTGTTTGTTCAATTTGATAAAATGTGTTGCGTGATTTGAGTTCGTTTTTGTAAAGTATGTTTAAAAAAACCTTTGTTGGCATTCTACATCTATTCCTTCAAATGAATTTCGATAATTTCTCATCAATATTGAGTTAATAAAGAGCAAAATGGTCTATCGTCACCCCTGTCAATGATGTAGCCCCGCATTTGACTTCTTTTATGACCCAAACTGTTACTAATTTCCCTGTTAAAACATGAAAGATAGTTAACATAAATACTTCATAGATGTAACAATGTCAAGAGATGGTTTAAAGTTAATTTTAAACACCGCATCTATTGAATTGCAATTTGAAAATAAATCATAATTAACACGATCACGATCAACGCGTCAACGAACGACACCTGTAAAGTCGCTTCGGTAACCGCAATCTATTCCAACTCATCGGATCACCATCACGACACCAGTCTGAGGATGACGGTACGCGATGACTAATAGCAGCTGAGTTTCGGTCGCTGCACGAACGTTTAGCACAAACACTTGGTGCGTTACTTTGCCGTTGACACTGTATCGATTAACCGTTTCACCTGCACTGTTCTGCCGCAATGTTCCAATTCTCCGATGTGCGACCTACTGCGGACGAAGAATGGCATCATCCGGCATCATGAATGTCCACGCACATTGTGATTCCGTTTTCCGCCGTTTCCCGGAAGAGGAAGAGGAAGACGGTTGGCAATGGGCGAGTAGTGCCCATCCGGTCCCATCGGGCTGCTGTCACGCAGGACGGGGAGCTGTCCGACCGGAAGGATGGATTATGTCACCGGTCACCATTCGCTGTCGCCATTCCGGCCAGACCAATGGACGAGTGATACCTGTTGTTTCAATAATGACGCGGTCCACAATTGTCCACCCGAACATCCGTGCGTGTGTGTGGTGGCCCTTAGTAGTAGCATCACCGCCATCATCGTCATCGTCGTCCTCACGGGGATTTCCGGGGGACAGAACCAGAAGAGAAAGAGAAAAAAGGTGGGAACGGAACACATCATGAAATGGACATTCCGTTTGGTGAGATTTTTTTTCTCCACCCCGTAGCTTCTCTGTTCTCTGCTCTGATCACGAATCGGCCATCAGCGCGTCAAACCGAGCACGAACCACCGAGACGAGTGCTGACTTTGCACAAAAACGCACATCAGCACCACGAGGCAGACGAGGCTCTCTGCCTCACTAGGAAAATGGACGCGCGTTCCTCCACCCCCTCTGGTTCTGCTGACGTTTGCTGACGACAGTTGGTGGTCGGTTGGACGACGACGATCTAAACGGCGAACTTTGGGGCGTCTCCATCACCTTCCCGGCTTGCGTAGGAAATGCGTGCGTTGCGACGGTATTTAACGCCATTTCATGTAAATCCATTTTTGGGCCCTTCACAGTACGTGCCGTGGATGCACAATGGGACCGGCGAGAATGGCCATCGGCGTCGTACCGGCAGGCAGGCAGGCAGGCAGCCATGACACGGTTGACGCGATTGATGCTGAACTGAACATTGCAGATAGCAGCAGTCGAAACCTCATGCATAATTTGCTTCCGGATCGTTTACCAATGCGTTTAAGAGTGTGTTTTTAGCGGAGCCCGGACTTTTGAAAAGTGCGAACGATACAACGGACGGACGGTCGGACTATCAGTAATCGAAACGCATTCCGATGGGACCGCTTCTTCAATTCCGGGACCGGCGGCAATCTGACGCGGCCTACTATATATCTTCTTGTATCGCATTCGCATCGCATGACATTGTTTCTCGACCATCGCCTACTCGTGTGCCAAATGAACAAAGTCTCTCTCTTAAACAAACAGCAACAGCAGGCCACGAAACGAAACTCATCGGAAATCCATTTCTACGAAACGCATCTAATCCGGTGGCCAGTGGCCATCGTTTAGTTCCGCATGCTGTTGTGTGAGAAAAAAAAAATGAAACGAAACATTCTATCACACAGATGAAACTGCAGACCAAATAAAGCCCGATAAACGTTGTGAACGATCGTTGTGAAGGGCCAGCCAACACAATCCATTCATCATATAAATGCACACACAAAACGGAACGCACGTGGTGCACAACGCGGCCGTGTGTGTGTGCGCGCGTGACTAACGAAATTGGTTAAACTATTCCCAAGCGCCGCTAAACGAAAACCGCAGAAACCCCCGCGATGGCGGACAAAATTGATGCAGAAGAAAAAAAAAACGGCGCTTGTCCGGAGGTATTCCGACAGGCGCGGTGGAGGCGGATGTCGAACGACGCAAAAAATAAATCTTTTTCCCCAGACCGCGTGGGATGCGAACCGGCCCGGCCCGGCCGTGCCGCAGCTCGTGGCCAAACCATCCGAGAGTGGAATTTACAAATTGCAAAAAATTACATTAAATGTGGCTCGTGGATCGGGGCGGGGGAAAGGAGTGGTAGGAAAAAAAGCGAGAGGAAGGAACAGGTTGGATGCTGATGGAAAACCCTTGAAATGGTGGTTTTCTCTGTCCCCATCCACTCCCCTTTCCCCATCCACGGGTTTTGTCGAATCCAGTCACGCTCATCGTCAGTTCTTTCTTTGCGCATCGATGCAACCGGACCGGGTTTTTAGTGGCATTGGGAAGAGAAATAAAAAAAGGATACCGGTATTTTTTTTATTCTTTTCCATACGAGTGTACGTTGCTAGGACCCCGGCTCCCACGGCCAACCGCGATGCAAATGAGTCTACCGGAGGAAGAACAACGCAATCCAAATCGGAGCAAAACGAATTAATGGCGCGGAATTTAGTCGCGTGTGCAATACCGTTTGATGTGTGCTTCATATTCACCCTATTCCTTTCTTTGTTGCAGTGTTGCAGTGAACCGCGGTGGGGCGTTTTTGTAGGTGGCGACAAAAGGGTGCGAAGGGAGCAAATGGGTTTTTAGAAGCGAAACAATTAAAGTGTATAAAACGATAAATGCAATTTCTGCAAACCAATAGCATAGCAGGAAAAACACAAGACAAGACTGGAAGAATAGGTGTTACGAACGCGTAACACAAAACCAGCTTAGGAACAAAATGATTAAAATGTAGGAATTCCAATAGTGGCCAGAAAGTGTCGTGCACATGCAGCGCGACTATAGAGCAGCATAAGGTAAACGTTCCAGCATAGGATAAACAAACGTTCCGAGTTCCGAACAAAGCGAGCGAGTTCCAGCATAAACAACGTTCGCGATCGAGTTCATATTTCGTTCAAGAATAGCACTAAGTGACGAATTGCAACTTTGAAGAATTGTTTATAACATTCTGTCTCGCTCTTACCAATTCGGTAAAGGGTACCAAATCTGTATAAAAGCGACGAAAATTCTGAATAAAATTATCACTTTCACTTGAGATCACTTCGAGAGTAGTTCTTCTGTAGTTGATCAAAAGGAAGGATCCCGTGGAGACCAGCAATCACTGGACGGTGTGACCTGCTCCGCCTGGATTCAAAGGTTCCGTGGAGACCGGCGATCACTGGATGGTGTGACCCGCTCCGCCGAACTGATTCTGCTGATCAAGAGGAGGGATCCCGTGGAGACCGGCAAGCACTGGATGGTGTGACCCGCTCCGCCTGGATCCAAAGATTCCGCAGAGGCCGGCAAGTACTGGATGGTACGACCCGCTCCGCCGAATCTTATTCTCGAAAGAAAAATTGCTCCGCTCGGTGGTGATCGTAGGTAAGGTGATCGCGTTGGCACGCAAACGCTACTGCGACCGTCGCTCCTTCGCGCGATAGAACGGTCGCTCCGAAAGACAACATGGTGGCTCCAGAGAGGAATTACACACCGCGTGCGTGGTAATTTCTAAATCGAACCCGCGATTGACGTGCTGTCGTCAGTAAGAACAGCAAGTTATCGTTATAAGTTATATCAAGTGTTCGGAAGGCATCAATAGAATGCCAACCCGTAAATATACGGTTCCGGAGTGAAGAGCAGTTTCACCGGTGCAGGAAATCTTAAAAAAGAAAAAAAAAGAATCGTACCGCACGAGATAACCGACGGCCAGACTGTATCAAAGTAATACAACTGTGTGTGAAATATCACCGATTCGGGTAAACGCAGTGTACACCGGATTGTGCTCGTCTAAGAACCCACATCTCGACCGTCAGCACAGCGAGATATTGCCAAAAGGCACCAAGTGTCAGTGTGTGATAGTTGACCGGAGCAGAACATCGATTCTTGCGGATTCAGCACCGAACAAACTCGTCATCACAGAAGACAACGCTACTAGAACCTGCAAGGACGGTTCACAAAGTAATCAAAGTACCCGAACCTGCAAGGACGGTTCACCTCCAAAAGGAGAAACGGTATTGGTAAAACGACCGTTCGAATTCAAACGAAATTTGAACGGCGGGTAAGTACCACACCACAAGGTAATCGTATCGTTTCAATATAACGAACAATTTGTCGGAAAAAACCAAAAACACCCTTCCTATTCTGTCCTTTGAATCAGAAATAACATTCACGATGTCATACAAATTCGTGATTAATACAGTCGGCAATTGTCGACTGTGTCAGAATCCCGACGATGAAATCGCCAAGATGATCGACTGCAGTGAGTGCGATCGTCTTTTCCACCTAGTATGCGTGAAACTGACACGCAAGCCGACTCGAGAAGAGCACTGGCTTTGCACAAAGTGTCAGAAGATCTCATATGAATTAAATCGTCTTAAAGACCTAGCCCAGAAAAAGGTCTCAAAAGAAGACGAAGAAAAGGACACAAGTATGTTTGAAACCTTGCTTGAACGCTTGGTATTAGGACAGCAGCAACAAGCTAGAGATCAAACTCAAGAACTTGCAAAGATAGTACAAACTATCACAAAGGGTAACGGTGAACCTTCGCCGATAGAAATCTTGCTGAAGAGGCAAGCATTAACCCAACTACCGAAATTCGGTGGCAGTGCTAAAGACTGGCCGAATTTCAAGAAAACGTTCGATGAAACGTCTAGAGAGGGAGCCTTTTCTGATATAGAAAACTTGAATAGACTGAAGCAAGTCTTACACGGCACTGCTTTAAAAGGCGTCCAACAATTAATGATGGAAGCCGAAAATGTGCCGGAGATTCTAAAAAGATTAGGCGAAACTTTCGGAAGACCTGATCTGGTTTACATGGAGTTACTCAACGATCTCTACAAAATCAGAAAGGATTCAAGAACTGTCATCATAGATATGACAAACGCATTAGAGAATATCGTTAAAAATGTGCACCTAATGGATAAACCAGCATATTTGAACGATCACAGGTTGGTCATGGAACTTACGGCAAAATTACCGCACCCAATTCAGGTTAAACGAGCCGAATACATGACTCAACATGAATCCTCCTTGGACATCCAAACATTGGATAATTTATGTGAATGGCTTAAGCCATTCGCTAAAACAGCACTAATGCTGAGCACCATTACAATCAATAATCATAAAGGGACGGTAAACTTCCATGAAAAATCGACGGAATATAAACCAAAGAAATCAAATCACGAAAAGGCCAAACCGCGCCTTTGCTTGCTCTGCAACAAGTCGCACGAGACTATCAAATGCTACGCATTCGTTAAACAAACACCATCAGAGAGACTGACTACCGTGTTATCGAAAAACGTTTGTTACGGATGTTTGGCTTCTAACCAACATAGAATACAAGGGTGTAAGGAAGCAAAACAATGCGGCATCAATGGTTGTAAGGGTAAACACCACAAAATGTTGCACGTTTACAACAAAACCCAAAATATTCAAATCAATAAAACACAAATTAATAGCCTTCGAGACGATAACCCTCAAATCCAAGATGATGAGAAGGCTCCAGTTCTCAATCACCAGGAAGTGATGAAAACATCAGCAATACACTATCAAATCCTTCCGGTGAAGCTGATTAATGGAAGGATGTCCTTTGAAACTTACGCGTTTCTAGACCCTGGTTCATCCCTGACTTTGCTAGAAGAAAACGTAGCTCGCCGTCTTAAATTAAACGGGACAAAACTCCCAATGACATTGCAGTGGACACAGGGCAAAAGCTCAACTCATTCCGAGAGCCAACAAGTACAGTTGGCGATCAAGGGATCAACCAAGAAAGGATACAAGCTTAAGGATGTAAGAACGGTGAAGAACCTCAAACTTCCTATTCAATCGATCAATTATCAAGAAATTTCGGAAAAATATCCATACTTAAAGAATCTTCCGATCAGCTCGTTTAACAACGCCCAACCCACGATTATGATAGGTATAAATCACAATCACTTGCTAATGGGACTAGAGCATAAATATGGTCGACTAGGCGAACCAATAGCCATGAAAACGAGACTAGGTTGGTTAATATACGGAAAATTACCCAATAACGACTGGATTAATCATTCTATGATAATTCAGGAAGATAATACTCTTCGGGATTTAATGGTAAAACACTTTTCAGTTGAAGACTTCGGGGTAAAACCAGTCACGAATCTACCAGAATCCGAAAACGATAAACGAGCAAAGGCTATCTTGAAAAATACGTTGAAATACAAGGACGGACGCTATGAAGTCGGTCTGCTATGGAAAAATGACAACCATCAATTTTCATGGAGCATTGACAATGCAATGTCAAGACTCATTAACTTGGAGTCTAAATTGAACAAGGACCCTGAATTGAAAAAATGGGCGATCGAAACCTTCAATAGCTACGTAGAAAAGGGGTATGCTAGAAAACTGGAACCATGGGAAATAATAAAATATGTGCCTCAAACCTTTTATTTACCGCATTTCATTGTGATAAATAAAAATAAAGTTCCGCTCAAACCACGTCTAGTTTTTGACGCAGCGGCAAAAATCAAAGGACAATCCCTAAATGACGCCTTACTGTCAGGTCCAGATGCAACTACCTCCCTTTTTGGAATCCTTATTAAATTTCGAGAAGAAAAGTATGCCATTTGTGGCGATATAAAAGAAATGTTCCATCAAGTAAAAATCCGCAAAGAAGATCAAGAAGCACAGCGATTTGTCTGGCGTAATTGTGAAAATCGTCACCCAGACCATTACGTCATGCAAGTCATGACATTTGGTTCCACATGTTCACCTTCATGCGCACAGGCGGCAAAAAACGAGAACGCCGAACGCCTGAAGAAAAAATATCCGTTAGCATATTCACCGATCATCAACCAACATTACGTTGATGATTATAATGACAGTTTTAGCTGTATTGAGAAGGCTAAAACTGTAATAGAACAAGTAATAAAGGCACATGACGAAGGTGGATTCTTCATCACGAAATTCTGTTCAAACAGTAAAAAACTGCTTCTCTCATTGCCAAAGGAAAGAGTCGACCCAGAAAAGATGAAGGTACTAGAAGATAAACAAGAAGACTCATCCAAAATTTTGGGTATATACTGGAATACAACGAATGATAATATAGCCTTCCGCGCCACACTCGAAAAATTACCAACAGAAGTTTTCAGCAACTTAAGACCTCCAACAAAACGCGAGGTACTATCATACATCATGAGTATTTTTGATCCTTTAGGTTTAATCTCACATGTGACCATTCACGGGAAGATTCTCATGCAGGAAATTCATAAGGAATCTAACGAATGGGATAAACCTATTTCAAAAAGGGTACTTCAAATGTGGATGTCATGGCTAAACAAAATAAAACTAACAAATAATATTCGCATTCCTAGATGGATTCTAACAGAAGATTCATCAAAAAAGAATCTAGAATTACACGTCTTCGTGGATGCATCAGAAAAAGCTTTCGCTGCAGTAATTTACATAAAAAGTAATACCGAAAACGAAGCGCATGTTCAGATCCTCGCATCAAAGACAAGAGTAGCACCAATTAAAACGATGTCAATTCCCAGATTAGAATTACAAGCCGCCCTATTGGGAGTAAGACTATGGCTTGCAGTAACGAATGAATTAAGATTGAAAATTTCTAATTCAACATTCTGGAGTGACTCGAAAACGGTGTTAGCCTGGATTAACTCCACACATCGCAAATACAAGCAATTTGTGGCTCACCGAATTGGTGAAATATTGGATTCTACTGCAATAGATCAATGGAGGTGGGTACCGTCCGCAGAAAACCCAGCGGACGAAGCTACTAAAGAAATAACAAAACCATCAATTTGGTTAACCGGGCCAAACTTCCTCAAATTACCAGAAAAGCAGTGGCCAGAAATGGAACCCAATGAAACTACGGAAGAAGCAAGTTTCGTTAATTTACATAGCAACGAAGACTTTATTCAAGAACACAAATTTTCAGACTGGTGGAAACTCGTGAAAAGAATGTGTCTAATTATAAAAATAATTGATTTCGGGCTTAAAAGAAAGGTTAGCCATATTTACTTAATGGGGGAGCGTATAAGGGCAGAAAACATACTGTATCGGAAGGCCCAGATGGACGCCTACCAAGATGAAATCGCTGATCTAAAAAATAACGGATCATTGACAACGATCGGACCGTTATCAAAATTAACACCAATATTAGATGAAAATGGGGTTATGCGGTTTAAGAGCAGATTAGAATTCGCTGAAAACCTACCAATAGCTACCAGAGTGCCAATCATTTTACCAAATATGCATCATATTACACACCTTATAATACGATGGTATCACGAAAAATATAACCATCAATCGGACAAGGTAGTACTAGCTGCTTTACAGCAAAAATACCATATTATCAAACTAAACGTCGCCTTCCGATACGTAAAGACAAGGTGCCAATATTGCAAAAATGCAAAGGCAAAACCATTAACTCCGATGATGGCTCCGTTACCAGAATGCCGTACGAATTCATTCGTTTTTCCGTTTACACACACAGGAATAGATTACTTTGGACCATTCGATGTAATTGTGAGACGCTCAACGGAAAAACGATGGGGGGTGATATTTACGTGCATGACGACACGTGCCGCACACATCGAGCTCGCCGAAAAATTAGATACGAGTTCATTTTTCGTATGCTTCATGAATTTTCAGGCAAGAAGAGGTGCAGTGTCTCATGTTTATAGCGACAACGGCACGAACTTTGTAGGCGCAAATAACGAATTATTAAAAATCGTTAAACAAATTAACTCCAAAATGGAGACAGGAGAAGCCATAAAATTAAATATAGAGTGGCATTTTAATCCTCCCAAAGCACCACATTTTGGCGGTGCGTGGGAACGCCTAATCAGGATAATAAAGAATAACTTACAAGATATGATATATTGTAAAAAAAATCATATTCCCACACTCGAAGTTTTGAGATGCGCCCTAATTCAAGTTGAATTTATTCTAAATTCACGTCCATTGACAAATATTCCCTTAAACGGAGAAGGGGATGAGCCACTAACACCGTTTCACATTCTGATCGGTAGAGCGGGTAGTTGTTCTTTACCTTTTGAATTCGAAGCTCAAGAAATAACAAGAGCTCACTGGAAATTAGCGTTGCACTACAAAAAATACTTTTGGAGCCGTTGGTTATTAGAATACCTACCGCTCATCGCTACTCGTCCAAAATGGAACAACGAAACAGAGCCACTGAAAATCGATGATATTGTACTTATCACCGACAACGGTACATGGCTAAAAGGACGAGTAGTCGAAGTTTTCACAGGAAAAGACGGTCAGGTACGGAGAGCCTTGGTAAAGGTACAAAATAAAACTTACAAAAGAACAACCGATAAATTGGCAGTATTGGATGTTCATAACAAACCAAATATCCAACACACAAGTGTAAAGGAAGACACGCCAAAAGATACACCAAAGGTAGAAGAAAGTAAAAATTTTGTAACGTTCCACACCAATTCTCAACAGGAACAAGTATCAAAGCCTAAAACCCTAAAGAAGAGAAAGAAGGGTTCAATTCTTCCATGTGCCTGGGCAAAGGAAGAATTACAGGCTAAAACCAAACACGTTACGGCAACCAAACGGAGGGCGGAGCCGTTAAAGCTCACAATGCACGACGATATTGTGCACAAAGGAGCGTCTAAGGTAATGCGATTGAATTCGTGGGCACTCGTGCTCATGACGTTGTTGTTTTTCATCGGTCAAACCTGTGGATTTTCCATCAATGGCCTGATCGCATATGATTGTGCCAACAACGAGATCAATATTACCAGCTATTCCTTGATGAGTGTAGCGCCTTGCATCCCATCCACAAAAAATATAACCACAGTCGAGTCAAGAATTCAGGTACTACAACGCAGTCCAAAGATATTCGTTCATGTGTATCAATGCAGGGTTATAATCAAACGATCAATTAAACATTGTGGCGCTTTCTCGCACACTTCGGACTATGAAAATAGTTACGCGTATATAGTCAAAGAATTTACACCCACGGAATGTAGGTTAGCACAAACATCAGGCGAAATCTCTCTAACAATCGAACATAAAATCAGGGAACTAAAACGAAATCACACAGTTAGAGGTCAAACATTGATCATAGGAAGCCTGTTAGGTCCAAATTGTGTCGGCGGCGTCTACAAAACACCACTTTATACGTGGGAAAATGCTCTGGTGTACTACGAGTACGAGATCGACCTACATGACTACACCATCACAGCAGACGTCGAGAGCAACCAGATCATCCTCCGAAACGGCATCGTCTGCACCTACGGACTTGGTTGGTGTTTGGATTCGGAAATAGGCTACATCACCTGGGATATAAATATGGGACGACAATGCGAAGAACTCGACTACGAAGTGATCTACGAAGGTACTGTAAACAAAACCTTCGATAGTGACAAAGTAAACGACCGATTAAACGCCGTGTACACAGTCCTAAATGACAAGCAAATGTTTTCAATAAGAGCTCGCAACAGCGCGCAGATATGTGGATTCGATAGCTACGAAACAGATCATCCTAGAATTTTTATATTAGAAGCGAACGGATATCAATCACCGTTTAAACGTAGAGTAAGCCATGGAAAGAATTACGACCTTTTCACGTACTTTAATTCAAAAATCACACTAGTTGAAAACTTCCTAGGACAAAGGCTAAACGACATCTACGCCGCTGTTATGACGGAAATGTGCAAGATCGATAAAGCACTAATGGAGACGAAATTGACACTAGCACGTCTCAACCCAAGTGAATTTGTCTCCAACTTAGTTAAACGATCCGGCTACACGGCGGTTGTAGCAGCAGAAGTTTTATACATACTAGAATGCAAACCAGTGTTCGTAACCTACGAGCCAAAAGAGGATTGTTATCAGGAAGTACCAGTAAAATATAACGATCGCTCAATGTTCATGGCTCCGGTGACAAGAATGCTCCAGTCCATCCAGTCCAACAGACATTATAACCAGCTGGTCGTACACATCCTTACCAAACCTGATGCAATCCGGGGTTTATGACGCCGAAAGCCTAGAAAAGATGAAGAGCATGGTGTACGAGCAAGGAGATAAGAAGATAGCTTCGTCAGTTCTACATCAAATCATCGCCGGCCGTCATCCTAACCTTCAAGGCTTTAAATTCGATGCATTAGTTTCCGAGAAAATTATCGACAACGCGCTACAAAAATACTGGTCGAAACTGTTATCCTGGTCAACATGGCTAGGCAATATTACGTCCACAGCCATCGGATTATACATTATATGCAGAACTATCAAATTCACCATCGACACCATTATTCATGGCAAAATCTTATACGATATCTATGGATTGGGATGGCAATTGATTGCCGCTTTCTGGGACTCACTTACGAATTTGCTATCCCACAGAAAACATATGCAACAAAGGTCCAGCAACGAGATACTAAGCCAAGGCGATAACGACGATTCGGCAGCGTCGCCCGTGCAGTTCCGCGGGAATCCTATTTATCCACCCTTGAACGCAACGGATAACAAACATGATGGATGACGATTACAAGACGACATCAACTTCGGCACCGAAACGCAGCGTAACCCGAACGTACAAGTGCCAACACCAGCATCTAGCAACGCATCGGTTCGGCTTCAGCATCGAGCAATCAGTTGCGACCCGCCGAACACAATTGTTTGCCTTTTCTCTTTCCTTAATATTTAGCTATAATCACACGCGTTCAGATTAGGTAAAACAGAATGTTTTACGAAGGGCGGTGTTACGAACGCGTAACACAAAACCAGCTTAGGAACAAAATGATTAAAATGTAGGAATTCCAATAGTGGCCAGAAAGTGTCGTGCACATGCAGCGCGACTATAGAGCAGCATAAGGTAAACGTTCCAGCATAGGATAAACAAACGTTCCGAGTTCCGAACAAAGCGAGCGAGTTCCAGCATAAACAACGTTCGCGATCGAGTTCATATTTCGTTCAAGAATAGCACTAAGTGACGAATTGCAACTTTGAAGAATTGTTTATAACATTCTGTCTCGCTCTTACCAATTCGGTAAAGGGTACCAAATCTGTATAAAAGCGACGAAAATTCTGAATAAAATTATCACTTTCACTTGAGATCACTTCGAGAGTAGTTCTTCTGTAGTTGATCAAAAGGAAGGATCCCGTGGAGACCAGCAATCACTGGACGGTGTGACCTGCTCCGCCTGGATTCAAAGGTTCCGTGGAGACCGGCGATCACTGGATGGTGTGACCCGCTCCGCCGAACTGATTCTGCTGATCAAGAGGAGGGATCCCGTGGAGACCGGCAAGCACTGGATGGTGTGACCCGCTCCGCCTGGATCCAAAGATTCCGCAGAGGCCGGCAAGTACTGGATGGTACGACCCGCTCCGCCGAATCTTATTCTCGAAAGAAAAATTGCTCCGCTCGGTGGTGATCGTAGGTAAGGTGATCGCGTTGGCACGCAAACGCTACTGCGACCGTCGCTCCTTCGCGCGATAGAACGGTCGCTCCGAAAGACAACAATAGGAATAGAAATACTAATAAATAGAGATACAGTTTGTGACATATTTTATACATTTTTTTCTGAGCTTTTTAAAAATATTGTCCTAAAATGTGAGATTGATTGAAGCAAAACTGTCAAGAATACAGCTGTTTGCACTGAACACAGTGCACCTGAAAAATGTTCTATTAAAATTATCGTTTTCAAAAACGGTGGTCATCGTGGCAAGAAAACCAAGCTGATGCATTCCTTTTGCAATTCTGCTTCTCAACTACTGTTTATAATTTACGCGGTAGTCTAGTTGAGTTTTGCTCAAATTGGAGGAAACTTTTCTTAAGAAAAGTATACATACGTTTATGTTTTCACTCCATCCGTTGTACTTAGCGGAAATAAAAAAAAATCTTTGTTTTTGTTCAAGTTCTGGAAAAAATCCCACAAATACTCATGAATGAAATCTACAATCTACGATTTTTTAGCTCAGATGATGCAAACAGATTATAATCCACTCAGCACAAAGAATCCCTATTTTCCACGACGCTACCCGAAAATAAATCCAACATAACACGTGAATAGTACATTAATTGTGTATTAAAATTTATTACCAGCGAGAGCAATACATTGTAATCTGCAGCAAAATGGAATAAAGCTATAAGAATCGTATAAACAATGCAACTAACGTATTTTTGTGGTGACCATAATTAAGGTATATTTACGCAACGACGCAACCTTATTAACGCAAATGTGACACAATGACCGAACGCATCCAATAGCACAAACTGGCTTTTCTGATCCCACGAAAAGCCCAAAAGCTGCATATCTCTTGCGAAGATACATTGAAAAACCGATAGCTCGCTTTAACTCACGATCACCAATAGTTAATTCCCTGTATGCTGCCCTCGTGCCACTTACATACCACTGAACACACAAACACACACACACACCTTAATCCATTCGGATCCCTCTCGACAACGAGCATCATTTTAATTACAGCGAGTCAAGGACTGCTTTAATGCAACAGAGAACGTTTGGCTTTGCCCGTACCGTAGTGAGCTTCGCCATTTCTTTTTTCCTTTTCTTTCTCTCCCCACTGATAATGCTCTCTCTCTCTTTCGCTCTCTCACTCTCTCTCTCTCTCTCGCTCTCTCACTCTCTCTCTGGCTCTTGTCTCGCCACAAAACGGCGAAACAATGGAGCCAACGACGACAGTCAGCAAGAGGATAATTAATCATTACGCTGCTCCACTAATTACGGTGGCTCTCGTACATTTGATTACTGCTGCAATCGGGGCCGGAAGTGACCACCCGTTCGTCCACCCTTCTTCTACTTCTTCTTTGCCTCCTTCACTGTGAGCCTTTTGCGTGCTGCGGAGCTCTGTGACCACGAGTCGAGCACCGGAGCACCGGAGTCGAGAAGAAAATCCGTGGCATGCAATTAGTGACAGATACTGTGTG
>NC_064874.1:35129402-35161902 GCF_943734745.1 Anopheles darlingi | reverse complement strand
ACTAGCCCGTTGTTTGTTGCCGAGTTGCCCTTACTGCTGCTGCTGCTGCCGCCGATGCTGCTACTGCCACTGCTGCCTGTGAAACGTAGAGAGAGAGAGAGAAGAGAGATAAAGATAGAATGTGTATCAGCAAAAGCGAGCATTAAAAAAAAGACAGAAAATATATAGAAAATAAATGAAAACTTTATCATACGCGATGCTCGGCGTCAGAAGGCACCCGATCCCGATAACGCCCCGGACCGGATCCACCGGGCGGCTCGATTCCGTGTTAGAAAGTGATGAAACAAAAAAAAAATGGAGGATGGAGGGGGGACGGTAAGCAACGAAAAAGCGCGCCCCGCGAGCGAACGGAGACGAAAACCAACAACAGCAAAAAAAACAGATCCAAAACTTTCATCTTCATTTGCCTGCGCGTGGATGCGAGGATTCCGCTTCCTGCTGAAGGGTGCAAGGGAGGGGGGGGTGAGTGGGTTGTGGAAAACATAAAAAGTTCATCGAATGATGAACTCACGCCAGGAGTTAGTTGTGACGACCGACCGGTGACGGTGACGGTGGACGATAAACTTTGCCGTTCAAAACGCGCGCAAAGCGAGCTGTGTTCCGGAGGTCGGATAAGGGTAGGTTTACTGTCTGCCTGCCTGGTTGAGGGGCGCAATATGATGTACGGGGGGGTACGATAGTTGGGTAGCGCCAACGGGCTTCTTAAAGTGCAGCCATCTTGTGGCAGTTTAATATGTTGCTTGACGCAAAATTGGTTTTCCGCAACACCTCGATATGGTTTTAATCAATCCGTCAGTGTCGGTTGTCGTTGGCCGATCCATTGCAGCACTAGCACCAGGTTTGTGGCTCACGTTCCGGGGCCATTAATAATTTCCTTTCTCATTCCGTCGGATGAGAGAAAAAAAAATCCGGAAACCGGACCTTCATAAAAGGGGCCTCGCTGTTGGACCCGCTAGCAGGATCGTGGTCGCGAGCTAATTAAATCACCAAAAAGCGGGCTGGCCGCCAGCGGCCGTCACGTTTTTGTTCGCGTAACGATGGTTAATTTCCCATCTGCAGGAGAAGTGTTGGATGAACAAAAGGAAAAAAAGAAAAAAGGCCGAACGACCGAAGGATTTTCGTGCGAAAAGCCGCGCGTTGGCCGTTTGCAGAAATCGTGACCTGCCCGAAGCGATAACCACCGGTCAACGCTGTTCCGTCACGGCGACGCCGATCCACCACCCTTTGTCCCTATGATCCTTCGTGGAAAATTGAATCAATTACCGATTGGGAGTTTGATGCGTGGTAAGCTTGGCGAGTGGGCAGCCAGGCAGGCAGGCAGGCAGGCAGGCCGGGGTCATCATCAGCGATGCCAACCTCCCTCCCTCCCGCCAAAAAAGGGAGCGAAAGAAAGAAAAAGCCACAAAGTTCGGTGACCATGGTACGTGAGTGAAATAATGTGTGAACGCCGAAAAGACGAGGAAAAGACGAGCGAAAAAAAAGAAACCCAACAACCAACCTTCCAAACCACCAAAAACGGGCCATAGGCCGGAACGCCCCATTCCCAGTGACCAAGTGGTGGCATGTTTTTGGGGTGCCGGTTGGGGATCGCACTAATCGAATAAACGCACTTGTCAGACGAAATCTCTGGCAATGAAACAACCCCGCGAGGCTATTACAACTGACACTTTCATCAATCGGGGTACCTTTGCGGGCACGTTGCGGTCATCAGCATCGATTAGTGCGGTTCGGATTGTATTGGGGGGCCACCGTGCGGCCGCGAGCTGATGCTGACGTGTTAATCAAAGTGATAAAAGTACAAATGAAAGCTCCCGGAGTGTGGTCTGTTCGAGAAGTGTTTTGGGCGAGAACTTTTCTCCGCCGGCACACAAACAGACACAGAGACGGAGACGATGGCCAGCGAGAACCGATTTGACAGCCGACATTTCGTCGGAACAGAGGAATTGCCTGCAGCATCTTACCGTTGGTTTGGTGGATGGCTGGCTGGTAATGGCGTTTTGATTATGGTTTGAAGCGAACGAGTATGGTCGGTGTTAACAGAAGATTGTGCTAATGTACTAGTTTCCTTTAATAGTTTTCTAATCTGTCAGTAAACGGTCTTATTAAGTATTATTTATTACAAGATTTATTTCGAAACTGCAGTCAACGTTGTCTTGTATCGGAGATGATAAGGAGTTAAAAGGATGCTGCTGTTTAGTGATATGTAGATCTACTCGTTGCGATAAGTGCGTTGTTTAGAAGAATGCTCAAATGTCCACAGTAAATGTTGTTGGATATAGCATTCTGTTCCTTCTCAGTATATTTTCGGTGACAATTAGTCCAAAAAGTACAATATTAGCTGTTGAGTTCATGCACTCCTCGTGTGCATCAACAAGTTAACTTAATCTATTTGCAATAGTGACTTGATGCTATAATGCGGTAAATTTCATCTTATCAGTGTATTCCATTTTGATAGCACAGCGCATAAGGAAGTAGCTAATGCTAATCGTTTTTAATTTAGTAGTACTGCCGTTAAAATCCAAGATATTATATCCGAATCAGTGCCGAACGGATCCATACATTCAAGGAAAGGCCAATTATCGGCGAGGTTGGTTAAAACGAGACAAATTTTCATGACAACGTAGTTGAGGTGTTTGTCTTAGAACAAAACTATTGCCGTAGATTAATAGAAGCTAATTTACTTTGCTTTGTTGGCTTGGAAATATCTTCCGAATCTTCCAATTGCACAGCAATTAGGCGGTTTTTAGATAAGAAAATGTTCGACCAGCCCCGACCCATTACAAAACCATGAATTAGAGTCCGAATTTGCTTAAATTGATGATTAGAGTAGCCTGCGCTTCAATTCTTAGCTTTGCCCCACAAACGCTGCAACATATTATGTTCCCGCCTGCTATGTTCTATTGAGTTTGTCTCGATAAATTCTTCTCCTGTCCGTCCAAGAATCTAAACCATGCCCATTACACCTTGTAACGACATCCGACAGCGAGAACCGTAATTTGCGCTTTCGATTTCCACATTGCGCTCGTTGCGTCGGCTGCTATCACTTCGTGATAATTATTCCCACGGGCCAGAAACAAATCCCAACGCTTGGTTTGGCGTGACATTTCCCGGCCTCGTTCCTCATTAGCACAAAACCACGGCACCATTCTGCGGAGTCCATCTTGTCCGCGGCTCCTCTTCGCTCTTCCCGCGGAAGACCGTGCCGTGGTCAATTAATAATGCACCCATTTTTTTTTTTTGGTTTGGTTTGCTTCTATCCCAGCTTTTAACATTATGTTACTCACTGAAACGGAAATGCATACCAAATGGCGAATGGCATTTCTCGGTGGCGAGATTTTTGTGCCGTCGAGCGAGCCATCAACCGACCGACAGCGCCCGTCGCTTATCGCTCCGTTCGTCGTTCTTCCGGGCCGGGGACTAACTGTAATTGTACACCGGGGACCGGTCTGGCTGTCGGTGGTAGTGGTGACCTCGACGCTGTGGTTAATAGAAGCGAGATCTGGACTGACGCAGATAGCAGTATGTAGCCTACGGTTGAACCAAATGCTAATTTCATCCCCGTCAGAGCCGCTTCTTTTTTCTTTTCGGAGAATAAAGGTACGCTTCACTTCCTATGGCCTACGCCCAGTCGGTGGTCCAAGGCCGAGGAGCAGGAGTGTCCTGCTGGAGCGCAAAGGTGGGATCCCTCCAGGAACACCAGAGGGCTCTACGCTCTTAAGCAAATCAGTTTCCCCGGAGCCGCTCAAGTGTGAAGCGGAATTTTTCCGGCACCCAGCTAGCCGTGATTTAATTAATGCGTTGTTTAATGATAAGCCGGTTGCAGCGTTCCCCAGCAAAAAGGAAGAAAAAACCTCCATTGAATTGAAAATGCTCTTCAAAGTAATTTCATTATTATTTCGCGCACCTTGCTACCGATCTGGTTCTCGATTCACTGACAACCATATCGGACGGAAATTCAATCAGTTATGTAAAGTTATGAGGTATGGTTTGAATGTGATTTACAATAATGCAGATAAATTTAACATCGATAGCGCGTATCCATGACGTTTGCAAGACGTTCGCGTAGCATCACCCTTCAACATAGCTACATTCTTACTCCCGACCAAACTGCTGCCCATCATTCACATGCTTAAGCACCGGGAGAGAGAGACACAGTGAGCAGAGTACTGCTCCCCGTGGGACCCGATGTGACCGATGGAATGCAGATGGGAAAATATGCTTCATCGCCCGGGTGTGCGCCGTTACTACACCTCTCGGCACCAAAAGCACATAATCACAGTTCAAATAACGAAGCATTTTCGTTTCCTTCGTGTGCTTCAAGTGTGCCCGCCCTCCCATCTCACCGTCTGTATACGACACTTCCGAGGGTTTATCATACTTCCCTCTTCCCTCTTCATACTTTTTTTTCCTTCGCTGCTGCTATTTGTTGAGTAAAATGCGAGAAAAAATATTTGAAAAAGAAAAAAACAGAAACACGAGAGGAACCTTTCGAGAGTGCCAGGCAGTGCCAGGGAATGCCCACAAAACATGAGCCCAAAAGATCCTGAAGAAGAAGGCAGCGCGAGAGGCAGCAGCAGCAGCAAAATCGAAAAGTTTATTTTTCCGCTTACGGCACCCTCCACCACCACCACCACCACTGCAGCCACGTGCCCCCAATGCACCGTTCCGAAGAACAATGACCGCTTTCGGTGCGGAGCTGCTTGGCGTTGTTGGCACGGCATGGCGTGGTATGGCCGGGGCCACATCCTTCATCGCCTTTCGCCATCAGCAGGATTCGCGGTGCGGCTACCCTAACGACGCGTTGGGCGCGATGGGACTGCGGGAAATGATGATGAAGTGTGCACGCCGTCGGTGTTGGTGTGGCGTTCGCCAGTGCCAGGCACCGGTGAACGATGGAAATGGAAAGTTTAATCACCATGTAATGTTTCGATAATATGGTTGGAGCGTTGAAAAGAAGTGGCTTAATGAGATTTTCTGATTGTCTTTCCTGCTGCTGCTGCTGCTGCTGCTGCTGGTCTAAGGGGTGGCAAGACGCGTGGGAAAGCTGCAGAGTGTTTAATGGTAAAGAAAATTATCCAGCCCCCTCCTCACCCTCTTTTTAGCGGCCAGCATCTCACGTGGGAACCGTTTTTTGGGGAGGGGTAGGCCAAAGTCATCTTTTCCGGTTCGTTAGCCGCCCGGTTCCTTCTTTCTCCTTTCGATACGCCGTGACCTACTGCGATCGTGTGCGAAAGGTTGCGAGTTAGCAGCTTCATTAGCAGATCATTCACCTGTTCATTTGGCGAGCGTCTAAAAATAATTGGCGAGAACCGTACCGTAAAACCATTAAAATTTAAAGTGCAAGCCATTTTGAGGAAAATCCAATGGATAAAATCCGAAATTTTCGATTCCTTGAATCCCTTTTCCTTTTCATTTTCATTAAGAAAACCCTTTTACCTTCAGTTCTAATTAATTCGAACGATTGTTTGCAAAGTGATCATAGCAATCGCCTGGCACTTCGCGGAAGGTGAATGACATTCGTGAGCGTGCGCGTCTGTCCTCCTTGAGTCGAGTCCTTGAGCAAAGCGCCAACCCAATGCACACCAATAGCATGCATATGGCCGCTGCGTTTCGAGGTGTTATGTTGCTCATTGCGATTGCGGTTACGGCACGGGAATAAACTGTGTGCACGCCAATTGTAACGCAACAGTCGCTAGGCAACCCATCGTCTATCAATGCACCAGCAACGCTTTTGTAGCTGACCGGGCTGAGTGTTCGTGATGATTTTAATAATATGTTGTAGATAATTAAAGTTTATGAGCAAATTATTCGCTATCGTGAACGATCCGAGCGACGGATGCCCTCAACGCTGCGGTTGGTGCGTTCGCATGGTTGGGTGTCTGGGATGTGTTGGTATCACGATATGCAAAATGTTTGACGCCAACCGGCCAACCGACGGACACACAGGAACACGACACGATACCACTACTGGCCGATTGGTCGTCGCCACAGCTCGTGTGCAACGCGCGTGTGAGGTCAAAGAAGGGAATATGAATCATGACCTCAGTCCGGGTAGCATTTGATGACTTCATTAGAAACCGTCGGCGAGACGAAAGGTGAACCAACAAAAAAACGCGGGGTTATGGTTTTATGTTTACTGCCACCGTTATTAAATGAAACTACTGCAGCAAAAGGAATGTAAAACAATGGTTTAAAGCTGTGTTAACGAGGTACAATCATTGATGCATTCCAGGGTAAGCGCGAACCGCGAAGAGAATTTCCATTGTTATGCATTTCAAAAAGAAATTCCAAAAGGGATTTTTTTTCGTTTTGTTACAATTATGTCATTGCTATCTGACATTGAATGACCCCCGGTGCGATGATTGAAGTGAATCGAGTAGCCTCAGATATCCCATTACAGGAGCGATGCTTATGCAGAACAGCGAGCATTACCGAACATGGATGCTCCTTGTCATCGTCAGTCTTACACCGACACCTACCTAACCCAAGGGCCCAATTGGAATGAGGCGTTAAATCTAGTCCTTACTCCCCCTTCAAAGCTAGCATACAGGTAGCATATACGAAAAGTCCCTTACGAGTAACGCCTCAATCGCGTGAAGCATTCTGGACCAATTCTGCTGCAACAGCAGCTCCTGAACGGCAACGGACGGATGCTTTCCGCCAGATTGATGATACCTTCCGGAGGAGGAAGGAACTACACCAACTGCACCCGGTTGCGACGAGTGATTCGAGTTTTGAGCCCAACCAGTAACGATACTCTACTCAGCATGGTGCCAGCCGGGAAACGGCACCGAAAGAAGGCCAGGAAGGCACGGAACAGATCGTCCATCCGGCTCATCCGTTCGACGTCGTCGTCGTCGTCGTCTTTGTCGATTGGTGATGAAAAATTGAAATTGAATTTCTCATTTGCAAGTGTATCAATCATGAATTCATTCAATTTTGCGACCACTACTCCGTCCGTCCGTGCCATGTACCGGAGGCACCATGATCCGGGCCAGGTCTCGAGTCCTGAACAAGTTCCATGTTCCATGTTTCTAGCAGTCGGTGGAACATTCGACAATTTTGGATGACAGCATGTAATAGCTTTGTTAGCAGAAAGGATGACAAGCGGCCTTCGAAGGGCGAAGTGGTGGGTGGACCTTCACCAAGGAACGACGAAACCTGGCGGTGAGGGCGAGCTGCGGTTGTACGATATTTTCTTTCCCCCTTGGATCGCATGGCAGCATATATTGATGAGTCTAATTGATGAAGATACTCCTAGCGATCCGGTCAGCTGCCAGTCACCCGGTTGCTATGTTTTGTATCTATGCTTTTCATCATGCTGATGCATTCAAAAGTTTATAAAGCAATGCTGCTTCTGTCGATGAACAGTACCATGAGCTTTATGCTTTCTTCATTTAAACT
Source organism: Anopheles darlingi (assembly GCF_943734745.1). Lineage (NCBI taxonomy): Eukaryota > Metazoa > Arthropoda > Insecta > Diptera > Culicidae > Anopheles > Anopheles darlingi. Next base: position 35,154,498 of record NC_064874.1, on the reverse strand, counting down.
CAATCAAACCTTTCTGCTGCATTTTCAAAGGGAAAGACATGACTTTTATGTTGACAGTAAATGGATGAAGCATAATTGATGGATTGTACCGTTACATAATGATTGGTTTCCAGGTGCTCCAACCTGCAGCATCGATTCGATGAAAGCTTTTCACTTCAAGGACGACAAAACCACCCATTCCATGAAAGGGTGATGGTGAGTCGTTTGTGCAGCCACGCAGGAACCATGGAACCCGGAGTTTGCTCCTAAAAGTCATTCTTAACTTATCTAAACTCCGTTTGCTTCGTCCTGTTTTTTTATTCCGTTTATTCCCGGTGCATCGTTTTCATCCTGCACTACAAACTATTCGCCACTTCGGCCACCGATCGTCAAACGGATCCATCCCGTCGTGGAAGGGCCCTTAGCTTGACCGTTTGACAAAGTTTCATCCCGCATTTCGTACGCGTCTTCCTCCTCTAACCGATACACCAGCATCGGATGCGAGCGAGTGTTGATTTCTTCAGCGAAACTTTGTGCGCAACTTTTATTTACTGACCATTCTGTCGTCCCTTTTTATGCGCACCGAAGACACACGACAAGCGACAAGACCAAGGAACGGGGGTGAACCGGGACCGGGGACCGGGAACACCACTCCGGAATCGAAACCGTAAAGTTTGACAAAGCAGCAGCAGAAGTTGAGGGAATGTTGAATTCCCTTGTCCCTTTCAACGTCCCGCGTTGGGTGTTGTTTGAGATTTGTAGTTTGAGCCCGTTACAATCCGCTCGAGCGCACTTTTTGACCACCATTCCGGGGCGAACATCATCATCATCATCATCATCGCCAGCATGGGGAGGGCAAGCATAAAATCGGTTTCGGTTGTTCTTTTTCACGGGAATTTTATTGAACTTGATTGTGATTGCTGTTCGTACTGGGTTCGTTTGTGGTTGGTGCATGGTGCTTGGTGCTACTTGTCTGCACAGCGTCCTCTCGACTCTCCCGGACTGTCCCGGCCAAATAGTGGTCCTGGGAATGAAAAAAACGCTGGAACAAAACTTTGCGACCTGCGACACCGCGGACCATTCGGCGAACGTTGCTTTTCTTCCGGTCCGCGGAAAGGTTTTAAGTAAAAGGTGCCACGGTGGCCACACGATGGTACGGTCCGTTGGAATGTCAAAAACTCAAACGCCTTAACTCCTGAAGCACGACCACCACCACCACGAAAAACCTTAAAGCCAGCATCACGCCACCAGCATAACCATTGCGGACGGAAGAAAAGTTTCCACCTCTCCTTCTCCTTCATCACCACGCGCCCCGCGGACTCCCCGGTTCAGCAAACCCACATGCATGCGATCGGATCCGCATCGACCTTCGGACCTTCGGAAGGCAGCTCAATATCTTTTACCGAAACTTTTCCGAAGCACACTTATTTGTATTACGTCGCCAGCGCCTGAATGGCGCCCGGGACCATGCCATGGATGAGCTCAATCTAATTTGGGTTTCAATTTGACCCTTCTCGGGGGAAGTCTAAAAAACAAAATTATCACTTCATTCGCCACCCCGAGCGGAGGAGAAGGAGGAGAAGAGGAAGGCTAGTCGGCTCGGGGGACATTAAACTTCTCGCCAAGTAATCCCTGTAAGCTGCTTCCCCGGGCCCATGGTCCAGCAACAGTCGTGGGTAGATCCGAGGTCCGAGATTCAGCCGCACACACACACACATACAAACACACACGCGCACACGAGCGACACGATGGCAGTTGATTGCTCCCGTTGGTCAATACTACCGGGAGATGTGTCTCAATAACTTCGGATTAATTGGATTTTTACAGACAGCTTTAGTAGGGGACATCCTCTTGGGAGAGGGCGAAGGAGCTTCAGGGTTTTTCATTCTCCGGACTCCGGTCCGGTCCCGGTGCGGTATGCGGAATCCGGTTGGAAAATGGGGCCGGGGAGACGGTCATGATTAAGTTTCAATTAGTTGCCACTTTAGGGGACACATTTTTCACACACACACACGCACTGGCCAGGGAAAGGATGATGCCAGCATGCCGAGGTCTTTGGCGTTCATTGCAACCTTGCCGATGGTTTTGGCATTACAAACATTAGATCCGGAAAGGCGAACATTGCTCGCTTCATTTGCACCAAAAAAAAAAAGAACGTTCTTCGAGTGGTGCTTACTAATGAGAAGTAGTATACGCGCGGTTTACACTCGACGCAGCGAAAGAACAGCTTTTTCACCGCAAAAGAGAAAAGAGTTTTTCCATTTGCACTGCACAAAATGAGATTTCAATTTACGGAGCGCAGCCAAAATGGCGGTTCGCGGTGATTGCTTTGACCAAAACTAAAAAAACTAATCACATCCCAGTGGTCTGGTCTCGTGTCCCTGAATGATGGTGGTGTGTGTTGATTAAAACTGAATGTTGGTCACCTGAAATGTTGTCGGTTGTCGTGATTGGCATATTCTTGGAAGGGTGCTTCGTAGGGAGGGTATGAGGACCACAATTTCTTAGATTGCACAGACACACACACACACACGCAAGGCGAGAGTGTTGACAGCGTAAACCTACTTCCAGCACGTCCGGCACGCTGCTGGCCACGCGACTAACGCGCCACTGCGTTGAATGCATCGCTCCCAATGTGCGATACACGAGGAGGGGGGGGCTGCACGTGCAACACCCTCCCTTTCCCTCACCCTCTTATGGGTCTTTGGTTTGGTCACATTCGCACGTGTACCGTGGCGTGGACTTTGGATAGATTAGCGTTAAGCTACCTCCGGGGGTTCAGCAGCGGGCGGCTGTTGCAGTTTGTGGCTTTGCTCGGTTGCCTCGAAGCCGAAACCGGATGAGCCTGTGGGGCAGTGGGTGTGGAATGGGGGGTGGTGGTGGAGGTAATATTATTTTCGGATTTGTACCGGGTCGTGCGGTGCGGTGGTTGTCCGGATAGCAGGAGCTTATTTTCGGATGAACGGACGATTGCAAATGTGGCTTGTTGATTGAAAAAGTTCACCTTGATAACGTGCCCGACGTGATGGCACCACACGAACACACACACACACACACAAGGCAGCGACACAAGGGACACTCTTCACCGAACCCTCGCCCTGCGGTGCTGCGGTCTTATGTTAGCCACAGTTGTGCTCTTTCTCCAGATTAGATTCACGTTGGACGTTGGGTTTTGCGTGAGGCCAGAACATATTTACAGGACAGGACTGGGAGGTTCGGCGGAAACGGTTGGCCAACGTGGTACGGTCTGGTTCGGTCCGGTCCAGGATTTTGGTCTCGGGAGTTCGCCCCGAACCGGTACGTGATGCAATACAGATTCGAGCGAGAGTGGTCATTACTGGAGAAATTGTATTTGGTTTAGAGTTTAGAGCAGCACTAAATGGTCATTTCTTGGGGAGATGCTGGAACCGACGCGGGACCAACGGCGGGACGAACAGGACCGTTCGTGTTGACAACATCGGATCGGATCGCAGCCCTTCACCTGGCATCAAACATGAGAGTTTTCCTTTTTTTGATAAATAGATTGAACATGAAGAAACTATCCGTCCTCGGTGCAACGGATGGTGAAATGTTTGGGAAAACATTGGCCCCGGAAGTGACACATACGTTCCCCACACAAACATTGCTCATTAGCAACCGCAAGGACAAACATAAAATCGGATGTCGCTTGGCATTCGTCGAGATTGAAGTTCCCTCTGGCATACGCTGCCGTGAAGGACTTGCTTTCGTTGAGTGAAATTTAATTTTAATTTTTAAATTCAAGGTACATGTCATCTGATCCATTCGAGCCGTGTTTGTCCAAGTATTTGTTTGATGTTTGGTCAAGTCATTTCGATGAACGATGTTTGATCCTTCTGTGAAGCATAATGCGGGAAAGTGTTGCTATCGATACGAGGGTGCTGTGTGGATTGGTTTCTATTAGGCCAACGCCAAGGCCTGCTTAGCCAATAAATGTTGGATAGAGAATCCTTTGAAATTCAGCGAAATAGAAAATTCAGCGATAAGTTCGTATCAATGCCTTATGTTTCTTAAATAACTACAAACCTGATGATAAACTCATACATAAATCGCACGAAAACCAGAAAAGCAAACTTTGCAGCGAAATGAAATCACTCAATAGAATTAGTGTGAACAATTCTCATGAAAAACAATACGGAAATTTATGCGGAAAAGGAGATATTGATCTTGCATATCGATGTGCAGAAAGTTCAAAGCATCGTTTGTTGAGGAGGAATTTAGTTGATTGAAACCATAGCTTCAAAGGCTTGTGCCTACAATACAATAGAAATTTGGAATGATTTCACTCAGAACGCATTCCGCCTAGTGCAGTCCAACTACGTTCCATTATAAATTAATGTTTTAGGAATACCGATACCGAGGCTGATCTTATACGGATATCATATAGATATCCGAACAGACCCACAGATATTATATTATCGGATGCACCATCACTAAGATGTCCATATGACATTCCAATCATTTCAAAAGCCGTTGGCAAAACAATAGCAGGATTTCAAACATCCTGTACTTCACACACCCAAACAATAATGGTGACACAATCGATTTTTTCACATTACGCGAACGCTTGCACTAGCGACGACGACGACGACGACGACGACGACGATTTGGCATAAACCTGCATCGCAAACCGATTCACTTTCCCCACACTTTCCGCTGAAAATTTCTATCAATTTTCCTAATGGAAAACGTCATCCGGTTGGATGCGCGATAGTGATGTGCAGAGCCGCGGATCGATTTGCTGTGTTGTGTTATCCGTGTTCGTGGATTCATCCGTCGCGTAACTCGAAGCATCCATTCAGTTTCTTCCGAAGTGTGGCTCTTCACTTCCCTTGTTTCCGTTGTGGATTGCAGCAATAAAGTGCAATCTTTGTGCAAACGGTAGGCGATTGAGTGATTCTTCGGAATCATGACGATGATGCTTCAATTCGATAACAAGAGAGAAGTGCTACGAACAGTGGGATGTTTTTGTTGGCATTTTGTAAGATGGCATGATGCTTGTGTATTGGTGGGGGACGTCGATCATAGGTTTATGGCTTTCGTGGATCTCGTGTGTTGTTAGCTCAATCTTCTCTTGTCTGCATGGCATGTCTAAAAATAATTCCCCGTAAATGCTTTTGGCACCAAAGCAGTAATCTCGTTTGATCACATAAATCATAACGACATTGTATGATGCTTTAAGAGCGAAAAAAAAAGTGAGCGACATAGTGTCCAGCATTCGTACGTAGGTTCTGTTTAGTCACAAAATGCTATTACTGGGACGAGAATATGTTCTCAGCAAGTCTCGGTTATTGTTTTAGCGTTGGATAAACACAACAAACGATAATATCGTTTATTAGGTGAGCTCGCAGATCAACATATGCTCCTTTTTTCAAACCAAACCACTATTTAACTGTTGCTCATGTACTTATCTATGAAATGAGTTGGAGATTTATAATTTTTTTTTTCTAAAACTACGAAGCCATTCTGTCTTCTATAAACAATCGGAACACCTTCTTCTCATGCCTCAATTAGATGCCACAAATCGTTTACTGTATCTGTATCTGTATCACCGATCCATCACGATGACGCTTAAACCTACGGTTAAATGCTTGCCACATTGGTCGGAACGAAATGGCCCAAGTGAAACATTCCCAACAAAATGCAATCGCATCCATGGGAACGATGATGGGAAGATCATTTTCCGCCCCAAACAGCAGTGACAAAAATAAAAGGTGTCCTCTTGCAACGCTTCGCTTTGACGATGCAAGAAGCGAATGTGAAACACATTCCTGCAAAACGGACGTGGTGGTTGTCAAGACATAAAACCGACAAACTGGTGGTAATGGAGATGATGATTGTTTACGACAAGAGTTTTGTGTTTATTTTCGTTTCGTTTTTTTCCCTTCCTTCCACCCGCAGGACAGGAGATTATTTCATGCTGTCAATTTACGAACCCCGGTGCCACCATGTAGGTATGCATGGATGCGCGACAGTCCGCGGTATCAGTGAGGGATCCACGGGGCACATAATTGTCGCACATTTTATTTCTTGGATTTATTCGCTTCCGTTCCGGATTCGTGGAGACGATTGTTAGCAGGGGAGCGGCGCTCCCCATCCCTATCAAATTGTTGGTGTGGTTTTAGGCTCAATCAGAACTCAATTGTATGCTACCCGACGTCAATGAGACCGCACAAAAAAAAACAGAAAAGGCACATTTTTATGGCACGAGATTTTCACCGTCACCGTCACCTCTTAAGCGGCCAATCCGATGTGGCGGCAGTCAACGCGCGCTCTTGCGGCGTTCGCACGGCCTAACTTCATGTTCCCAATTTCATTTACCGACACTCATTTACCGTTCATCGTCTCTCGCCCTTAACGAGATGACGAACGATTGCGTCGAGGCTGACGCTCGGATGTGTTTTGTCGGATCACTTTGTTGTTCTCGCTCCGTTGCGTTGGCAACATTTCCAATTTGTGTCGTGTGTGTGTGTGGTGAGTGCAATAGCGCAGGAGAGGCTGGGAACAGATTGCCAGTCGATCACCATCAGCACCAACACAAAGCAAATGTGAGTAAACAGAATTTGCGCCGCAACATTGAGATAAGAAGGAAACCAATCACAGACCAGACCGATTGGTTCGTGCGGATACTTGGGATTCTGATTTCTGGTTTTCCTCCAACACAGATTCTTCTAATTTCTCGTTCGTTCGTTTTTGGCTCACGTGAAAGCGAATCTCACAATCTTCATAATGCGGTGTTGAGTACGAAAAATAGCTTATCAAAAAAAAAAAACCGGAGAGGAATGCAATTTCTGCCACATGTTTTCCACGTCCCATTTCAATAGTATTCCCCCCGAACCTGCCATGCGGAGCAAATGGCCACTGTGGCCCGGCCCAGTGACGCTGATAAATCATCCGCTACTCGATCCGTTGCACGAGAACACACAATGGGATCTTGGATCCGTTATCCGTTTTCGCGTAACCTTTCGCGAGCGGCTGGCACTCGATTGTAACCGGTTCCTCGGTAACCGCATGCCTTGATGCTCCAGCGGTATGCACCGATGGTTTTATGTGATTGCAAATTCCTCGCTAAAGGGCCACCGCGCTATGGAGAGAGGAATAGCAGAAGTGAGACGCTATTTTATGGTATTCACCTTTCACTCATGTCCTTCGATGGTCGTGTGCACCGTCGTGTCACAGGTCACGGAAACCAATGGGTGGACGAAAGGGAACCACGAGAGCAACCACCTGCCGTGCCGTGTTACGGATCTTGGATGCAGAGTAGTGAAGCCAGAGCCCGAGTCCGAGGTCTCTGGTGAGTTGGTTGGTTTTTGGTGCGACCATAAAAAAGCCCCCACCACCTCTGTACCTCCTCTACCACTCTCTTCTCTCTCACACACACAACGGGCTTGGTCTGGCCGGTTCGATACACCGGTCGGTCGGTCGATGAAGATCCCGTCGACGGAGATTCACTCGACAGGACTCGGACTCGAACAAAAGGTACGCTTATCATGCAGCCAGCATCCGGCCGAGCCCGGTCCGATACATGGGACCACTGGGCCCCCCACCCAACGATGGGCTTCGAAGGCCGCCATCGCCTTCGTTCGCCGGCGAACTTTCCTCCAGGGGTCGTCGGCGCATAAAGGTTCATATTTCATCGGTTGAATAGGTGGAGTGAGATCGACATGAGTGTGCACACACACACACAGCACTCGACATGAGTGCGTGTGTATGTGTGCCTTTGTATGTGTGTGTGTGTGTGTGTAAGATCAGTCCATCGGCATCGGCATCCCCCGTTTGCCAGCTCTCGGTGGAATGTTCGCAAATGGAAAATGGTAATGTACTTATGAAAAATGAGGCCAAAATTTTCACTTGATTGTTTTCGCTCGTTACACACACACACACAGCCACACAACAGGGGCCAGAGGGGCTTCTTATATTGCCCTGAGGTGAGTTGTGGTTATGTGTTTCGCTCGCGAGCTCGTGTTTTGTGTTAATGTTTTTCTTTTGCTTTACTGCTGTTTACTGTTGCTACCCCTCTTTCTCAGGCCACTTGTGGCACAAACCATGAACAAACCAGGTATGGGGATACCAGAGCATATTGATTGTGGCCAGTGCCCTCCTCGGTGGCCTCGGTTACAGAAGTCCTGACAGCAATTGCGTCACTCAAGCCGTTTCGCCTCGTTGATGTTCTTATTCTGTGTAGCAGGATACATCGTGCCGTAGAGGAGTTGCTGGTGGTCACCGAGTGTGCCAAGCAGCACGCAAATCTCTTACGCATACATGACGCGTACGGCGAACCCTGTAATGGTGATGGCCGGGACCGGGATGGGGGACAGAAAGCCTCGAGGTCTGAAGGCATATAATAAAGATACCACGTTATGCATCATCCGAGCAATGTTACTTTGTCACGGAACGCAATAAGGCCGGGAGCAATAAAAATCATTTACCTTTACTGCTCCTACGGCTACGTCACGATCCGGTACGCCCGGTACCTGCGGAGTTTTCTCGATCCCCGGCCTGGTGTGCCATAATACCCCGGATGTTGTGCTTCTTCTCACACTCCAGCACACTCCGCGGCTCGGCCTTATGCCATTTGACGGGCAAACGGAACGAACCGAGCGAGCGAGCGAACGCAAGAAGCAATTATTCATTTGCAAAAGATCTCCAGAACCGGAGAAGCCGTCTCCGTCTCCGTGGTCTCTGAGCGACACAACCACCAACCAGCCACACCTTTGCTGGAACGTGTTGCGAATTGCGAAAGAACGGCTTCCGGTCGCACCGCACCGATGACAATCCAACGCCATTACAGCTGCGTAGAGGACAACACAGACGATGACGACGACGCAGACAACGCAGACGATGACAATGGTGACACGAAGCGTACTTCCGGTGCCGTGCGCCTCTGCGTGTGTGCGTGTGTGTGCGTGACGAAGTGCCGCATAAATGGACGCACAAGACAAATAGACATTTCTTCGCTCGTTTAACCCATTCATCGTACCTGATTTCGTACCTTCCGGTGTTTCTTCCGGCGCCGGCGTCGGCGTCGGTGCTTCGGAAGGCTTTCAAACGGAGAAGGAGTAGAAGCGCAACATCGCGCCACGCAACGTCCACCAGACCAGAAGCCTCCGGTGCCCCCGGGGGCGCTGCCAACATTGCCTGTTAGACACGACCCATTAACGTGTAGCGAGACTCATGAGTACACAACGATAGACCCCCGACAATGCCGACGACAATGGTGCTGGTTGTCTATTGTAAGCACCGAGCGGATTACAGCAGAGCAGCTCGTTGGCCAGTTCCTTTTCTGTCGCGTCGCGTGGCTTCTTATGCTTCCTCTTGTTCACGGATTAAGTACACGAAACCGAGCACAGGACTCGTGAAGAGATAGACCCTTCTTAGGGTCCCTTTTGTTAATGCTCCCGGAATCAATCGGCGAAGGGTTTTGTGTTTGGAATTTTCGTGGTAATTGGAAAATATGATTTCATCTCCCGCCGCTGTCGCACAATACTGAATGGCGAGGGTCTGAAATTCGAAGAGTATGCATTGTTGGCCACTTGGACACTGGCCAGCATGATCTATCCGGTCGAATTATGCATGCATGCCGGAGCAGCGGCAGCGACAGCAGCAGCAACTATTGCATTGTGGCACCGTGTGGCCTGGCTTTCAGCCACCATTCGCACCATTAGCCCATGGAAAAGTGGATTCATTCAGCGTAGCTCGTACCTCGACCGGTTCGCTTTTATGCTCCATACACCAGGCAGACCAACCGGCCGAGTCGAGCAGGTCGAGTAGCATGTTTTATTCATTTCGTTCGCGCGAAAGGACCAAGCGCCAATACAAAAATGCGCCTGTTACAGTTACGCCTTGTCCATGAGCGCGCGTGTATGTGTGTGTCAATTGGGTCTCTTCAACGCTGGCAGTGAACAGTGTGCACCAGTTACTGCTCGCGCCAGGTACAGGTCAAGTACTGGAGCGGCCAATGATAATATGAAAGGATCTGAGGTGGTGGCGCTCTCCACGCGTTACTCGTGCCCCAGAGTGGCTTCATGGGAACGTAAAGCCTCTCCTTATGCCGGTCCTTACGCCGGTCCTTTTGCCGGTTGGCAAACCACGCGTGCTTTATACAACGAAGCACAAAGCTCCAGCAGACCATCATGGCCATGGATCGGCGTGAATGTACAGGCGAATGTAATGTAACGGAGAGGAGAGGGGGTTATTGGAAGGGTAAACCTCGATGAATGTTCATGTTTATTTAAATTTCAGCCGTGCTCTCAGGCCTTTGCCGTGTGCCGTGTTTTTCGTTCGTGCCTGTTCGTCATATTGCTTCTGCACCGCGCGATTGCACGCAAGGACCACCTCCCGGTTTTCGGCCGGTACGAGGTCAATCTGACCCCCACCCCCCCGGGTTTGTCCTTTTCAGCGTCGTCAAATGGGCCCGTGATCGTCAGCGAATAAAAAATACTTCCATGCAGACCTTCACTATGATGATGATGATGATGATGATGATGATGACGGATGGGACACGGATGGGTCCTCTACTATCCATGTCGAAACTGCGTCAATGGTCGCGGTTGCGTTTCGTCATTTTTATGGCTTTTTAACCAAGCCAACCAACACACACACACACGCACGCACACCAGACCAGACGATTCTTCCAGGGTGACCCAGCGAGACCCAGGGATTCATTAAACCAACCGACGACCGCGATCGGTCCCCGCCATCGTTGGGTCAATACCAGACACATCAAACGACTTCTGCTCTGCAATTGCTCGTTGTCTTCCACGTAAAGGTATGATAGCATGGCAATGATAGCAACTTTTACAGTAATGAAATTTTCATTGGCGCGTCATTTGACGAATCTCTGTTTACGATGCATGGCCACAATAGCAACTTTGTTTTGCAATTCGCAATGCAATGCGCATCATAAATTGTTTTAGCTAATTGAAAAAAAAACTGAACTGTGTTTGTTCGTTAGAAATTTGTGTGAAATGATTTAGATTTTAACAAAACATTTAAGAATAACATGTAAACAATTTGGAATCAATCGAAGTACCGAACTGACAAAGATATGGATTTTTGAAAAAACCGCTTTTCATATAAGTTTTAATGCATCTCCCTACTTTCAACGATTTTCTTAAAAAAACGTTTCCAACGTCAATGTAGGCCGTTGCAGAAAAAACTACTGGACCGATCGATTTGAAATTTTGAACACATAGGGCCCTATTCCGAGACTGCTGTACTATTGCTGAAAAAAACTGAGCAGTCTTGTTTAGCTCTTATGAATGAACTTGTGATTTTTTATTGCCTGATTTCAAAACAAATACTAATACTACCAGATTCATCACCAGCACCACCAAAAACCAACATCTTTCGCTCCAATGCCAACTACGACCAAAACGAAAAAATATACCATGGTGTAGTTCTTTCATAAGAGCTAAACAAGACTGCTGAGTTTTTTCAGCAGTAGTACAGCAGTCTCGTTTACAAGACACTCGGAATAGGGCCGATAATCTCTACACCATTTGCCAGGTAGCTCCGGTTAAGTTTTCATAAAAAATGTTTAATACTTTTTTTAATAACTATTTAAAACTTGTTTTTTACGGAAAATCGCAAAAAGCATCACTTTTTAAACTTCAAAAATCAATTAAATCATTGGTTGAAAAATTATAAATTCCACAAAAACTGAAGGGAGCTACATGGTCAAACTTATAATCTTTCAAAGGAATATTGATTTGGATATAAGAGATTATGCAGCAGGAAGCTACGATGTACACCGCAAAAAGTACACAAACTCGCCTTTCTAAATTGGATACCATGAACGTAGATTTTAATAAAACCTCCCCCAAAAATAGAACCAAATATTCGTGGAAAGATTTAGTTTGATAAGATATTCACTCGAATAAATTAAGTTGAACAGTTTCTTCACAAAAGAAATCATCAAAATTGAGCTTTTTCGCCACGAATTAACCTTCGCTGCTCCGCCTTAACCAAGCATGTTGATGAACGAAGCGTTGAGGCATAGAAGTTTGAAGCACTAGCTAGAGGTTGGTTTTTCGTTGAATTCGTCCGTTAAAGCCCGGTCACCAACTGCTGTCAACGCGGCATCTGACATTAGTGTCCAGTATCCCTCCGTTACACTTCCCGTTTTGCTACACCTTCTGCCAGCGTTCCAGTCCCTTTCCGCGCTCGAGCACCCATTACTGGCCGGATAATTACGGCTATAATTATCTCGAGTGCGGCCACGACCACAACGCCAATAGTGTGTCGCCGGCTACTTGACGACCAGTTGGCTCGTTGGTCGGTTGGTCAGGTGAAAGGTAAAACATTCTTTATCGCCCCTCAACACATGATGCCGTGTACACACGGACAAACACACGGTACACTACCCGGTAATAAACCATCGCACAAACTCTCTCGATGAGCTAATTAATGTCTCTCTCTCTCCCTTTGGTTTGGTTGGAGTTCTGTAGGTCTGGTCCTTGGTCCCCACAACCCACAGCAAATCACTACGCCATCCGTTGGCCATGACTGCTCCTAGCCTCCTTGGTCGATGCGCCCCGATGATAGATGAAGTTGTGTAAGTGTCGAAACAATTTCATGTCTCATGTTTCTCGCGGTGAAAAGTTGCACTTCGGCTACGGCGGTGCCACCATCATCGTCATCATCATCATCATCATCTTGGCCCCTTTCAACGGTGCATCTGGTCTGGCGTAGCGGTGAGGAGGTGAGGTGTCCAAACCGTCTCCAATCGAACCCGAACGCTTATAGTTGAGCGTCCGGGTGTGAGTTGGTTAGCTAGTTAGTTGGTTGGTTCGTTGGTTGAGTGTTCTTCTCGTTCGCTCTTTAAATTACGATTGCCATCAGGACAGGACGCCACAACAGAGACCAGTCCTCGAGAGCTCCATTTTTATGCTCTTTCACTCCTTCACCAAAGAGCTGCTTCACTTTAAAGGCCCCTCTTTGCTCTTCCCGGAGCAGCTTGTTTATTTTCCGGTTCGTTTGCGGGCTAATAATTTAAATTTATGTTGCCTTTTCCTGCACTATCCTTCACACCAATCGCGCGTTCACACCTTCAGACCCGGCGGCAGATGCTGAGGCGGACGCTTCGCGCCTCTTTCGCTTCGTTGGTGATGCTGCATCAAGGATCCTTTCTTTGGTTTGCACAAAATCAACGCCCGATCCCGAGCGATCCCGAGGAAATGGAGGCGCCTGGTAATGAGAATTATTTTAGCCTCGCCTTCCCACCTACTATCTCACCAACGCATCCCAAAAAAAAAGCAAAAAAGAGGGAAGAACGCTTGACTGGTTGCATTTGTAATTTTCACGCCACCATCGCATCGCATCGGGAAGCGCAGATGCAGATGAGAGAATGAGCTGAGGCGCTTCCGAGGAAAAGTTTTTTCATATTTCCTACGTGAACGGGTGGAAAAGTTTTATAAATCCCACGTCTTTCACAGTAAGCTCGGCGCGTTGGTGTAATAGTGATAGTGTAGCGGTGAGAACCCAATGTTCCTTCTATTTCTTTCTTCATTTTCCATCCGATGAGATGAGAATGTCAGAACAAGAAGTTTTGTACAACGCTCAGCTATATCCTCCATTAGGCATTCTTCCGTTCCGTTTTCCGAAAGAAAATTTCCGTTTCGGCGTCGCTGGAATTCACTTTACGTCGCTTTCGAGAGCTCCTCGACCAGGTCCATGATGTATAATAGAATGGTTTCTCGAACAATGAGCTTGTAATGATATAATTTATCGTCATTCAACGGTACCCGTACCTAGCGGTCACTACTTCGATCGAGCCGACTACTTCCGCCAATGGGAAAAAGAACAAATTGCGGTCACCGCCTGCTCTTCCACGGATGGTCTAATAAAATATACCACCAAAGCCAATAAATTACGAATTCAAGCGGTTATCGGTTTTCGCGCCAACATTCTCCTCGTTCCCAGCCAGCCCAGGAGCTACTACTACTACTACTACTACTACTGTTCCACTGTAAAACCGCGTGCCTTAAGCCAGTTCGCGGGCATGCGAGAGCTTTTCCTTTTAGAAGAGAATTCCCGTTCCAGAAGCGCCGCGCCACGGACATCAAAACCACATTGAGGTCGCCATTTTATTTGCAGTTCCATCCCATCCCTGCTATCTCTCTTCTTTTTTCCAATCGAATCGATTCCCCCGGTCTTGTTCCCGGAGCTTGTTCAGCTTCAGTCTTCAGTTCGTTTCATTTGTTGAAGGAAAGAATGGAACTGTTTCATTTCATTAGATTCCATACCAAAGCCACATCCCGGTGCTCCCGATATGGACGTATCCGATACTCGAGGTTCGTGTTTTGCGTCTCGAATCCTAGACCCCCTTACCCTTCACCCGCCAGCCAGATACAGCGCTCATTTGCATCGCGTATGGTGAGGTCGTAAAGGGGAGGTTCTTCTCTTCGATAACAGTAACATGTTTCAGCGACTCGACGCCCCCCCGATGTCCTCTGCCCCGTGTTTTGTGGTCCGTTTCGGTTCCCCAAAGTGCCAGATTTTTGATCACGATTTTTGCTTTCCCAGTTTCGTCCTCGTCGTCGTCATCCTTTGTTGGATAGCATCGCCACCGCTGACGGACCATCAATGATGGGACCACAGACCGCAGAGAAAAGAATCGATCCGGTCCCCGTGCCCGGTGGAGTCGCTTCTAAGGGCACTTTACCACCCTCCTGATTGCAGACTGCAGACGTCACCAAAGCGAGCAACAGCAGCATACTCCAGCGAGCTGGCTGTCGGTGATTTCAGCTTTTCGTCGTCATGGTCGTCGTCGTCCTCGTTGCCATGGTTGCATCTTAATCGACGTCACCACTGCAGTGTGGTAAAGGAAAGGGGAGAGGCGTGCTTTTCGTCGAAATGGTACGAACAAGAGAGAGAGAGAGAGAGAGAGAGAGATAGAGAGAGAGAAAGAGAGCAAGAGAAGCTCCGCTCGAGGGTTTTATCATTATTTTATGGAATGACATGATTTACATTGCAAATTGATCTCTTTATGGAGATCTTTCCGTGTTTTTTTTTCAGTGTGTGTGTGTGTGTGTCCGTCTGTCTATCTGCCATCTATCTTAGGGAAAAGGTCGTCCATTTTGGTCCAATGGTTGCTCTTCTCTGCTTCAAACCTTCGATCCACCGATCCGCTCCCGTCTCGGTACCAAAGACGCCGAATCCCCCTCCGGAGGGCCCGCGGCTTGGATGCTTTTGAATAATTTAATTTGCAAAGAAAGGAGTAGTAGCGGGAGCGGCATGATTTATGCATGAAATTGCTGGCAAAGATGTTTCCAATCGAACGAACGTTGGTGGTTTGTGGTTTAAAGCTAAGCCGCGAAGAGGCCCCTCGATGCTTCGATGCTTCTTTCCAATAAGTTTGTCTCCGTCGTTTACTTGGCTTGGCCTGTGCGATCATTCCGTACACCTGTTGCACCAGTTTTCTCCACCTCAATGCGCCCACCATCCAATTAAAAACATTACAATCAAGCATAATTGCAGCAAGGAGAAGCCAGCCAGCTGGACGCCATTGAACAGACCAGTAACCGGTGGCCGCATGCCGTACATGCTGTTTCCCTTCAATTAAGTTTGCTTCATTCTAACCATTCATTTTCAACAAGCTGAACTGATCCTCCGTTCGTTCGTTCGTCCTGCTGCTGCTAAACACCGCAATTTCCGCAAACCGCAACCTTTTATCTTCGACCTTCGATCCGGACTCCGGGGGATTGACCACTCGAGAGTCCCGGAACAACCGAGAAAACGTGACAAATTGGCGAATAAATTCTGGATCAACTTCCACACCAACACACGATCGTTTATCTCCTCCTCCTCTTGGCCAGCGATGATGAGGAGCGGCAGCGCTATGCTGGAGCATCTTCTTGACGAGCTTGTGGCTGACCAGCGGACCTCCCGGAACCCCGCTCCCCGTTCACCACGGAACACCGTACCACCGTATGAGCCACACAAGACATCCGGCAAAAGATCTCCGGAACCATCGAACCATTCGATGCCATTGGATGGTTCGTTGCAAGGCAGGCAGTTAAGAACGGGATTAGTCTGCTAGTCACTGGCCCTCGCCCTCGCCCCCTCGGACCTCGATACATTCGGACCTCGCTCGGAACCGCTCCCGGAAACCGGAACCGGACAGCTTCGACTAATAATCGCAATTTTCCCGTTGAAACGGATCGAACCGGAGCTTTAGCTTGATCGAACGATACCGTTCAGTCGGTAACGATTGCCCATTTGTCAGTCAGTCAGTCGGTCAGTCAGTGTTCGGCATGCTCGGTGCACGGTGCCAGAGAGCCAGAAGTAAACAACCTCTTCGCTTCTCGCTTCCACCAGCCCGCTGGAGAACTGAAAAGGGGTTTTCTTTTTTATTAATTCCCCCAACCAATGCTGCAACCAATGCTGCTTCGTGACTTTCAAGTTTGTGGCTGACCACGCGGGCCAGCAGCAACCCCACGGAACACGTGCCGGTAATTGGAGCAATCGGCAGGAATGACGAAGCATCCGCACTCCGGGGGCGTGCGGGAACATGAAAAATATCGTGATTTATCGATGATTGAATCAACTTCCCGCCGCTCGCCGGAGAGTGTGTCCCGGCCCAGGTTTATTTACTCGTTGTAACGTGCGCGATCCTCCAGCGTTAATGAAGCGTTTTCCGATAATGAAGCGAAACGGAACGATGGCACACAAACGTAACACAAATACCCGATCCTATCATCTAGGTTCTGCACCCGGAGAAAAGGGCGAGTGGGTTGGACATAGTAATAACAATAATAGCGCTCGCGAGCGATTCCGGAATCGCTTTTCCTCGTTTTTCCGACAGAAGACGCACAGAGAGAGAGAGAGAGAGAGAGGAAGAAAGAGAGAAGTTGGCTTAAGGGTTTTTGCGGTAAGCCTCGAGTCTGCACAGCAGTTGCAATTACTTACAGGACTAGTGTTTGTAGCAGGCAGGAGGGGATCAGCATCAGTGGCCAATGAGACGTTCGGTCGTCTTGGCGTCAGTGTTGAGACCATCGGGTCGGGTCTCGGGAATGAAATTAGTGCGAAGCTTTATTATGCGACAAGACCCATTACACCCATTGGTCATGGGGCTTAATAGTACTAGTAGTAGCAGTGAAAACACCAAAACAGATAGACCACACCAAAGGAGCAAACATTTTTAATCCGTTATCTCCAAGGCCAAGGCTTAAGGCGGTAAATGGTAAACAAAATGGTGGTAGTGGCGGTGGACCTCCCTCTTCCAGTAGCAGTAAATGGACTGTGCGAAGGTTCGCAGTGCATGGCGTTGGCGATGATGCTGAGGGAAGAGCAGAAGAAAAGCGATACAAATGGGATCGGAATGGAGTGGATTTAGTGGACTGGCACTGAAGGAGTCACTGAAGGAGTCCTCTTACCCACATGGACGACGCAATCGGATGGAATCGGATTGATCTTCCGCTGGTGTGGGTTTGGGGCATATAATTATATGCCAATAAATTAAAGACCGCGCGCGTCTGTCTTCGACACCAGCAGCAGCAAAAGCAGCAGCAGCAGTAGGAAAAACACTTACTGCACAAGAACACGCCAACCTAGCCTTAACCGGACCATACTGTCGAGCTGTCGAAAAATATGGACATTTTTCGGTCCCACCATCACCATCACCACTCATAAAGCGTTTCTCTCGCTCGCTCCTCTAACAAATCCGTCTAATTTGTAGCAATTTTTCAACTTTACCCAATCTGCTGCTCCCCCCCGAAAGGGTGCGACGGAAGGGACGGGCGGGCTAGGCACAAACCGGCGCGAAGGAAGGAATTTATCAAATGGAATTTAAGTGCCTCACATTCCGGTAATAGACCTACTTCCCTTTGAGCGCGCTCGTGCCAAGCAGTAGTAGTAGTAGCAGAAGCAGTAGGAGCAGACGGAGAGTTTAACGGTGAACAAATTGCAGCGAATCGGTACCGTTTGGTGGCCGCCACCTCCGGCCTCCGGCCACTAGAGGGGGGTCCCTCCCCAGGTGAGCTCTTATTAAAAACCGAATCGTTCTCGCACTCTCTCTCTCTCTTCTCATTTAAGGTTCCACCCTAGGCTCGACGTTGGACACCACCCATCGAGTCCATGGAGAGGTTATGGTATGGCCGCCGCTATGCTGTGTGGCCGCATGTGGCCCAAACCAGCCCAACCCAGCGGTATCGAGCGCTCGAGTGGTGGTCCCACTGCTGCTGACTTCAGGGTTCAGGCTCTGGAAAGTGCCTCCAACGATAAGGCGCCGCTTGCTTCGATGGTGGCTGGTTGGAGCTACTGCTTAACACATTTTCCACCCGGGGGATTTAATTGCACATAAATTATCGCCCGTGGCCCCCCGGTAGCGTTGTGTCCCGTGCCCTCTCCTCCCTTTCCCTCTTTTCGGAGTGATATCCACAACCCGCGAGTACCTCTTCCCTTCTTGGATTCCGGTCGTCGAGCGTCGGTTACAAAGCCACTTCAGGTTTCCGGCGCTACTTTTTTGCGCATTTCTGCTTCAAACGAATTTCATGCTGGAGTCACGCGGGGGAGAGTGCGAGAGACGTACCACACACACACACACACATCATCATGCACCAAGTGGCTGGAACGACGCGTCCTAGTAGAGTAACTAACGGAGGTGAAGGCCACACGTGCGACTAATGTTGCTGCTTAGACTCCTTGCGTCAAGAACTGGCATCAGAGGCGAGCTCTGCCATCTCTCTGTGCTCTCTTTCACTCTCTCTCTCTCTTCCATCTCGTTCTCTCATTAGTGTCCTCGCCGGCGACGTGATTGTAAATGGAGACGCCGCTCAGCGCCATTTACTGGAACTGCACCAAAGGTGACAACCACCACCATCACCACCACCACCAGTGTAGCGATGCATAAATCAATCTAACACCGTCGACGCGCCCGACCGTGATGCACCGTCAGCAGCACGCCCGGTGCGCCCGGAAGGACGCACAGGGAGTGAAGATGCTTGCACCAACAGCCCAACAGCCAGAGATCCACCATCGAGAGCATGATGTGTCTTGGGCGTATCAACGCTGGCGCCTGCGGCCACCAACCACGGTACTAACCGCGGCGGTCCGTACCATCGGCGTGTGGAAAATACGTACATAATTTATGATCCCTATTCACTCACCCACCCACCGTTGAGAGTTCCTTTAATAAGATAAGATGTGCACCGAGGCTCATCGCTCACCAGTTGCTCATCAAATTTCTGCTGGTAACTTACCTAGAGAGGGAGACAGAGAGAGAGAAAGAAAAGAGAAAGAGAGATAGTGTGAGTGAGAGAAATAGAATTAGCACGCTGGAGAGGATAATCAAGGACCAGACCCCGGGAGTCCCTCAGGAGTGTGAAAACTGTAGCCACGGAATTCGTCGCTGCCAATTAAAGGGGCACAAAAGGGACACACACTCACACATACACATACACTTGAGCACGCACAAAGAATCCTTCCAGTCGAGCGACTGGCCAGACTCCTTGGAGCACCACCAGGGCTATCATTCGTAATAATGGCGCAATGGAGGGGTTTTCATTAAAAATTTAATCAACACCTTCGTCAGGCTTGGCGGAGTACCGGACCAGTACCGGACCACCCTTTTTGAACGCTCAGTAGGCGCCTCCGTCGTCGCACAGAGGAGTATTTCGGCCAAAAGCTGGCCAAAAGTCCAGAAAGCTGTTAAACGTTATAAGTATGATTGCTAATCGATTTAAAACAGTAAAAATAATGTTTTGTTGCAATTCCAACACATACGAAGCAAAAAACAAATTGTCATACATCTGTTCTTTCTTTATTTTGCTTATATCAGCTATCTCTTTCGAAGATCGCTCACTTATATAGTTGAACTTACCGCAAAAAATGAAAGTTAGTCTAGATTGTAACCATTTATTATTAACCATGTTGAATAAAGTCTAAATCGCGATACAATCCAGCTTCGCTAGAAATCCACTTTGAATTGGCAGAATTTTCTTTCAAGCACCATAATTTTGTTTTCTTCAGAAGATTACTCCTAAAGTAGTGCTTATTTTTCCTCAACATATTGAAGTTCGCCGTCAAAAACCTTCTTGTAGCATTATTGTACATATTTTGCACAAGTATTGTTTGGAAACAGGTGGAAAATTAAAGTAAATACAGAGATTAGATGAAAATTTGTGAAAACTTCATATTTCACAAAACAAAACATCGCAAAATCGATAAAGATGGTCCACGAGGAATAATTTCGACTGGTTTTATATTCTAGAGACCTTGCCCTTTCATATGCTCTCTGAATTTCTAGCGAGCAGTGTTTGAGAAAACTAAAGTTGGAATTTAATCTTTTTCATATGTTTTTGGGAAAGTTCCTTTCTGATTAAAAACTGAAAATATTGTCATACTTTATACCAGAAAGAGCCCTACAAAATATTCTACTAACATCGTAGATATTATCATGCATACCAAGACCAGGCTATTATCTTGACTATAACTTCGGTTATTGGACATGAATGGCGCGAGGCACCTCGCTCAGCTATTTAGTACACTACCTCTTCACAGCTAAAAATGATACCTAATCGAAAGTTAATAATCATTGATTGAGTTCTGTATGATAGTGTTGTTATGTGTAGAATGCTTCGGACTTCATGCTTCGGACAAAAAAATCATGCTTCGGACTTTTGGCCAATTTTTGACTCAAATACTCCTCTGTGCGTCGTGTCAAAGGGGTTACGTCGCCTACTCTTGGACTTGGACTCTTCACGTTGGTCTCTCACATCGTGCCTGGTATGGCCCTTCCATTGCGGTGTATCATCAGCGTAACCGTAGCAGGCGGCGTAACGTTGAATTCATTTGGTGTGTTTTTCAAGTTGAACGTTCAAGGGTTTCCATACCATGAATTATGCAGAAATGAAGTGAAATCCGTTTGAGGGACACACCCACACATTGCGCAGTCCTTGACCGAAGCTTTCATGACCCTTTCGTGATGGCGAATTGTAATGAAAACCCAACCAATTATTCACTTACGTTTTACGCAGGACTGCATCACGATCGATTGCAAACTGATGCGCAAAATGCCAAACGATCGCTTACCGCTCTTCTTCTCTCCCCAATTGATTGCCCATTTTTTCGGGCGAGAACAGAGACCCAACGAGCGGCGAACGCGTACTGGCGGGGCTCAATTGAGCATAAGATTGAATGTACGTGTAAGCCACTCGAAATGACAGCCAAATCTGTCACTCTCGGTGAAACTTCATTCATCCTCCCCTTTCCCCTTTCTCCTTCTCCTCCTTCTGCTGCTACTCCTGCTGCTGCTCCTCCTGCTCTTCCCATGCTGCAGCACATAACAGGCAGACGAACAGGTGGACAACGCGATACATTATCGAGCGCGTGACACTTCGCCGCAAAGAAGTCACAAGAAATAAAACTCAAATCCAACCCAGCAGCCCTCACACGTAAGACGGCACACATACATGAGCACACACACACATGCACACGGACTTCCGGTACGGCGAAGTCAAAGAGGTGAACCTTCAGGTGTCGGCGTAGAATTGTTCTTTGGAAGGAGTAAGAGCGAGAAAGAGCTCAGGAGGCTCTGAGCAGCGATCCGACAATGCCGACGACGACGACCACGACGACGAGTGCTTGGTGAGCCACTCCAAGCAGGCAGCACACCCGTCACTTATGACTACTACTCCCTGTGACCGTATGCCAATGGCACACGTGCCACGGATCATGCCCCTCTTACCGTTACCCGTTCTCTTAAGGTAACTGCCCACCACCACCACTTTGAGTGCCTTTGAAGGCAGCAATTGTTCGGTGCAGTGCGGGGGCCAAATCGCCGCCGCCACCGCCTACTACTACTGCTACTGTGTATAAGTGTAATGTGAACATATGGAGCGAAAGTATAAAGCTATTAAAATAATGCTAGCAGCCATTACGTGCTTGGACTGTAGTACTGTCCTCTTTCTCTCTGCCTCTCTCTCTCTCTGCTCCCTCCCTTAAGTTAAGTGTCAAACGCGTTTCAAGCTACTTTTAGGAACCCCGGGCAGGCCCCGGTGTGCCGCGAACCAGGAAGTGAGTTGACAATAAGTGTGCGCGCGCCCGCCCGTCTTTGGCAAAAAGTTGCTCGCCAGGTCAGGCGCGGTGGCAGGGGAGCATTAAAAAGGAAAAAAGTTTTCAACAGCCGCGTCTTGGTTCAACCCGTACCTGTGGATATTATTGGAAGGAGGGAGCCAAGTCAAACGGAAAGACGGAGGGGGGGGGGGGTTAGAACAAAGGATTTGCCGCGGGGAAAAAGAAGGTTTAACGAGGCGCTTTCGAAGCTCGATTCGACTTCTGGCTTCTCTATTAATCATCCAGCAACCCTTGGTGGTAGTAGCAGCAGCAGAAGCACCAACACTCTCAGGGTCTTTGCGGCTTGATCCTTTCGGCTCATGCACGTCTTTATTAGAATTGACAGAGGGCCTTTCGCCTTTAAGCATTCGGGCAGGTATTTGATGTTCTATTTTGCTATAATAAATTAACAACAGAATTGCTTGAATGTTTTGAAAAATGCGTTAGTGATAATAGTGTAGGTTCGATATGTGAAATTGTTGAAGATGCAGTTGATCGAAGCTACCATTGGTTGAAGAATGGTTAGCAACGGGATCATATATATATAAGGGGGAAGGTGGATGCACGAGTCAGTTAATCAGAGAGTTGGTAAAAGTGAATATAGTGTTAACAGTTGGTTAGGAGTGAGTTAAAAGAGTCAGCGTATTAGAGTCAGTGTGTAAGAGCGTTCAAGTTGAGAATAAAAACGATAAACGACAACAGAAATGAATGTGGTTTCTGCGCAATTTCTCTCGTAGCGCAACCATTTCGCCACTCCATATTGTCCGCTGCTGCATTGTTGTTGGTCACAATAGCTCCTCATCGGTTCTACCGAACGCTAAATTTGCATACAATTGGCTCAAAAGCGCTCGATTGTGCGGTGCTCTAGCGATTAACTGTTGCCACTATTGAACCCCTTTTTACTGCTAATCGTAACCTTTGATTCATGCTCTTCATCACACACACACACACAAACACACAAAAGGCCGCGAATTTAGCGAATTTGTGAATGTGATACGCTTCGGTTCGCCAATCAAGCGTAGTGTTTAAATTGTGATCTGCACCAGTAACGGGAACCAGATTCGGAAGCACAACAATCCTCCAACAACCTCATCGCAAACGATCGGTCCTCATGCACCAATGGACGATTTCGGGGTTCTAAATTGCATGACTGATTGCCAACAGTGTGCGCCCGTTATTCCGCTTAGGTCATAGGTCCGTTCGATCAACCCCGGATTCGTGCAAGTTTAATTATTGCTCTAGCGCGGGAGCACGCGTACACAGGCACACACGCACACAGATTGGCGAAAATCAATTACACCAGCAAACACCAATTTGTTCCCATTTCCGCAGCAAAAGCAACGGCAGCAACATCACTGCATCCTTGTTTTGTTGAGATCGTTTTTAGCTGCACCCTGGCACAGCTCCCAACAAACACACACACAACACACACAGCATAATCAGCATCAGATGCACATATCGTGGCACCAACGCGGTTTGCTCTCTCCTCCCCACCCCGGGAAGGGGCCACCAGGCGTCCACCAGGCGTCGCGTCACTCGACATTCGAGATCAAAATCGAATGTCATTTAACATCACATTAGCAAACGACAAACCAAAAGCGTCACGACCTCCTCCCAACCCCTCTTCCAAAACCCGAAATCCCATTGCTGCTGCTGCTGCTGCTGCTGCTGCTTCCGGTTTCTGGGCTTCACTCGGTCGTGCCCCGGTCGGTCGTGCTTTCGTGGTTAGATTAACCAGCGGTTTCCAGTGGCATTCCAGCGGCAGTTGCAGTAGAAGCGGCACGAAGAGCGGATGGGGTGCGGTGCGGTGACAAAGTATGTGTCAGTGTCGCCCTCTCGCCTCGGCCCCTCTTTGATGCAGTGAAGTGAAGCCAATTTTATGCTCAAATGCTCATTTTTCCACACCCGCACCCACTCTGGCAACGATCCCAAACACCCAAACACACACACACACGGTATCGGTGTTTAATCGGATAGATTAAAATTGAAACCGGGGTCAGATGCTGTTTACCTCGTCCACACCACACCCCCCAGGCAGCAGTAGAAATCCGGCACGCGTTTGATGTCGCTCGACGAGCCAAACCGCGAGCGAAAAGTGCACTTGGTGGTGGTGGTGGTGGTGAAGGTGAGGAAGGAGGAGCACGAGAGGACACCAGCAACTAGCCTCATTGGAAAATTATGAAACAAATCACGAATTATTCACCAACATTATCAATAATACCCCAATCCTTCGACACAACGATCCGGCTCCGGTCCGGATCACCTTCCCTTCGTACCCGCGGCCTCCTTCGCTCGAACTCTCCGCACCTAAACTGCGACATAATGATTCACGCGGAGGAGCAGTAGGCAGTAGGCTGCATCACGTTTCGCATCGCATCACACACCTGTGTATGTCCGTGTGAAAATGCTGAATGTTTGCTCCGGAAATTGGTTATCGAGGCAACCGTTGCTCCGTTGCTCCGGGAGAAACCAACGCGTCCCGCGATGTGTGTGTGTGTGTGTGTGCAACCGGGCAACGGCCGACGGCCGGGAGCAGGTCAGCATTTTCTAATTTCTCCCGGGGGTTTTGGGATGCGATTGAACCCGCAACCCACGCGTGGTATGTCGCTGGAGTGTGGCTAGCGCACACACAGGCGCACACGCACGCAGGATCTGCCGGAGTGAAACATGGCGACAAACAACCGTGGAGTTGACTTTTGCGTTGGCGTTCGGTGTAGCGGGAGGAGGAACACTACCGCATTGCAAATGCACACACACACACACACACACACACAGTCCTGCACCTGGTCTGGAAGCTGGACGATGCAGGCAGTAGTGCCAGAGCGTTGGTTGATAATTTACGGAGAACGGAGAGATTCGAGGGTTTTCGCAAGGGATCGCATCATCACACCTCGGGATGAACCATTTCTTTCCGGACCGGAAAACGATGATGTTCGATAAACCGCGCGCACCTCCTGATATGGAGTATCTCTTTCTCTCACTCTAGCACGAAGGTTGAAATCGAGATTTATCCGACTTGGCAAACGAGGCTACGGATTTTCTC
>NC_064874.1:35056902-35124402 GCF_943734745.1 Anopheles darlingi | reverse complement strand
TCCTGCAAAGCGATGAAACTGAATGGGCTGGAAGTTGTACGCGGTCAGCGGCTGAAGGTATTCCCCAGCAAGCATATTCGTACGATCGCGATGATGAACATAGAGAAAACTATGAACCAAACGGCAATCCGGGAAAAGATCGCGGACGTGACAAAGACAACGGAGGTAGGTGTCTGTAGTACAACAAATTCACTCAAATTTCGATTGGGATTATTTGAAGTTAATGCGTTTTTCTTTCGGTTTTCTTTTTTTAGTTTAAACTTAGAACCAAACGATTTATGTATGGATTTCAGAATGCAAGAATCGAGTTCCCTACACCCGAAGATGCTCTGAACGCAATCCGATCGCTCAACTCCTTTGCCTTCGTCTTCGGTCAGAACTGTATCATTCGCCTTTGTAACGGACAAGAAACGCAAGAGTATTGAAGGATGCGGCATTCATAATTTTTTACTATTTGAATTTACAACCTTACATACTTTTGATAGTAATTTTCTACTTACGTAAACCAAAATCGAGCTTGATAAGTTGAAATTACTAATAACTTAACCATTCTTACCAATACCAGCGTTAACGAAAGTTCCTTTCGATTTTGTATTTGTCAACCTTTCTAAGTATTAGACCACTTTTTGTAATAGTTTTATTAGATGTCCTTTCAATGTCATACTATAATGCGAAATTCAAGCCAATGGCATTTTTTTATCTACATAATTCCCATCTCATCGAACTGAATATCGTCTACAGTCTATGGTGAATTATAGCAAACAATACACTCTTAAAAAAAAAAAAAGCACGAGGGCTTTCGGCGACGATGGACCCTCTTAGTTAAACGGTTATGTTCTACCACACTACAGTTACTTCCCTGGGGATGCCAGTGAGCGACGAAACTCGGCCAATTGGTTCATTAAACGCGCAACAATTAACAACCGACCCGACTACTCCCAAACCGGGGCCACCCTCTGCATTCGCTTTGGGACCATTCATTTGTCTGGCAGCGAAAGGCTCTTCGCATTTAAACCCTCCCCAGACCCCAAAAAAAAAAGGAAAGACAATAAATAAATCTTGGGCCTAATTTATGACAAAACATTAACAACAGACCGCACCCATTAGCTGGCATCATTATTCAGGGATCGCGGCCTGAGGCGCGTCGTGGGCGCTTTCACCATTGGACATTGGTTCTAGTGTACCGTTTTGTTTTCCTTTGGCCTTTCCAGATATGTACGCTAATGCTTCTGCTAGGCAACGGGACCGTCACGCCTAGGCCATCCCTGCGCCGGACCATTTAAAGGCAGTGTGCATTTCCGTCGCTTTTTTATCACTTAAACGAACGAACGAACGAACTGTATTTGCCTGTGCCAGCAGCAACCAAATCCAGGAAGCAATTACGTTAACGCTCGTTCCGATAATTGGGCCTATCTTGACAACCGTCCCCGGTTACTGCGAGTGCTAACTTCAAATCACTTAGTTACCTTGTATTGCTTTTAGATGAAGTAGTGGGAACCATAAACATTCTCGTTAAGTCGTTCCGTTTATTACCGTTCACGCCAGACTTCTGGACCGGTGAGTGAGTAGTATCGAGCAAAACAAATGTAGCATAGCGTAGTATAGTGAATTACAAGATTAGATAAGAATTCGTTGAATAAATTACCCCAATTTATAGTTTCTTCAAAAGCACGGGTTAACGTTTAATTTGGTATACTTTTAGCAGAAGGAATGTGAAGTTATCTTATCCGTCGTCCGGTCTACTCTTACTGCCATTCTACATTCGCTTGACAAGATTTTATCACGAGATTCGCGTTACCCCCACTGATGAATTGATGAATAGTGAAAGCAGCTCTAATCCGACCTATAATTGACCCACAACACAACACACAGCCCATTTCAGTTCCTCGCCGTAGAGGTCATAGATGCTGCACCTGAATCGATCCACAACAACGTACGCCTGAAGCAACGTGAGATAAGACACCGACACCGGGTCCACTGCCACTCCAAACGATGACACAATGCGTCGTCGTCGTCCTGCGTCGACAGTTCGCAGTACCGGATTTCGAACGCGAATGAATACTGTTTGCTCGTCATCAGAGCCGCTTTGTTTGCCGATAAACAGACGACCTAAACCTACCGGACCCGGTGGTGATGATGATGGTGGTGCTCTTGGACCGGTCCGGATCGGAAACGGAGCAACCATAGCTTCCCTCGAGCAGCACGACGTAAGCATGATGCCCCAGAACCAACCAGGGACTAAGACAATGATGTGGAAGGCGGAGCGCCTGCCCAGTCCCATACAAGCTGCCAGGACACAATCTGCCAACGCGCACGCACCGCACGTTCGCCATATCGCCAGGGTATGACAATTGGAAAAATATGATTTTATTTATCTCCAATCACTTTCACTCGCCCGTCAATCGAATCGGCGACGGCTGCTCCACGCTTTTTGGGGGTTGGGATGTCGTCAAGGCGTGAAGACACGGCCTCCTTCGCTATGTACTATGGGAGTTTGGTGAGATTTATGATGCGAAAATGTTCTGATCTGATTTGCAGCCTCGTGGGATTCTCGGCCACCGTGCAGCCACCGAAATGGATGGAAAGCAGCTTAACCCCGGCACGTCGGATGATGATAGCTAACTCGAATCATTCGCATCATCATCAATCAATTGTCGAAAGGTGTGGTGCCGATTAGAGTGTGGCCCTTGGCTGCTTAGCAACAATATCCCGCACGCACAGTGTAGTGTTGAACTGTGTTTCGCTTATCAAATACTATATGCTAGCGCTTTGCCAGGTTGTAGCACCTCAACTCCCGTGGCCGTGTGCAATGGTTTCGACTTGACACTCATCGGTGGTGTTCATCGTGGCTTCAAATTTGAAACGCACCTGCCTTGCTGGCTTGCCTTAGGTCACCTCCGTGGAGCAACACCGCAGCAGCAGCGCGTCCGCGTGAAAATACCGTGTAATTCGTATGCAAACAGTACGTGATACAATTTACTACGCCTCTCACACGCACCGAAATCCCGACACGCCCGTACTTCAAACGGTGGCTGAGCTGTCGTGGGGAGGGTGGCGCTCTGTCGAGTGGAGAATGCCGCCGCAGATATCGTTCCGTTGGCCGGACTCCCAGGCACGTAACTGTCGGGTCCCGGGTACCGTCATCGCACATCCGCACAACGCCACGGACCAAAATCAGCATCAGACCCCGGCGGGAACCAGCCGATAGCATATCTTTACGACCAGAGATACTCCGGAGCGTGGAGCACGGAATAAATCTGTGATTCGATTCAGCGAGTCCCAGCGCCAGCGACCGGGACATCCGGGTGCTGTGTCGGTGTCGATTGCTACCGCTGCGTCGATTTTATTTGATTTCTCTTCCACCCTCCCTCCTCTTCCTCTGCAGCAGCAGCAGCAACAGCACCACAAACCGTTTTGGAGGGATCACTTCGCGTACGGAGAGGATCCATTTTCCGGGGCGTATCAGTCGTACCAGATTTGTTTACAATGTTCATAAGAGCAGCTAATGTCTTGTTTGATGTCGTCGTCGGTTGCTGCGCCCGATGTCAATGGATGATTTTGCCACCTCTCTGCCATGGTAACCACGAACAGGCTGTTGGCCTCCTGCCATACATTCGAACTTTTCTGTTTTTCCAGAATCACCGTCACAAGCGACGCACTGATTCCGGTTTTTCCTTTCGCTCCTACCGGTTGGTCCGGTGGTGGAACCTCTGGCGACAAACCTGGCGTTCGGACAGAATAAAATGTTAAAATTTATGCGCTCCGTTAAATTATTCAATGAGCAACGACTCGGAACTCTCCCCCAGACATGGCGCTCCATGGTCACCATGCTGTTAAAGCAGCACCACCAACACCACCACCGATGTCCTGGGAGCCGCTGGGGCTGAATCTGTGGTTTGCAAAATTTACGTTTAACGTCGTGCCCGATCGAACGTTGACGACGACCTTCCCGGCCGAGGTCCTCCTTCAAATCAGTCACAGACGGACTGGCTGGCTGGCTGGCTGTCTCTGTCTCTGTCTCTGTCTTCGACCATACACCGGCCCCTCTTCCGAAAGGATTCACCGAGGATTCCTTTTTTGTTACGACCTTCTCATGGGTTTGTTTTTCTTTTTCTGTTTTGCTGTTTCTGGTGGTCCCAAGGAACACTCACCATTCCGTTTTCCCTCGTTCCCTAAAGTGCCCGCGGGCATTGATTTATGGTAAACAAAATCATCAAACCATTCACTCCGCTGGCGCTGGCGCTGCGTACGTGGACGTCTTTCTCCGGCCCAAAGAAAGGCCAACTCTGGTGGGACTGGAAAAGATCGAGACAAATTTTCCGCCTCTCGCTATGCCGAGTCTATGGCGAGATGGCACCGTCGATGTGTTGAGGGCGGCGTGAAAATTATGCAAATGGTGTTACGAGCGAGCACTTGTCAGGATGATTTTAATTTCGCGTCGTAACATCGCACCAGCCAGCCAGCCAGTGTACATCGCTTCGCTCTATCTATCAATGTCCTTGCCATTTCCAAATGATCTTTGTAGTCTGGCCTTGGGGTGCTCGGTGTACACCGGGGAACATCAAAAACCCGTCAAACATCAATAATGCATTACGCTTTCGCTGGCGTAGCGGCCATTATCGCGAGCAGCAAAAACCGCAAAGCTTCCACACAGGCTTTAGCGCGCTACGGTGGTATGAGGTTCGCCATCATCATCATCATCACCATCAGCAGAAGCAGCATCGTTCTTGTCGTCTTTGACTTTGGATCATTATATTGCTCACCGCGGAAGGTCGTCACGTCGAAACTTTGTAATGAGCGTGCTGGCTCGTCGATCGTTCGCTCGTTTGCGCAGCAGTAAGTTGAGAACAAAGAAGAGCCGCACCAGCAATTAATTGATATCAGTGCGTAGATGCCCCAGATAAGGATGGAAACGATAGAGTTTACAGTTACGCCGGGCGAAGCGAAAAGCGTCCAACTTCACCAGACACCGGGGATGGATTACTTTCAGTTTGCGAACGATGCTGATCCGTATGATGTTGTACACCATTGCGCAACTAACTAAAACACTCAACAAAAGGATGGGCTCGTGGGAACATTTTTGCTGTAAATTTCGTTAAACTTTTGTAAATTGTAATACGATCACTTTCGTCGTCGTCGTCGTCGTGGTTGACTTCTCGTTTGCCAATCCAAACCACACCACAGCGCTATGTAAAGCTCTTTTTCAAGTGCACTGGATGCAGACAGTGTACGAGTGGAACCTCGTTGGCATATTGACTCGATGCGCCGCCATAAGCGTACACTGCATCTGGCAAATGAAAATCGCATTTGCCTGAGATGTGTGTTATGTTGCTGCTGCTGCTGCCTTGGGAGTTGAATGTGCGGCCTGCGGCACACGTCATCGACACTCGGCTGCATCAATGTGCTAATGTGCGTACGATACCGTACACCCGGGGCCCAGCTCGCAGATGCGAAAAATCATTTATTGAGCTGCACTGCTGCTGCTTCTACTGCTGCATTCAAGCCGTACCATCCGTACCGTCAACTGTCACCCGGAGCCAACTTTCTCTCTCTCTCTCTCTCTCTCTCTCTCTCTCTCTCTCTTTTTCCCTCTCTCTCTCTGTGAGCTATGATTATTATGCACAACTTGCACGGCGCTAATGTTAATTAAATTGTGCTCCAGCCAGCTCGCGTAGCATTAGAAGCGACGGTGTATGAAGTCAACGAAGCGAACTGCACGATTCACGACGATAGTGATGACAACGACAGGGAAATTTGGGGCGATGGGGCCCCCTCTCCTATACGAAAAACGCACCCAATTTCGCTCTTTACCCACTGGGTAAACATAAAACCCATGCTGGTCACCCGCAAAACGTGCTGTATGGATTTATGCTCTAAGGCAGAACGCAAACAGGACGCAGAGGCGCATCGGCGAGCAGAAAAACGGCCACGGATGGCACAATGTGGTACCCGGGGGGACCAGGTCACAGGCATAAGGTGCACTTTAATCAATAATTTAAACGACCCGCGAACCGAGAGCAGTAGTATTCATCGCTGCGAGCGTTGCAGTTAATGTGCATGAATGGGAGCACCCAAAACGGGATGCGGGCATGAACCGCCATGAACTGGATTTCCATTGGTGTAAAGTTAAGCTTAAAGTGTGCTGTTGTTGCTGTTGTGATGCATTTCGAGGGGTGAGGCGTTGGAAATACCAAATGGCAATACAGACTGGTTGGTCAAGAATGGAGCATTGATTTAATTTTGGGCAGTGTCTAGGGTTAAGCGGCATCACACAGAGCATGCTTGATTAGCGTCATGGCAAACATGATTACTGTTTGAGAGTTGATTTAATAAAAACAACAAAGTATCTCGAAAGCATAAATTCGCCATCGTATTATCCCGGAACAAAGCGATTTTATTAGTATTTTCGCAAACTCAAAATTACATTCCGACCAACTAATGATTGAAAATCCGGCCGGCCGGGGGTATCCGGCTACACAGCTTCTCATGGCTTCGGGAGAAAAGTTTTTCCCCGTCCATCCTTGAGCACCGCGCGCTAACGCCTCTCCCCCGGGGGAGCCGAACATATGCGCCAAACAATGGAGGGTAGGAAAAGGCAGCGAACCAAACAAACAACGACCCACACTTAAATTTCAATTACATCGTGCTGCCCACTCTCTCAACCCCCACGACGGTCAGATACTCCCAGGCCACCAGACCAGTGGTCAGCGGAAGCACTGGAACACCGCTCCA
This sequence comes from Anopheles darlingi, assembly GCF_943734745.1. Taxonomy (NCBI): domain Eukaryota; kingdom Metazoa; phylum Arthropoda; class Insecta; order Diptera; family Culicidae; genus Anopheles; species Anopheles darlingi. The sequence continues at coordinate 35,117,670 of NC_064874.1, read as the reverse complement.
CACCGAAGGCTGGAGGGCCGGTGGCTGGCGGGACTTCTCTACATGGTGCATAACTGAAAACATGAAACAAACACTCGAAAAAAGGTTCCGCGCGCGCAGCGCATCCCAGTGTCCTTCCGCTTGCCCCGTGCTGCTGCTGCTGCTGCCGTTGGGAAATGCCAATTTGGAAAATTAAAAATTCAACTACGAACCAAATTCATCCATTTAATGCCTTTTCTGCCCTTCTGCTCTCGTGCTGCCGCTTTGGCGAAATGATGAGGCAAAAAAATAACACCAAAAACACAATAGCATGTACCGTGTTTGTAGCGTTGGGGGAATACAGTCATAAAAAGCTCGCACCCTCCCCCCCTCGAAAAGTCACATCACTGATGATGCGCTGCTCGTCTCCGAGGAGACCTACCCCGCGACAGGTGGGTGGTCCAGCCAGGTTACCTTCAAATGGAAGGGACCATACGTTGGAAGGGAAATCAAAACCATCGTGACCATCGCCCTCGACAAGGAGGATGAACAACGCGGTGTTTACAGCAACAAAATGGAACCCCGGACATCCCCCGGTTGCCGTTGTCCGTCACAATTACAGTGTCCGGTTTGGAGTGTCATTGAGGTGCAAAATTCGAAACAACTCCGGATGACCAGCGCATGAGAACTCGACGAGAGCACGAGCATCGTAACCGACGACGTGTTCCGGTTGCCCTTCGAGACGCGCTATATGTTACCCTGGTTACCAACCTAGGAACCACGGAGCCAAGTCGGGCGGATGCAGCGAATCGTAATAATATTCTGACAAACAATCAACACAAAGTGAGAGCTTTATGTAAACGGTGAAGGAATGCAAGTAGGGGGATACGGGACTTTATTGCCGTGTTTTAATCAATTTGCTTGAGTATTTGCTTCATTTCATTTCGGTTTTGCTAGTATTTGCTTCACGGAGCACGAGCAAAAGTGAAGTATAATAATCTCCACAACAAACGTTGCACAGTGCATCCGAGTCATGTCATCGGATTTCTGTGGACACGAGTGTCCCAAATTGCAGGTGAAATTGCAAATCTGGCTCGTACTTGTGTGAGTACCTAGTGCCAGGCATGACGTTCCCTTAGAGAGCATGAGTAAATTGTGAGAGGTTAAAATTGATTAAAAAGAGATTTTGAAGTACGTTCAAATTGAAACATTTGAAACGAAAAGGTTGATTTGCATCCATAATTGTAATTTTCACGAAAAGACTTTCATATCAGCATGTTTTTTCTCAAGCAAAGTGAACCTTACTTAACTGATCGTTCCTGCGATGCGGGATCAGAACAGACGAAAATGAGGGATCCGTTAAATGAATGCTGGTTTCTGGACTATTTCTATTTACGATCTGGGACCATATGTTAAAGCCAGCTGGCTTTTGCATACCAATTTCATCATTCTCCTACGAATTTACCGCTTTGATGTTCGCCCCAGCCTTTTTGGGGAGCAAAGACGATAGCTACTCCTTAAACCATCTCGTCAGTGGCCGGGAGAAGGGAAATTCCATAGAAAATAAGCATCGTAAAGTAACCCAAAGCAGCGGTTTGGGGCCGTGCCTATTAAACACACTCTCTCTCTCTCGCTCTCTTCCCTCGAATAAAAAAGGAAAAACAATTCACCAACGCCCGGAACACACCCAGAACAGCGTACCATTGACGGGGATTGCTTCCTTCGCTAACCGTTGTCTTGCACGCACGCACGCACGGAGATCCCGGGGCCCCGATACGGTTCTCGTTTGGCCACTATAAACCCCAATTCCCGTTGTGACAATTTCCCCGATAAGACGAAAAAATAGGCAAAAGTCGTCGCCGGGATCGCTCACTTCTTATCACTCCACTATACGACTCTGGTCTCGGATTTACGACAACGACGACGACGACGACGACGACGACGACGACGACGACGACGACGTTCGTTTGCAGAAAATCATTCGCCTCCTTGGTCGTGGTGGACGCGAGAGCCACTGGCTCACACACACACACTCGTGACAAGCCGGAAAACAAAGCAGCCACAGCAGCAGCAGCAAGTGAATGCTGAAGCACGGAGGAAAATGGAAAATGATAAATTGGTGCGTCAGCGTGAGCATATTTTCCGCTGCCGTGCCCGGTCTGTGTCCCCGGTGGGGGGAGGGATTGGGAATTATAATAAAATGCTCAACCCCTCGCATGCCCCTTCCCCTTCTTTCCCACCGTCTCATGACGGTTGTCGGTATTTGGCGAAAAACTTCTTGCTCGACCTTTAAAGCGGCCTCCCCCAAGAAAGAATTGTTGTGCAGGATGCAAATGCTGGTTCCCTGGGGAAGGGAAGCGGGAGAGTGGGGCGTGAGTTCTGCCGCGTGTGAAATGCCTTGGAGAAGAGATTTTTATTTTATTTGAATTTTTATTGCGCTGAGCCAGCCCGTTGAGCGGGAGTCCGGGTTGATGGTCCACGGCCGCCGCCATTGCCGTAGGAAGCCAATGGCATTCCTCGCGCGTTCTGTCAGCACCCGGACCTCCTCCCGGGGGGCCTTAGCAAGAAGGCAAGAAGCAACAGAGTAGCAAATGAAAGAATACATGCCAGCATTCCCCACCAACCTTCCACACCCCTTTTTGACCCAATCATCTTCTTCGTAAACGTTGGAAATGTTGCTTGATTTCGAAATGAAGAACGAACGAACGAACGGACGGAGCTGGAGCCAGCCATTGGACCCTGGAGCGGGGTCAGAGGTGTGGACAGACCATTTTCATTACAATCCGAACGGGGTTTCATCTCCTACTCGCTCACTACTCCACCGCACGGCTGCAATAAGGAAGTGAAATTACAGCTGAGACCAAGGGATGCTGCTGCTGCTGCACCAAACAGTCAGCATAGATGGCCACCACCGGACGAGACAACAGAACCGTCCCAGCTCGGCATTGTGCACGAGAGGGGAATTACGATGGTACCGGATCCCGGCGGATGCAAAAAGGGGAACCGAAACGCAAGAAACCGAAATGGAATGTTTCTCGTTGGCGAGCGGCGTTCCGAGTGTTCCGCTTGGCGTGTTCGGTTGTTGCTGTGTCTTCGGGCAACCAAACTATGGCCGGCACTGTCTCGGTGGCATCTTCGGCCACCAGCCACCAGTTCCCTCGACCTCGATAAACCTCGACGTACCCACGCGTCTCGCGTCTCTTCTGTTTAGCAATTTTTTTTGTGTGTTTTTTTTTCTTCCGTGCTTCCGTTTTGTCCGTTTTGTTGTTGGTTCCCAGCTCCAGCTCCTGAATAACATCCGGTTCCCAAACAGCAACAACAACACCACCACCGGAAGGAGAAGCTGTAAGCTGCTGTGTGTCTACTCCCTCCCCTTCCTCATGCTTTGCTTGCTCCCTTTTTGATTTCTTTAGAGAATTCGCGCTAATATTTGTGCGCCCAACGGTGCGCGCCACCAGTCCACTCGGTGTAGCTTGCAAACATCCATCCTTGCAACATTTCATTGCCCATTCCTCGCCCGTGCGCATACGCTTCTGGATTTTTGCTTTCTTTTTTCCAGTTTTTTGTTGTTTTTTGCATCATTTTCCATTCTTTTCATTACTTTTCCAAACATTTCCATGCTCCCGCTTGCTGCTGCGATGAAAAAGGGTGCGTCGGGTGTTCTATTTATTTATTTAATCTGGTTCTACTTGCTGTTCATATCCCATTCTGATCACCCGAGGGGTAGCGGTGGTCGTCACGTTTTGTATTACTCAGGATTTCGTTGGATTCAATCTACACTCGCGATCTCGCCCGGCGATCAAAAGTAACGAGCGACAGGGAAAGCACCAAGCACCGTCATTTCGCATTCGTACGGAAGCCAACGGACTGGCCTGCGACAGTGAGAAATGGATTCCGAATGGTGCGATTGGCGCAATGGCACGCCGACCAATCAGCCGCCATGTGGGGAGCTTAAGCACGATCAGCATGATCGCTAAACGGGACGCCTGACACTTACTGCCGCCCCTCTTCCCTCTTTTTAGTGCCTTCCCCTTGGATTCCGATCGGCGTTTATGAACTGAACGGAAGGCGCCCCGAGATGCCCCAGTGCAAGTGAAGCGAATCCAATCATCCGACTGATGATAAACCCGACACTCAACGGATGCTGATACCATTCGTTCCTAGTGGCCCCCGGTATTATGCAGCGCACCCGCGAGCTCACTCAGTTTGGACAATCCGGGGGTTTTCCAGCTCCAAAGAGTGTCCCCGTGGTTTTCCTTCTACTGTTCTTTAACGCGGACGCTGATGCGGCTGCAAGATGCAAGATAAATAAGCTTAAGCTTCTGCTTTCGATTTGTCTTTTGTTCTCCACCGGGGAGGCTGACATGCTGGCAGCAGCAGCAGCATCCCTCTAAGTACCTTAACGTTGCTACGAATTGTTATGATTATTACCCGGCACGCTCTGTCACCGTCGTCTTGGTGGCCACCGTTAGACGCTCATCTTATCCTTTCGTTCGTTCTCGCTCGCTCCGTTTGAAGCTATCGGGAGCAAATCGCGGGAAAAACTATTTTGTACTAGCTGCCCCGACAGACTTCGTACTGTCTTTGATCGGTCGTAGGTTTATCGTAAACAGGAACGTTAAAATTTCAGTAGATATAATTTTATCTATTCCATAATTTGGTCGTATTCGATTTATCAATTAACCAAATCAATAGCTAGGTCAGTTAGTGATGTTGGAAATAGAGATGCGACGTGATTGTAAATGTGACCTGGAAAGTTAACATGATGTTTGAATTTAAAGGCTTTACTTTACGCGCCAAATGATGTCGTTTGGAACCACGAATTATATTTTCCCAAGTTTTTTTTTATAAAATCCTTTGACTTTAATGTTCGGCTTGCACATAGCTCCTTAAGTTCAAATTCTGTGTATTTAACGGCATTACAATACGACACACTTGATCCATTTTTCGATATTCAGCCTACGATGATTTACATAGTCACATGGTAGATAATAGCTAAAAGCACCGCACTTCAAATTTACTCAAACGTCGATCGATCAGATCGAGGGTCTTTCTTCACTCTCGAACATTCTCGGTGGACATTCCAATCGACATTCTATAGTTCCGGATAGATAGGATATGTTGGTATTGTTTTCTATTACTATTCGGTTACTGCTGCTTGATATGTTTGTGCATGCAATTCCGATCGTTTACCATTCATAACTCGCTACGTTGAAAATCGTCAATGATAAGAGGCACGTAAATCAATAATCGAAAATTAATATAATTCCTGATCAATTCAAATAGCGTTGCCGGTCCCATTGTTATCATTCCACCGCAGGCGCTCTCTCTCGCTCTCTCTCTCTCTCTCTCTCTCTCTCTCTCTCTCTCTCTCTCTTTCTCTCTCTTTCTCTCTCTCTCCCGCTCTATATCTTTCTCTCTCTCTCTTTTGTTCTTCTTATTCTCTTATTTTTAAAATTATTATTCATGAATTAAACGCAACTATCTAACCTTCCCACCCCTCACTCTGCTCTGCAAGATGTACGGAATGGAGGGTGGTGGTGGTGGATAGCATGAAGGAAGCAAGGGAAAGGGTTTTAAGTGAATCCAATCGATTTAGAGACCATCAAAACCTAGGAAACGATACCCATATTGCCCTAGGACGTATTTTAAGGATTGGGGTTGTATGGAAGCTCCCCTTTCCCCTCATCCGCTGTAGACCAAATTTTGTCCCATAGTTTCTCAGATGACCATCAACAATTGTGCAAGTTTTAATGGTATTCGGTTCATAACTCGCGGAGTAATGAATGTTTTTAACAATCAAGTGTTAGAGAAGGGCATGAAGGAAGGTAGCGGGGGGTTTCTAACCATGCCTATAGCACTCACAGGCCCCAAAAACCCCCACATACCAAATTTGGAGTCAATCGGTCCAGTAGTTTCGGAGTCTATACCGGACATCCGGACAGACACATTCATTTTTATATATATAGATAGAAGATAGATAGATAAGCGGGGAATCGATTATACGGTGCGGATGCTTCAGGAGAGCGGATGTTTTCTGCTAGAGTTGAGATCGGTCAGTGCTTACTGCGATCTTTGTTAGTGCGTTTGTGCATTTGTTTGCTGTACGCTGAGAGAGAGAGAGAAAAAAGCAAATCAATCTGTTTCTCTCCTTTTGTTGGTGCCTGTCCGGAATGTCCGGAAAGCAAAAGAAGGCTATTCGAGCGGAAGCTAATGTAAAAGCGAAGCACAGCCACAGTGGTTTGAAGTCAGCTCGTCTCAGAAAGCAAATAAAGTCAGTTACTGCTCCTCGACTCCAGAGACCGTGTAAGCCCCGTTCTGGAGAGCACACTAAACACACACACATGCATGTATGCATGCATGCCGTTGACATAAATCCAAACATCACCCTTCACTCACCATTCACTGATGCTGCTGCTTGTGCTGTTCTCAATTTACAATCAGCGCACCAGGGGCGGCGTCAGCACCCGGAGGAATGCAACCGAGAGTGGAGCACAAATCGTAAGTGATTGGATGACTGCATGACACCAAGCACACAAAGAAGCAGCAGCAGTAGTAGTAGTAGTGTACGGGTGCAAAGTTAAGCTCATCATGCTGCTGAAGCAAATTTACAGCCATTTTGCTGGAAGGACTGGCGCTCATGACTGACAGACAGACAGACCCTGGACCCATCGAGTCGAAGCGCTCGAGAGAGAGAAAGAGGAAAATCATTTTCCTGCAACACTCTACCTCCAACCCATCCTTCCAAAGACTGGAGAAGAAGCAGATTTTTATGGGGTTTTCTGTCCCGTTGAATTCATTTCAGAAGAATTTTTTTTTGCTTTCCACTGTGAACGACCTCGAAGTCGAAGTCGAGTCGCCATCCTCGCCGGAACCATTACCGAACCGATTCGATAGTATCGCTCGTGGTTTGTCCTCCCCTTAACCCTCCTCCCCTTGGCCGTGACGATGGGATGGGCTGCGACAAAGAAGTGCGTTCCGGGGCGTTTGTCGCGCGGTTGCTTGAGCGGAGAAGCAGATGACGAGACGCAACGTAACGCAACGCAAAAACCATCATCCTGACCTGCATGTGTCAGCAATCTTCGCTGCTGGAGTTCAATATTCAAAGCAAACCTCTCAACCTCAAACCTCTTCCTTCTGGGTTGTGCATTCGAAGGAACGAAGGAAGGGAGTAACAAGAGCGCTTCATCGGCTCGAGATGCATGACCAAGCTATAGAGCGGACATTCAAACATCCGAGATCCTCTGTGGATGTGTTGCGTGTGTGTGTGTGTGTGTGTGTGTGTGTGTGAGTGTTTGCTGGTTATTTTTTCATCCGGGAATCCGGACAACTTTTCGACCGTTTCCGTTGAGCAAACGGTACATGTTTCCGGTTTCGCTTGACGCAACAACCGCTGACATTCTGCAAACACATCACCGCCGGTGATATAGAGCAGAAGGAGGGAGAAGAAGAAGTAGAATGGGACCATGGCCGTAGCTGTGCTGATCGATCTGGATCGATCGGATCGTTCGTTTACCAGCACACCGGGAGAGTCCGGACACCGAACGGTGGTTGCACGGTTGACTGGTTTTGGAGCTTCGGATTTTGATGAAATATGAACATCTTTTGTGGTTCGCCCCCGGACCGGACATCGCAACCACTGCCACCCGGCGGGACGGACGGACAGACAGAAGGCACATACACCTCGAGTTGAACCGCTTCCGCTGGCTTTCCGTTCCACGACGGATCGACTCGGCCGTCGGCCGATGACGTTTCTTTTTGTCATGGACGGTTCGGGCGTATCGAGCGAGATCAAATGAAAACTGGGTCACAACAACTTGACGGCTTTGTCTGCAGGCGCCAACCGAGAAAGGTTTCGTCGAGAAGCATCGTCGTCGGCTCGATACCGGTTTTGATTTGGTCAGTTTGCAGTCTGGCCTCCTGGGATGACGACTGACTGACGTTTCTCGATCGAAGGGATGGAGCCGTTCTCACAGAGAAGGCGATGTGTGCTGTTACGTCAGACAGAAGGACGTGCGTGTGTGTGTGTGTGTGTGTGTGTGTGTGCGTTTTGAAGTGCTTGAATGGTAAGCGGATGTGGATTAGCTGGCTCAGTGGAAGTGGATAGACACCACTTGGCCCACTCTCGAACTGTTTACCAACCAGTACACCGGAATGACGGGTCAATCATCTCGATTGCATGCACTTCCGCTTCCTTCGGGCGACCATTGATTGTCAATGTTGGTTTGGATTGTTGAAAAAAAAAAAGACCGACAAGCCGGAAGTCGGTATGGTTGACGGTAACTTTAAGCCAAGCCATGTTTCAGCTAATGTCAACATCAATCAATCATAATTGTTAAGGGGCTAGTAATGACTATGCTCAAAGCATCCAGCACGAAGCATCTCTCGCGTCTCATCTCGACACAAACTAGACACAAACTGGACACGAAACAGACACAGACACAGGCAAAAAAGGGACGAATCTCTTCGCAGCTTGATTGGTTGTCTCGCCTGAGCCAGAAACTTTGGTCCTTAACAGTGCCATTAAAACAGTACGAGGGTAAAGAGGGACGGGGAGGGGGTCTGGGGTCTACCCCTGCGACTGCGACTCTGCAAAACCGATTGGATTAGAGCAATAAATAACGTTTTTATTGGCATTTTCTGCTGCTTTATAACGATATAAACATCACAAACAGCGTACAGTGGCAGACCGGCAGAGAGAGAGCGAGACAGAGAGACAGAGAGAAAGTGGCCAATGGTTCCAATGGCCATGATGTCACCCCACCCGGTCCCCACCGCCGGACCGTCCTCATCCCGCGCTTCAACGTTTGCGTCACTCAAAGCGCAAAAGCGAAAGAAAACTGTCAATCTCAGATGACATCGACTGTCATTTCCGGTTTCAACGTCGCCGCCGTCGCCACCGCCGCCGCCGCCGGGGGTTAGGAATGCTTCCTTTCCTTGTGCCTTACCCCTGCTTGAGAGGGGGTTGGTCCGCTGTTCTGAAGCACCGCGCTTTCTCCAACCAAACGCACAAACAGAACCCATGATGGCGGGGCCTGATGATTAACTATCTATTTAAATTCCGGCACAAGAAGAACGAACCGCCGGAAGACGAAGGTCTTGGAATTGGGCCAGGGAATGCTGCTGCTGCTGCTGCTACCAGAAAGGAACTTGAAGGCCACTGCAGACTGTATCTTCATTCCTTTCAGTCTCAACCTCGCGGACAGCAGTAGCAGGGAGCTCGTCAGGATGGAAATCATTTTTCATCAAAAAAAGCCCCGAACAGTGTCAACACCTCCATCCGTACCGCTGCTCGATGGGAAGGATTTATCCTTTGGCATTTCGTTGGCCGCCCGAGGGTTAAAAGCCAGCAGACCTGCTTGAGTGCTCCACACAGAGGAGTGAATCTAAAGGAGTACCTCAACGGTACTTTCACCTCCAATCGTCGGAGAGCTACTACCGAAAAATGGTGCTAACAGGAATGGCAGGCCAACGGATCGATTGCCGTCAACTAACTATCTCTCTGTCGTCACCGTCACGCGTTGTTAAGCGGGGGATGCTCCCCCCAACAACACATTCCCCCCCCTGGCTGGCCAGCCATTTTTCTTTCTTCACCTTTTCGCCAAAGCTCGCGGAATGGCATGTCGCGCGCGCGCGCTCAAGGAAAACCATTCATTCTTCCGTCGTCAGGATCTTTGTCCCCAAAAATAGAACCCGAGACAGCGCAAGTGTCAATGTTTTTCCAACAGCAGCAGCCTGACATTGTTTCCCGGTACCACCTTGCACCTCTCGGTCCGTCCGACGCCTAAACGCAAGATTGATGAGATGCTATTGGAATGAAATTGAATAAAAGTGAACCCCGGGAATGTCGGACGGGGCAGGAGGTCCTGGAAGGATTCGATGAAATATGGTGCCACCCGTAATACATTTGAACTTGTTCCGTTCGGTTCGCCGTGCTTCGGCTGGACTCGAAGGTAATGGAAGGGAGTGACAGAATGGGAATTCAAATATGAAAATCTGTTTTTTTTCTAAGAATTCGCGCGAAATTGTGGCACAAATATCGAACCATTTCCTGGCGACTAATGCCGAGTAGGCCGAGTGTGGCTAATGGGTAATGGAAGGGAACAGTATGCTCAACGAACCCATCATCGGGAGTCATCGGGAGTCACGAGCACTGGAATGAATTCCCGGGGGCCTCGAATTCCGTGAACAGTGGTCGGGAATCGAATCATCGATGGAACACTCCCGCGTTCCAGGTGTGGAAATCTATTCGCCGTTTCCCGGCATGTCTGGCATTCCAGGATTCGCAATCACTGGTTGGTTGCGCGACAAATTCGCATTTCAAAATCCGCGTAGGGGTGGGGATCCGTAAGCACCTGCACCGCAAATCTCGTGTTCCAAGTGCGTAATTAGCGCAGAGATCTGTGGAACGTTATTTTGGACCCCCAACCCCGGGTAGGAATGGCAGCCGCCACTTTGTGGCCAGGAACTCGCACGAAGTCAGCCTTCGGAAATTTCGGTATTCGGTGGGAGGAGGATAGATTGTGTTTATCATATTTCAATACTGCAAACTCCGGTGCACTAATTAGGCAGAACGCTATCGCGGCTGCCATCACGATGGGGTCGCATCACGCATTGTCGTTGGTCTTTGATCGAACAAGAATTGACCACTGAAGAGGGGAGGGGGGACCACCAAAACAGATTAGCTCATCCCTCGGGCCCGCAAAAACATTACACACACGCACGCACACGCAATGATGGTTAAAATGATGATAAAAGACACCAACAATCATGGTCTCATCCCCCAACCGGTATGGTATTTGACTTTCGCGGAAGTCTGGCCGCTGCTGTGGTTGTGGTGGTAGTGGTGGTAGTGGTTATTGTGTGCCCGGAACTGCCGGAAGGGACAATGGATCGGAAAATTAGATTACAGCCACAGCAGCAGCAGCAGCAGCAGCAGGAAGTGCAGTGGTGGCGCTCAAAAAAGGCGCTCCGATCCCATTCCGGTTCCGGTATCGGGCCACGCATCATCGTCGACGTCGTTGGTCTGCCCTGTTCCTGTTTCCGGGGCATCGGTACACCGCGAATTACAGCAGAAACGCGGCGTACCGGCTAATATTGTGCGCAGAAACCGCACCGCACCGGGAATGGTCCGTTGTTGGCCGCTTATTACCGAACGAATGTCCTCTCCTCCTTGCCGCGAACGGTAGCAGCAGACAGTGGGACCACGGTGCTAACCCGCTAGCCAGCTGGCCAGCGTTTCGATCTCGATAATAGTTTATCATTTTTCAATTTCCATTGAAATTGCAGCTAATTATTTGCGGCTTAATTATTTACCTGCCGACCATGGCTGGCGGCCGGGGAGGGGGAGATAGGTGTGTGTTGTGTGTGGTATAGGCTCTTTGCGGAAATGCGTACACACACACACAGACACGTGTGTGTGCGAGCACACATACACGCTGTCCATCATCATTGCCGCCCATTTTGTAGTTTATTTTTGTACCGATTGCCCGGGAAAGGAGACCGCGAATAGGGATTGGGGGGTGGCTAAAGGCAATCCCGAGCCCACGTGTGTGTGTGTGCGTCCTCCAGAACCCCGCGCCCCCCTACCCTTTGGCATACCGACATCGGTTAGCAGGGACCCCGATATTTAATATTAATTTGATCAGATTGTTCCGGCATGGCATATCGAAAATTAAAGATTAATGCAACTGATTTTGTGCCTCCGCTTCCCCTTTGTTCCCCCCCGCCCACCAGTTCCTGTGTTTCTGGTCACCCTCGACCCTGTTGGTGGTGTGGATCCAGGGCGTCGGTCGATGAGAATTTAAATTCCGGCAACAATATGCTCAATTCGCTAACATTAATTGCAGCTATGCGAGGCTGGGGGGAATTATTAGGGAGGAGGAAGGGTCGAGGGGGGAGGATTGATCCCTTTATGGCTATCTGATGGATCGGGGGGTTTTTTTTTTTGTAATTGCAACACAATCAGGGACCGGATTAGATGTTTGTTTAAAATGGTGTGCTTTTTGTGTGAAGCATAGGATGGGTTTTGGTATCAGCTACAGATGGCGTTTTTTATTTTTTCAGAACAAACAATGTTGTTGGTTTCGTTAGGGTGGTCATGTAATCCGACGGAAGCCCAGGTACTGTTATTCATCGACGGACGTTACAGTACATTACATTACATTACATTAAACAAAGAGTATTATTTGCATCACTTTATCAGACAAAAATGAATGCTGCTGTCATGAGTTAGGGACTCATTTAGATGATAATGGCTTGGAAAAAGGAAGCGGATTCTATTTTGTGAAGCATTTGTTGTACAGAAATGGGAAATTCATACCGTGTGCGATGTTCTCGTTCCAATTTAAACCATTCAAATTTTCCCCAAGCAACTACAGCATAACGAATAACTCATATTTTAAAAGAAGTATCAGGCAAAGCTCCATTGTCGGTTCTATGCTAGACCTTCGTATGGTGTGCACAAAAAGTTTAAGAAATTTTAACATTTTTAGGAAAAATCATTCATTTTATCGTCTCCACTTTGTCAAAATCAATTAGGCTCCCTAGAGAGAATCTCCTTTTCATAAGGCGCCCTCTTGTGAATGCCTTCTTTTAATTATAGTATTTCAGAAACAAAAATTGTGTGTAGTGTGACGTGCTTATCATAATCATAATTATTTGCAGGAAAGATATTTAAATGTGATACAAGCTCTCTACGAAGTTATCGTATTTAATATAAAGATAAGATGTTCAAAAGTGACTAGTGAGTTTAAAACTACGGTGGCAATCGAATTTAAATACATTGGTTCTGGCAAAACTGCATCAATGTTAATAAATGTGTTACGCTATGTTTAATCCATTGTATCTTATGCTTTAGGCTTCTACTGATGCCTGAATTGATCAACAGTATCATTGAACAACTAATATCAAGAGCAGAGATTTGACAAAGATTTGCAATCAAATGCAAATGAAACTGTGTCTACCTCATGATATGCTTTGCTTCGAAGATTAAGAATAGCAATTGGACCAAGTAAATAAATGCTTGACTAACACGTTAATATGATTCCGATGAAAGAACAAAAGAGACAAGAGATCTTTCGCCACCTCAGCGTAGTTCGGATTCTCCGAACGCTAAAACAACTGGAGCGACTAACGTGTTGAGTATAGTATGATCTGCTAATAATGTGAGCAAAGATACGCTTTGCTGTCACAACGATGATTATGCTGTGAATACAATTCTGATACCATTCTGATACCTAAAACAAAGGGTACAAGAACATTCTTGGCAACTGGATGGAACCGTGATACCATCTCTTCCAGGAGAGTAACGAAACCACAACAGCAAGATTACAGCCCATGTTGGCCAAGGGTATAACGTCCCAAAAACCAACGAACATGATGCCATTGGTTGCCATCATCCTTTACAGGCAGTAGCCTCCTTAAGGCTTAAGAAACACTCGACGGCGTATGGCGGTAGTAGTATGGCGGTAATGATGGTTATCATCCATCTCGACACAACAGTTGCGCGTCACAAATGTATTTATGCTCGCGTAGTTTCCGCGAGCCGGAGCCACATCCGCTGTCACGCCGTCGGTACCTCTTCTCTGGATGGGCAGAATGCCAAAACGCCGTTGAGCGCGGTTGATTCGGTTTCTGTCGCGCCGTACGCCCACCGCCTTGACGGGAGCACCCGGAAGGATGCACTCGACGCGACCGGTGCCAAATGTCCCCGGCCCGGGCCGGGTGGTCTGGCCTATTCGCGCCGTCTGCACCGGAAGCAGTAATCACATTACGAACTGGGTCGTCCACTATGCGAAGCCACTTCAGGCTGCTCCTCCAGGGTGCGCCCTGTCGCAATGAGAAGTCCGCGGACCGAACCGCGAAACTTCAGCGCGCAGGAAGAAACCCCAGAATGACGCCAAACGCGTGGGGCAATCAATAGAGGGGACCACCGGGAAGAAGCGAATTCAATTATGAATCGCGCGCTCTTTGCTGCTGGCGGCACATCAGCCTGTCTGGTCAGAGGTGAAAGCAGAAGAGAGAAAGAGAGAAGCAGAGAGAGAGAAGCAGAGAGAGTAGCACAAAAAGAGAGAGAAAGAGAGACAATTTCTTCCTGCGATGCATTCCGCTTCCGGTTCCGGGGGCTCGATGCTTTTGGCCACGTTCCAACCGCATCCCCGAGGAGCTCGAGGAGCTCGAGGAAAATGAAAATCCCAGAGATCCCTTCACTCCACTGTTGCTGCTGCTGCTGCCGATTCCAGGCTTCTGCCCGACCGGATGTCATCTTCGATCAGACCACGGATCACTGGCTGTGGGATTTTTCCCTTCATCTGCGTGTGTCCCCTTCTGTACGTGTGTCTGGCACTGAGGTTTTTTTCCATCCCCGGTTTTTTCGCCGAGTTCCTTTCGCATTCAACACTGTGCTGTGGCCACACGCCACGGGAGTAGCAGGCGGGAAATGCATTTTTCAGTGCGCCCACCAGAGGGGGTAACTGTCTGTGCAGGTCACTACCCACCATCTAGCGAATGGTCAACGCCAACGCTGATGTTCGATCGATGGTCACACCACGGCGAACAGTGCGAAATCGGTGTACCCGGGAGTGTGGCCTACTATGGCCCGTGTGGTCGTCCCGTGTGTTAAAAGCATCCTTTTTTTTTCGTTTATGCACAAACACGCTTTATGCACAACAGCAAATCGTGTTCGTCCGTTTGCTTTACACTACACAACACGACACAGGAACTACGGTATATACGGTATGAACTGTCGATATCGTTTCGCATCGTGTGCATCGTCGTGTGCGACATCAAACGTGTCCAGCGTGGTGCACCACGCAGAATAGTACTCGAAGTTCATAAGCAACCCGCCCGCCTATTCACCCCTTTTTGACCTCGTTTTCCCATGAAATTTAACCTCCATTCATGGGAAGCGTTGTGGGGATCCTGTTATTACTTGCGTTTCAAACTGTTGATCAACAACTCGAACCGAACCGATCGTCCGTTTTCCCCGCTAGAGAATCGCAATCTGTCTAACGTTCGGAGAGTGTTCTGATGTCCACCAGGACCGTTCACTGGGTGGTTCACTGCTTCACAGAATGTTTCATTTTCGAAGCTTCCCAAAACAAGGCTCGATCGATTTCACCGAAACTAGCTGCATTGATGTGCCCCGTAATGGACTCGATATTGAATTCATCTGTCAATATTTAGTACTCCACAATTGACAGATCCCGGGACACCGGGGTCCCGGGGTTTCATCTATTTCCACTGGACCACCCCAAAAACCAATTGAAACAACGCACCGGATTGAAGCGAAAAGAATATCATTGGCCTGCCATCTACCGTGGTACTCGACGGTGGAAATGAATGCAGTTTGTATTTTAGTATGCCCCGCACTCCGGCACAGGCTCGCGATTTATTCATTGTCGCTGCTGCTACCGCTGATTGTCGCGCGTAAAGTGCCGGGTTTTTTAGAGGGTTGGAAAACTAAATTCAAACCAAACCAAAGCACGACGCCACGCCAAAAACGCAATCGAATGGAAAAAAGGCTCGAGGCTCCGTCCCGGCATTCATGAGAGGCGTCACGGTACACTCCACTTATGTTTCGGCGAGCGGCGGATGCTGGCACACTGGAGCTGGAAAGAAGAATAATGGAATTTCGCAGCTTCCCGTCGATTCTGTCGGTCGCTCGGTCGCTTGAGAAAATATTCAAAACCCCCGCGTGCCGAAGGCACAAAGAAAAATGTTCCATCCAAGAGAGCCACGCGCAAAATCCGTTAAAAATGGCCGGCGCGAAAAGCGATCGCGAAAGAATTTAAAACAAGCAGACAGCAAGGCAGCTAGCCAGACACTAGGATCAACTTTTGCAAGACGATTATGCTCCATTTTGCGTTTCGGAGCATGATTTTCACTGAACCAACCGGCCAAGCGAACTGGTAGAGACAGAGATTTGCGATCGCAAATGAAGCACGACACCGGGGAACAGTGAAACGTACTACTAGGAAGACGACGACGAGAACGAGGACTCGTTTTGCACTGAATTATTGAAGGAATCCGACTTTTTATTAGTACACACAATTGTTTTCGTTTCGTTTCCCGTCCTCTGTGGCGTGACGCTTCAACCTTCCTTCGAGCTCGCGCACCCGAAAACGGTTTAATGTGTGTGTGAGGATGAAGCTTTCCTCCTTTTAGATTCGCGATCGGTGGACTCAAAAGAAGACGAGAAGCGAGCGAGTCTCGGATTCAATTTGCTTCCCCGGGCCAAAGTCACTCGTCTGTCTATCAAACGTGACAAACACGCGCTCGTGGCGTGATGGTGGTGGTGTTGGTGAAGATGGTGGAATGCATTCCATGTGTCGAAGGAACATTCCCACGTGCCGTGGCATCCGTACCCGTAGGATTTATGTAGCCAGAGCTTCTGGTTGGAGCATTTTTCTTGACCCGAACAAGAAGAACCCATACATTCCTCTTTTCGATAAATGCTGTACCGCGATTGTGCCTGTCTGGTGGTTGTCTCGGGGGTTGAGGAGAACTTATTGCCAATCATAGCCAACGAATCGCCCGCCGCTTCTCTGTGGGAGAAATTTCCGACTCCAACTTGTCCGACATGCTGTGTCCGTATTCGTGGTGTCGTCCTCATGATATTGCGCTCTATTGATTGCAGCACTTTCTTTGCCATCGATCTGGATCACGGGTGGTATCTTCTGCATTCCTTCCCGACAGCGCCCAACACAGGAAGTCCCATCCCCTCGGTTTGGTTTGTCGGTGGTGCCTATTGTTTCTTGGTTGCTGCTGCTGCTGCTGCAGCAGCGTGATTTCACATTCTTCTTCTGGTACCGAGCAGCAGCAGCAGCAGCAGTATCGTTGGGATCATGTACTTGGTTTCCGCTGTGCCAGCTCTAGAGAGCGATAGAGAGAGAGAGAGAGTCTTATGCATCATTCCTCTTCATAGAATACAGCAAAAGCCGAGGCACGAGGCATCGTCTATTGGCAGCTAGAGCGGGTAGATGGTCCTGTAAAACATGCCAGTGCAAACAATCAACACGTTTGAACTTTGACTTGCATCTTCTTGGCGACACACCGACAAGACACGGAGCACAACGATGCCATTGGCGTCGTCTCTGGCCCTCCCGGGGGGTGGTCGTTTGTTTGACACAAACGCAGTGCGGCAATCGTCGCATCCTCGCTTTGGCATGCATTGGGCATGCAGGGATAGCAATCGGCCTAAATGGGCCGACGTAAGTGCCGGTCCTCGTGTTGGCCACTCCGAGATGACACTCACTCGCTCGCTCTCTCTGACTAATTGTCCTCCTGACGCGCCCCGCTAAAGTGAAACAGTTAACACTTTCGGACCCGGAGTGGTCGGTATGCTGGTTGCTATGCTACAGACAGCAAGGCCAACGATGATCTGAACAGGAAACAGGGAGTGAGTAGCCACCAGAAGCAGTTCAACAGGCAAACAGGCGTCGTTGCGAACGTCTTCGTGTTGGTGCACCGTCCACCGGCGGGGTTTTTGCCGAAATTAGTGAAACATGGTTACGGACACTACTCCATACCAACAGAACAATAAGGGCAGCCTTGTCCCATGCTTCACGCACAGCCCGTAGAGTAGAGGTCCTTGGAAAGTGGCTCGCCCGATCGATAGCCAATTCTCGAAATGAAGTGCAACGTCCTTAACTCCTCCTCGTTCTGCACGTTTCCGGTTACCCCTGCGAGAAAGGATTGGCAAATTGGGAGCCGAGAATAAAAACATAACAATCTTCTGCTTCTTCCCAGCATCCTATTACCCCATTCCACGCTTCCGGCACGCGATGTTGACTCTTTCTCCCTTTCGCTCACTCTCACGCTTCGCAACACAACTTGTCAACGTCGGGGCCTTGTGACTGTGTGTGTGTGTTTGTGTTCGTGTATGTGTGTCAGGAACCGTTTACAGCGGCTCCCTCTGCTCGATGACGACGTCGACGACGACGACGACGATGATGATGCTTCAAACGATTATGTTTATAAATAAAACATCAACACCACGTAAACGAGGCGTCGGGAAATCTAATCATATCAGGATAACTTCTCCATGGTGTGTGTGAGGGGGACGTGAAGGAAATTGAATGAAACATATAATAACAACGCTACGCCATGCGACGTCAAGGACATAAGGAGCGAAAGAGGGAGCACCTTGTCCCCCTCCCCCGATTTTCCCCGCCAGGTGACGGCTTAACGAAGGCAATTGGCACGCACTGGTGGCTCGGTTCGGGTTGGTGCGGGAAAAGGGAAGCGAAATAACAATCAATCGACACCTATATTCAATTTTGCACCCAACACCCACCGAACACCGTCAAGCCCCGTCCTTTTTATCACCGCCGCGTCATGTCATGGTGTTGGTCGCTCACTTCCTCCAAGCGGTTCATTGCACGCTGAACGACCAGTTCTAGAGGGGGGGAGGAGGGTTAGATTTTCCGTGTCCTTGCCCCTTTCGAAAAGGCCAGACCAGGAGGGAACCACATAACGTGGCCACGGAACGTGCGATATCGGCAAGTGGATTGTCGGCAATTTTCGGGACGAGTTTGCATTCCCATTACACTCACTGCCGCTCCTTGCCCCTTCTGCTTCTCCTCGTCCTCCAACAATCCCTCTTCAACAATCAATCGAGTGAAAAACTTTTCCTTCACCTTTAAGCGGGAAAGCGCGCGCGCGCGAACATTGGATCCAAGATTGGCCCCGTGGTACAATGTTCTTACGGGCGGCGATGTTAGTGTCAGTGTTGGTTTGTCTCTCTATTTCGGGGCCCCTTTTGTTCGTTGCGGAAAGGTCATTGCGTTTGCTACTTTATTTGCGCCCCAATCAAGTGCCGCCTCCGCGAGAGTGTGTGTGTGTGCGGGGTGAGCGTTCAGCATTATTTATGCTTCCGTTGTGCCATCTTTTCACGGAAGTTTATCGCGCCACACCGGCCGATGGGAGTGCGAGTTTAATACACCTGACCCACCGGCCTGTCGGACCAGAAGATGGACCCGTTGCTCGATAAATATTGTCACTAATGGATTGTGTTTTTGGCCAAAGGTGAGCACAAATGAGTCTGTTGCTCTCTCTCTTCCTCTATTCTCTTCCTCTATACCCTCTTGTTGTTTATCAGCGGTGTGAATTGAGGCAGGAGATGAGCAGGAGAGGAGAAGGATAAAAAAAATACTGGATTCTTGGAACAGTTCAACGTTATTTCTCTTCTGGCAAAATATTTGTCTGTGTCGAAACGTCGAATGCGAGATTATGCTCAGTTCACGGTAGATTTTGCTAACAGACATCTTGTTGGCAAGAGGCATCGAAATTCGAACATTTTGAGAGGAATCATTAAAGCGTTGATGAAGGCATTTAATTGCTGGTTAGTTCTTTAAATTTGCGCCTCCCTTTCGCGAATTGACGAGCTTTTTGATTCCCAATTAGAAAAGTATTTTATTAACGCACGTTTTCAACAACAGCTGGACCGATCTTCCGTAACGTAACGAGGTTTGACTAAATATGGTGTTGTTTAAATGTTTAAAAATAATTGTGTAAAATTCCTTTTTTTTGCATAAAATCTGTTGAAGATGCAAAGCAGTTGATTTTTAGTAAACCCAAGTTGCCATTGCTTCTAGAGTGCATAGTAACGGGATCCAATATAAAAAGGGAGACCGCGGTTGCGCGAGTTAGAGAGTTGAGAGTGTTAAAACAGTTAACAGGGTTAGAGTGTGTTAAAATAGTTGAGAGTGTTAATAGTGTTGAGTGTGTTAAAAGAGTTAAAAAGGGTTGAAGCGTTAGAGTCAGAGTGTTACCGACTCTCTACACGAGCGCGAGAAAGCTGAAAATGAGATGAGAATGAAAAAGGCGAGAATGTCAAATCCCATACATTTGTGACAGCCTACTTGTATCTTTACATTTCCATTTGTATGGGATTTGACATTCTCAACTTTTTCATTCTCATCTCATTTTCAGCTTTCTCGCGCCCGTGTAGATGAAGTGTTAGAGTGAGCGTTAGAGTGAGTTCGAAATTAACTTTTAACGTCAACAGAATCTTAAAAGGCCATAATTTTTCCATCTTCAAATTGCCTTCAAATATGAAACAGTCATTTACATTTTTCTGATGATCTGAAATGCTAGAAGCTAAGGCCAGGGCTGAATTATCTGCGAACTATTCCTCAAATTACGACCCAATATTTTTAAAAAGTTTTGGTACAATATTGCATTCAGGAAATGAAATTAAGTTGGATGTTGCATTATAAAAACAAATTTTAAAAATGAGCTGATTTTTTACTATAATAAACATAAGTTTTCCCATAAGATATTACATAATTACTTAAAATATCTGGGTTTCAACATCTTATTCAAAGCTGGTCATTAAAATGATTAAAATTGACAAAACAATACTTTGGGCTTTGGTAAAAGGAAAATTAAAAAATCAACAGAGCACTCTGTCTGAAGAGAGAGATGCTGCAAAAGCAAATCTTACATAACTCCCTATGAAACGTGTAGAAGTTTGAAGTCTGCGTAATTAATTGCTTATCGGGACGCTCAACTCCATGCTGTGCATTGTGAAAATCGAAGAAAAAAGTAGAAAACTCTTAAATCTTGAGTGCCTGAGATTAGGTCTCCACTTCAAGATTCAAGCATCGCTTCCTGTATCTCGCCGCTTTCCAAACACAAAAATCCTTTTCCATCTACGTCCGAGGCACCGGGCCACACTCCCAAATCACTCGAATTCTCACTCCATTTCCAAGTTTCCATTTCGTTCCGTTCCGTTCCACTCGGGGTCATTCGCGGTGTCGGTGTCGTTCGTCGGAAGTGTTTGCCCTAATCCCATAAGCCTACTACTAGCAGCGAGGATTCATCGCGCGCTGGACACGAAAAATCATTATCTCGGCGTGCACTCGGTCTGCAAACGGAGGGGGGGGGGGGGGTTCGGTGACACCCACCGCCCCACCACCCCGTGCGTCAAAAAGAGACAATGGGGTCCTGGGACGACGTTGGTTGGTGGTTCTTCTCTCCGAGTGATCCGTGATGTTGTTGAACTAGAAAGTGTAGGTAGGAAGTGGATCTCCCTTTTTTTTATGTATGTGTGTGTGCTCGCGGCGCATCACAATGTGACCCACGGGCGGTGGAGCAGATAGCCCCCCCCCCCCCCCCCCCCTCAGAAAGGCTCTCCGTCCAACCAACGGATAGCGGATCATTCGAAAGAGCCCAAAAATGCTTTGCATGTTTCGCCGTCTGCAGGCGAATGGTAAAGTGGAATGTGTTGTTTGACGAGACCAAATCTGCAAGCCTCTCACGCGCTCTCTCTCTCTCTGTAGCGCCCCTTCAAAAAGCAAGAGGCCACATAATGGAAGGCCTCAACTCGGGGGATTGATTGGGCAGATGAGTGCGCTGCCTGCCTCGACGTACGCCGTACCGTGTCGCGTCTCCGGCAAGAAGTGGCATCATGGGAATGTGATACCGAACCGACAGCTGTGCCTCTTTCCGATCGGAAAGCCATAGCCACTTTTGGCCTTTTGGTCGCTTCCTTCCTTTCCTTTTCCTTGTCCTCTGAAAAGCCAACAACTCAATCAACAAACGTACGACGACACGCTCGTCGGTCAGACAGTCGCCTTGAACTGCCTACAACCAGCACTGGTCAATCTGGAATGCCTTCAGTGTCAGGAAAACACAAGGCATTCTCACTCAGGCTCCATTGTACAAGTCCTTCGATTTATGCACGTTTATTGTAGATCAAACACAGGGAGAGGGAGTAAGTTTATGCATCAGCGTACTTAACAAACACTATTCGAAAGCTTTGATCGCTGGTTGACTGAATTGGGCCCAACATCATCATCGTTGACCCGGAAGATTCAATAGAGTACATACCTGAAAAGAAGCAGGAAAAAAAAGAAAGAAAAGCATTGCATTAGTGCTGGTAATAGTGATAGTACTGTTGACAGATGCAAAAGTGCTACAAAACAAATCCGTACAATCAGTACGTCTTTCATCTCTCCTGTCACACACACACACACGAGCATAGCTAAGTAAGGAAGTGCCAGCACGTGGATTTGGTCCTCACTGTTTTCTTTTTCTCTCTCTCTCTCTCCTCTCCTCAATCCAGCACCCTGTCGTGGCCAGCCCAAAAGACCCTTTTCTCACAGCTCAGCCTTCATCACATCAGCACGTGAACCATTTCTGGACGTCGGGCCGAACCTTCCTTTCGTCTTCTACAACGTCTTCTACCTTGTTACATACACCGTTCCCGAAGCAGCCGAAGCCCCCCGTTGGTAGGACCAACAACAAACCAGCAGCAGCTCACCGTCATTCTGCCAGTTGGTTTTGAAAGCTTGTTTCAATTAGCAATTCGCCAATTCGGGATTCAACCTCCCAACCGATCAAGCGTGTCAGCAAGATCTGGGGTCCCCCCCCCGGGGCTGGGGTGAGGTGCAAGGAAAATCCGAGGATTTTCTAACGAATTTTCCAACGCCAACAATACGTCGAAAGTTCAAAGAAGACGCACGGCGGGGGGGGGGCCTCTTTCCTTTTTTGGTGAGGGAGAATTGTGATGACGGTTTGACGTTTCTTCCTCCTTCCTCCGTCCCTCCGGGATACCGAGAATCTGTTCGTTAACTTCCTTTCTCTCCTCTCTTGGTTTCCCCTCCATACAGTTAAGGAGTTTCGGAAGAACCACAAATGGGTGAGCTTTCAAGATTTAATCCTTTTCGAAAGGCGACCACGCCCGGGAAGGTGCGTCCTTACCTGCGAAGCCAACCGCTACGCGACTGACTTTACATCCATCATCTACATCAGCAGCATCATCATCACTGGCCACAGCAGCGGGATTTCATACATTGTGTTGGTTCTCGTGGCGCACATCCAGGAGCAGCATTAGGCCCGCTATCAGCAGTAGTCCTGTTCTCAGTATTCGTCGCTAATACTCCGGTGGTTCGGTATTTACATCTCGGTCGGCTCGGAGTGCCATCGAGTGAAGGCAATCTCAAGAATTAGTTCGCTAAATCAAAACCACAGCCACCATTCCCGGGCACACACACACACACCGGTGTGGAATAAGGACTTCACGCAGTACTCCTCAGGGCTTCGATACTAGCCAACAAAGGTGAACCTGGCGGAGAACCTCCAACGGAAGCCAGGAATCGTGCGAGGAACCTTCTCACAACGCGTGAGACATTCCGTGTTCGGTGTGGCATTCATCAAATTAAACTTCGAACACCCTTCCGCTTCGCAGGCCACCTTTGTGGCCACCGGGTTGCGTGTGTGTGTCGATTGGTTTCGCTGAAGGCACTCTCCCGGCAACCGCGAATCCATTTATCATGTGCCATGTAGGCACTACCACCACCACCACGGTACCGGTGTAGCATGAAACCGTTTAGAGGTGTTATTACAATAAATTCCTAATCATAACGTGCCACAGAAGCCCCTTCTTATTCTTCTTCTCCTTCTCCTCCTCTCCTGTTCTCCTGTTGTGTGTTCCCGTGTTCGTTCCCCCTTTGCCGGGCCGGGAAAAATATGCAGAAACAACTTTGAACATGGCGCGCTTCAAACGCTTGTAGTTCGACGCCCGGGCCCGGGCGACGACGTCGCTTTGAAAGCCCCGCCATCACCCTGTCCCAGCAGGGTGTCGAGGGCTCACTGTTCACTGGTGTAGTTTGCACGTTGCGCACGTGGCGCCCGTGCACCAGCTACCGGCTACAAGCAAACTTTGCTGCCGCCTGATACTATCCTTGGAGTTGGTCCGGAGGACCGTCGGACCGGCGTGGCACACAATCCGCACCGAGCTCGAACTCATTCGCAAACCAAAACCCAACACCCAACCCCCAATCCGGCAACGCGCGCACCATTCACCCATTCAACAAGCTAACCACCGACCGAACGAAAAGGCGTTCGAGGCATTCGGGCGTTCAGAGTGTTCGGAATTGGTTGCCCGGATTGTGGCAAGGGGGGGACGCGGCGAAGAAGAGAATTATGTAGCCATCAT
Source organism: Anopheles darlingi (assembly GCF_943734745.1). Classification (NCBI taxonomy): domain Eukaryota; kingdom Metazoa; phylum Arthropoda; class Insecta; order Diptera; family Culicidae; genus Anopheles; species Anopheles darlingi. Next base: position 35,093,765 of record NC_064874.1, on the reverse strand, counting down.
GCTTTCAGCCCATACCGGCAGTATAGGCACTAGGACGACACCAGGAACATCGACAGTCCTCGAGGAAGGCTTGATCGCAAAGCATATCCAACGACGACGACGGCGGCAGCTTGGGAAGGAATAGTTTGACCGCCGGGAGGAAGATAGTAGCCATTGTTATTACGAAGGCCTGGACCATCGTACCGATCACCGAGTCGGTCGGTCGGTGTAACCGGACATACTTTTGTGCTCGAAAGCATAGTTAAAGTGTAAACAGATTCTAGTAATATTATGTTAATGCAAAACGACGACGACCATCGAAGAAGGGCTGTAAGCGGGGACTGTATGGTATTTATTTTCTAGGCATTTATTGTTTAAAATGTTTGCTGTTACTGTGTAAATTGTTTGGATCACTTGATGGGAAACTAACAACGATCTAGACGCTCAATGTATTGCAGGTTTTCCAAAAAAATACGATTTCAGCGTTCATTAAAAACTGCTGGAACGAACCTAATGAAATTTCCAACATATTAGCCCAACAACGTTTTCCAGTTAACCCGGCCAAATTAATAAAAGATTGTTGATACTTTGTTTGCACAATTTTTTCTACTTTAAAATGCTACCAAAAAAGGAAAAAAATTGCAAAGTTCAACAAAAACCCGGTTGATAAACTTATAATTTAACAACAAATTTTTTTTTGTGCATTTTAAAGCTGCTTTCACATCGAGCGCGTTTTTAAAAACGCCAAAGTTGGCGTTTTTTGACGCAAAAGCTTAATTTATTGTTCACACCTAGGTTGCGCGAAGATCGATTTAAAATACACGAAAAATAGCACCATATCACTACCGCCACCTTATCAAATCATGATAAATAGTTTAATCTTCACGCAAAACAGTTATTGCCCGGATTTCAACACATTCCTGCCAAAACAAATTGCAAAACCAAAGGGCAACGCTGGCTTGCTTGCGTAGCCTGCTACAGTCGGCTCAGAACCTGCCACAATCTGTAGATTTTTACAGATCCGAAAAAAACGCCAACTTTTAAGCTCTTCAAAAGCTCCAAAAAATAGCTTTCGGTGCGTTACGTGAACACTTCCATATATTTTGATGTGATACAACCGTGTTTTCTGCGTCAAAAAACCTGCTGCGTCTATTACTGGCGTTTAAACGCGCTCGATGTGAAAGCAGCTTAAATGATTATTTCACGATTGTTAATGATGCCCGGCAAAATATACATTTTAGAAGTATTTTACACATGTAGTGTGTAACAAATATGCGACAAAATAAAACCAAATATTCTTGAAAAATATTAGTCTAATATGATATGCAGGTAAAAAAAAGGTTACAATAGTTTCTAATAAAAGTTCTTCAAAATTGAGCTTTTCTTTGACCCGAATTGATCTTAGTTCCCCCTTATGGAGAACGAAATCTGCCTTGGAATTGCATGCCAAAGTAATCTACGACTCAAGGACGGTACGGACGGAATGGTTGTTGCCGGAAACGTGGAAGCGAACGTGGATTCCAAAGCTATTTGTCACGGTAGCGCACGCGGTGCTGGAGTATACTTTCGACAAAAGTGTTTCGAGTTCTTCGTTCAGTTGCTCGACTTACAAGTCTCGCGGTGGCCATTGTCGTGAGCGAACGCCATGAGCGGGCCACGATGGGCGTTGCCGAGGTGCATAATTTATGGCTCGATGACCGTTTTCGGAACCGTTCACGAACGTATATACCAGCTGACTTGGGTTGCCGGTTACAAACTATTACCCCCCACACTATTAACTGGCGCACCCAATAACTACCTAATTGTCGTAATATGTCGAACGCCCCGGTGTATAGCGGAACGGGAACAGTTTAGGATAATTCGATCGAATGATGGATGGATTGTCGATGTCGCTGTGCTGCTAATTCAACCTCGCACCAAGTTGGCTGTGACAACTTTTCATCTCGGGAATTTGCAACGAACAGGATAATTGGCATGAGTATGAGTTAAATGAAATGCAAAACAAAAATTCAAAGTGGAACTTAAAAAAAGCGACAAAATCGCTTAATTAGCCTTTCATTTACATTACTCTCTGTCACAGTCTATAACCTAATTAGCCAAAACCGGGCCACGATTGCGCTGCAACGAGCTGCGTGGGAAGCGATGTGCCAAAAAGCGCAAAAAACAGCAGTGTGTAAAACAAACAAAATGGAGCCAAACAACCAAACGCTAAAGCTAAACGCAAGCCACAACCAACCAGGCTACAAAAGCAAACCATAAGCTGCTGGATGTGTTTTTGACAAGATCAACCCCCTACGAACGTTCCCTTTCGAGAGCGTGGTGCCCTCCGGTCAGCACTGGGGCCATGCAACGACGATCAGCACCAGCATCATCATCAGCAAAGGCGCTCGGTTGCTGCGTAGCGCCTTTTTTGCAGCTCCATTTCTCGCCCGTTTTACATTCCAATTAAAGCATCAAAGCATCGGAGCATCAAAGCAACGGCTGATCGTTGACCTGCCCGGCCCTCCCGGAATCCGCGGCCATAAACACACGCACCGCACCGCACGTTATCACATTACTGTTTACAGGCGTTGTTATTAAATTGCACAGTTTTGCTGCGGTCCTTCCGTAATCTGTCTTTTGACTGCACCGTTTTTAATCGTTAATCGCATTTGGTGCTGATGGAGGGTGATCGTGGTGTGTGAAATGGATTTTTCCTCCCCCGTAAACCGATCAAATCATCCATCATTCGCCGCTGCTTCTGCTGCTTCTGGCCACAATAGTTCCCCGTATCGCGATAATCCTGTTGCATCAGGAAAGGGGATAGGAGGGAATCGCGATGTTGCTCCGTGTTTCCCTTCGTCTCATTGCTTTCCAATCTCGTTCCAAAATCATTCCATCGTTGCGCTGCTTAGCCAAGGGAACGTCGTTTCCCACCGAACCCGGTGACCGATGGAACGTCGCGGCTTCCGTGAGAAAAATTATGTCCTTTTTGTGTCACTGTCACTGAACACTCGGCACTCGTCCCGACAAGCAGACACGAACGGATGGATGGACCAACGAAAATCAATGTAAACCCCTGAAATGGCCAAAAAGGCTGCTACTGCGCGAAAAGGGCGTAATTCAATTAAGATGAAATTACATGCAGAATAAATTCTCTGCTTTTCCTTTTTTTCTCTCTCTCTATCTCTGTTTCTGTCCTTATCTCTTTCTTTTCATTTTTCCCAACAGCAGTTTGCAGCACGTTTTCCCTATTTTTCGTCCAGCATTTTCCACCACCTCCCTGTTTTGATTCCAGCCGGTAAGGCATCGTACCAACCATTTTCTTACACCATTCGAGGGCTGGAAAAAGAAGGGAAAAAAGATCGCTGGAAACGCTCGCCGTGCCTGTTGCCTGGGAAAAATGGAATGGAGTCACCGTGCGGCAGGATGGATGGAACTCGGATAAGCAAATTCTCGGATCAGATTTTCCCTTCATTTTCCATTCCAGTCCAGGGGTGCTGGTGATGGGATGGTTTTTGTTTTTTGTGTGTGCGCTGGCTACTTGGATGCTGCTGCAATGGCGAGCAAGTTGTTCGAGTAAACAAAATGTCATTTTTCTGCCCACTTGCCCAGTCCGGTAACGGTCGTCATGGGCACTAAGAGAGTGCTTCCGTTTTGGTCAGTGGATGGTTGGTCCAAAGAAACGATTGGACAGAGCGATTTCGGAGCACGCAGCAGCAGCAGCAGTTTGATCAACTTTCGTTCGAGCGTACGAACAACATTTCAATGCTGTTTATTTTTTGCTACAATAGTACTTGTGAGTGAGAGTGTATTGCCATCGTCATTACGAGTGCCATTGTGTTGTACTTGTCATGCACGTGCACAAACGAGTCACAGTATTACGTTTCGTATTCTTTCCTTTTTTCCCTCCCTGTTGTCCTTTGATTTGAACTACACCACAGAGTGTAATTATGATTTATGATACAGCTACACTTTCCGTTAGCTGCATAAGTAAGATGGAGCTCATGGGTTTGTGTTCTCATGCGATGGCGACGCACACTGGCCACACCACGCAAGGACGATGCTCTGAGGCCCTATCCGACAGGACAGGACAGCAGATGAGTCTCAGGTGTTTATTAAATCGCTATCCAAAGGTCCTAAGTGCTTTTGACCATTATCGTCAAGAACAGCAAGCTATGAGCACAACTTCTGTTCGTTCGTTTGAGAGTCATAGTGCCGTCCCTTGTTTACACCAACCAACCAACATCTGGAGGTGAAATCGAGATTGATTCAAGCGTATGATATTCATAATGCCACCAGCAGCCATTGCCAACCATTGCTAAATGGCTTTAATGTATATCGGAGCACCGGGTGCAACTCACAGCAGCGGACGACAAAAAGTGTATTTTTGACTCCATGTTTGAAACATGATGCCCGCAAGATAAGAGAGACTACCTTGCTATGCTGCCCTCTATGGGTGTGGTGTTGATGGTGGCGGGCCTATCGGCTGTGGAGCGGTTTCTTTGAAGATAGTATACATTACCTGTATGCCGGGCGTCTTAACTTTGAAGTTCACTTCTTTTCCCATACACCATTAAAGGAGCATGTTTGGTGAAGGCGGCATTAATTATTCATTCCCATTCCCCCGAACAACGGCATAATTTCCGCCGCAACAACTGGTACCTGGAACAGTGTTGAGTGCGAGTACAATATCTTCTCTGAACACTCGCACACTCTGAAGTGGAAGATGCTTCCTTGCATAGTATTATCTAATAGCAAAAGTAACATGTTTGCGGTAAGATGACATTTCAAACTATCACGAACGGCACGTCACTTCAAAAGTTGCGACGACTCGGTAACCTTTTAGCCGAAACGGCTGGACGAGAACACACCAACCACCACCGGATAACTTCGGGCATTGTGACCATTGAGTGTGTGTCTTCACACACACACGCACACAAAAAACTAACAAAGAAACTTTCGACCGACCCCGAGACACGCTACAAATCCGCCGAAAACCCTGGCGCCCGTCCGAAAAGCTTCCTTTTCTTTGTCCCCATTTCGAACAGTTTGCTTCTTACAACAATAAAGTTCTTCGAGCATAGACCGTTGACCACAGTGTACGCCGAGGCCGATTATCTCTGTCCCCCGATGGAAATGATAATGTCGCCGGTAGGTTGGACCCGAATGTGGGCCCAGCCGTTTCCTTTGGAATGTTTGTATTAAATTCTCTCCTATTCAATTCAAATGGCCGAACCAGTCCGAAGCCAGTCCGAAAAAAGTTAATTTAATAGACCCCGGAGAACCTTCCGGAACCTTCCTTTTTTGGCTCTCTCCTAAGGGGCCGCCAATCGTGGAGTGGCCACGTGGCCAGTGCTATCGAGTGTTCTACCGAGCGTAACATCCTTAACCGAACGGTGACGTCGGTGGGGGACGGGGGGTTAAGCAAACAGAGCGGCGGGTACACCGGCGGTACACGAGAACGAGATTGAATTGTAAAAATGTTCCTGCGGACCTCCTGGCCATTCCTGGCGCGTGTACCGGCCGGTGACGAAAGATTTTTAAACAAAAACGCATAGAATGCCGGTTCGCTCGCTGCCCCTTCACTGGAAGTTCCGAGGGGCCGAGGCCAGTGCACAGTGCCAGCGCCATTCGATTAGAATTTCAAATACCGTATGCCGCGCATTTTCTGATCTTTCACTTTCTGACCGTCCGGTATTCGAATCCTGAATATCGAATAAGGCGTAGACCACATTCCGACCCATCCATCCCGATCCATCCATCCATCTATCGAAAGAATCCCCTCCAAAATACCGTCAATAGTGAAACATTGAAGAAAATTGACAAACCTCCGCACCGAGGAGTGGCTCAGCAGCTCAACGGAACCGAAACGAAACGAAAAGGGTTTCGCCGGGACCGGGGCGAATATCATTGGCATCGATAATGAGGCCGGTCGGCCGGTCACAGCTCCAGGAACGGCTCACGAAAAATGATGCTCCGAAAAGGACGAACTCGATCTCGATCGCGCAATACGATTATTTATATATCCTCTATGTATGTATTGGAACCAATCAAAACGCCTCGGGGAACCTCGAAAGCCTTCGGTGCTCCGGAATACATGAATATCTTGATAAGCTACTCCGAGAGGTCTGCCAAATCTGGCACCGTGTTAGGACTGCTGCTCGGAACATCTGTTTGGCAGCGGCCATCACCACGACTCCAGGACGACTCCAGGCGAGTACACACACACACACGCACACAGGAATTTCGATGGCGATGAATTTGGATTATTTTATTAAAAGTTTGTCCGCACGATCCTTGGGACAATGTTCGGCGTTCATTGTTGTCGCCGGGAAATTGTCACAAATGTGTAGCAATCGCTCATCGCGCTTGCTAATACCTTGTGTCGTGTGTTTCGCCCAAAAAGTCACGTCCAAGATAACGAATGGGATGCCATCATGCTATCCTGTTGTTGTTGGTCTGACGTACTATTGGCAGTGCAGCAGAAGCACCACCATATTGGTGGCACAAGTCGCACACAATGACACTAGAATAGGGGACTCGAGTGAAGTGCAACGAGTTGACGTGCAATTTTGGATGTTCCTGGAGCGAGTTCGATCTTCGATCGATCGGGTATATGACCGATCGTCGTCGTCGTCGCCATCAAACCAACATCCGGAGCGAATCAAATAGAGTGGTGTTTTGTTGTTGGCTGGCACAAAAGGTTCGCCTCGTTGCATTTCCTCCCATAGTCGCCATAGCCTTCACTCTATCGCATCCGGCTTCCGGTCGGCTGGAGCCCGGCTGGCCGAGAGGCGTTATGGTGGTTTGGTGAGAGATACGGAGCACGAGACAGAGAGAGAGAGTGGAAAAATGCGGTGATGGAAACGACAGGATGGATTAAACGCGAAGGCCACAACGATGCCAAAGCGACACACACACACGCGCGCGTCATGTGGCGCAATAGAACATTTTTCCGTTCGATCGCATCCCCGGACAGGACATGCAGGGCACGGCGCATGGTCGCGTCGTCCCGCAGCCTGACGCTTTCAATTCAGCTTTTATTTAGATTTTCCTGCAATTCTCGCTCACGCCCTTTTTGCGCGAGCATTGCTAGAGGATGATCACAAGGGGATGGAAAGGGAGATGACGAGAGGAGTGATGCCTGCGGCACTGCTTGTGTGAATTTGTATCGAGATATTTACATATTGATAGTATAAATAACATTGCATTGACTCCTTTCCTTCAATTTTTCGTTTCGTTGGGAAAGCTGCTGCTGCTTTTCCGGGTTGCTACGGACCTGATCCGACGCGCCCAATCGTTCGGGACGTCACCGGGATTGATAAGACCTTCGAAAGACCGGATGTGGCCACCGACGCTTAACACTCGAGCAGGATGAGGAGCGATAGCAAATAGTTTGACATTTCCGTTTCCGGTCCGCGGGCGCGCGTAAACCACCGCAAAAACCCACCTCAAACTCCAAGCATTTCCGTTACTCCGACAACGACGACGCATGCTGTGATCGGCATATTGGGCCCACGGTATATTCGGTTTTGCCGTTCCGTTCGATGATGGCGACGGATCGAAGGAACGGTGTCAAACAGTGCGAGGGCCCGAAAAAAAAAACAGAAAATAAAGCAAACGGAATCCTCCATAACGAAGTGACAACAAGAAGTAGGCAAAAAAAAGGGAGAAAAACTAACTTCCCACTCCCCATTGCACACACACACACACACAAATACATGTGTTTGCTATCAATTCCCGGGAATGGCGTTGGGTAGCGACAAGGTTTAGCATGATGTTGATTTGACTTTGGCCGGATCAGGTCCCGGGTCCTCGGTGATCCAGGCGGGCCGCCGGTCGGATTCGGATTCGATTCCGATCCCGGTAACTAGGAACCGTGCCAAGATTGACTGACAAAACCAACGCCCATACACACACACACACACGCACGCCGTGAAGGCTCTGGAACTACTCTCGATGAAATGTGGCTTATCAGTCGGACATGAATTGTCGCAGCATTTCGCAGCGGGGCTTTTCCATGCAGCGGACCAAACACCTCGCTATCATCGTTGGTGCACTGGATGGAAACCGTACGACCGACAACCCTGGTTTGTAGCTTCGCTTCGGTGCGCTCCGTGGCTTCAAACCACCGGAAACGATAGGCGGGGGATGATGGAGGCGTGATACGTTTTGGACCTTTTTGGCTGGCCAACAGTCTGCTGACGGCTGTTGGTGACTGATGAAAAGCGACATTCCGATATCGAACCGGACTGATTAGATTTCTTATCGTCACCGTCACCAATACCAACGACGGTTGCAGCCTAGTAGTCTGCGGGCACCGTTATATCGTCACCGAACCGTGACTGTTGGTTCTGGTGAGGAATAACAGGTGTTTCCGGGATGATTACGATCCCAATACGGAATGCATCCATCCCATGACCATTTTCCACTGTCGAATGTGTTTGCTTTGCATGTATGCGATAGTGGAGAGTGTTTGAATCTTATAAGCTGGTTAGTTTTGTGTTCCAGCACGCTGCTGCTGGTGATGCATGGATTAAAGCTTTGAAACAAAGATCGAAGGATTTCCATTTCATCGAAAGTTATCAACAGTTTAATCGTGTCAAGTACGCAAAACACGATAGCCACATTCGTTTGTGGGGAACGATAATAATTATGTCAAGCCTTGTGTTGATATAAGAATGCAAGATGATATTGAAACTTTCAAAACACTTAACAACAAGTGTAGACGCGTTGCGTTTTCATTTTGCGAATAGAAAAGCAGTTTATTTGTACATCAGAAACGAAAACTACTGAACAAACGGAGATAAAACATAATGTTAACACATTCTACGGACGATAAAATACTCTACAGGTGTTGTATTGTCGCGACAAGTAGCATATTAGATCTTATAATAGACACGATCGTCTTTCGCTTTTTGGGGGCTCTGGACATTATAAGTATGTCGAGGCCGTTACAATAAAAGTTAAGCACAACTTTGCAAAAATCAAATAACGAAATTTTATATGTTCTCCACTACATCGTACAAGATGAAATAAGCACATAAAAACCAAAAAATTAAAAGCTAAAACATAAACCCTAAAGATAGAATACCGATAGCTAAAGATAGTAATCTAGCAGACGTTATTTTACATAGGTAAATTGTAGTGCACGTCAACTAATCATTTCATATTCAATTATTAAATTTAATTTTATGTGTTAGTGGCAGCTATTCAGCTACTTAAATACACATTTTGCTGCTATTCCGAATAAATAAACATTAGCGATAAGCTATTTACCCGTTCTTACGAAATGATGCTTCATAGTTCATGTTTTATTCTATTTAATTTTAAAAAACAAAGCGTTCCGCGCTGCAAATACCAACTGTCATGCTTAAAAATATTCGAAGGCAGATTGTTACCTCTCTTGTTACCGCTGATAAAGTTAATACATTGTATCGCATGAATATCGCGGCATTTCGCGGGCGCCCCGAATCCGAATGAACTTGTCGGCTCTATTTTAAGCAACAATTCGCATCCTGTTGGGCTTGCCCCCGGGGGGTGAAGCGATGGAGGGTTGGATAGAAATGGTGCGCTTAATCACATTAATTGATTACCGGTTATGCTGACCTTTTCATCCCGGGTCATCTCGACGCGGAGAAAAGGCAATGGCGTAATTAAGGCGTCCCCTTCCTCCCGCTCTTTTCCTATCTTGAACCTCCTCCGTGAGCGCCCCAAAACATCCAAAGGGGACGTCAAATCTATTTCGGAGGCAGCTCCGCTTCGTTAAGTGGTGGCGTTCTTTGTGAAACGTAATATCTTCTGCTTCTGGCCGACCGCCAGGCCACCGAGTGGACAGCAGAGTAGAATAGGCAGAGAGAGGGAAGAGAGAGAGCGAAGGGGGCCTCATTAAAGCTAACCTTTACGGAGCTGCTTCCCAGGCCCCGGGAGTGCGGGGGCCAAAATCCCGTAGCTACCAGGCTTTTGGGGCCAGACTGGCACCGGAAGTGTCCTCGGTATGTAATGAAACGACGATGTCCCCTTCACTGTAGTGAGCGCTAGAGCCACTACCACCACCAGCATCACCTAAGACTTAGTGACCGAGTGTTTCGTGCTGATTGAAATGATCGCTTTGAAGTTTGATCTTGGGCCGGGCAAAGTTGATGCCGATGGTGATGATAACCGGTGATCGAAAACAGAGAGTGCGAGAGAGAGAGAGAGAGACATCCTGGCGGAAGGAATGTTGCCGAGATTACCAGTCCACAATCCCGGCATTGTTCCCCTTTGCCGTATGGCCATGTTTAAGCAACGACAGGCGGCTTCAGTTCTTCAGTTCCGAAAAGATCCGAAAAGCCAAAGAATGGCCAAGAATTATGCCGAACATTTTTGCAGCAGCAGCAGCAACAAGGCTTCTCCCACTAATAATAAGACGACGAAAGGCTTCGTGGACGGTTGACGTAACGGGCGCACGAGGCATGAGACGATGAAGCGAGGACAAAGCTTCGTCGTGCTTTGCGGTGAATCCTTTCGTACCCCTTACCCTACCGGCGTTGGCTCGTCCCGGTAAGCCGAGGATCTAAGGTAAGGGTTTCTGGGGTGGTCCAATTAAAAGAGAGTTTTTAGTCCGCTGAAGCACTGAGTCTGAGAACTGAGCTGGGGCCATTCAAAACATTGGTCCTTTTCAACGTGAAATCGAACGCTGGTGCGCCGGCGGATTCGCTGTCCTTGTCTTTTCGCTTATCCGAAAGAATCTTCCTTCGGCGAAAGAATCCCGAAAGAATATTGAATATCATGCCATGAACTGATAAGAGAAGGTGGAGCAGGGAAGGGAAAACGGGGGTTCTTCATCCTCTCGATCGGCTAACGATTATGTAAGCTATCGATCGCTGAGCTGTGTTCGTGATGGTGGACTTTTTTTTTCTTTTTGTTTCCCTTTTTTTTTCAACCAAATATGATGCTCTCTTCGTCCTCGAGGGGTTCATGGTGGCATAAATGTGAGTGTTTGTGCCCGTTCGGTGACATGAACGTACACTAAATCATTCGCGACAAGGCACATTGTATCAAGTTGGCATTGTTGGGCTGCTGGGATCCACAGCAGCATGGCCGAACAATAATGTGATTTCGACTTTAAACTAAACATCACATCTGCATAATGTCAACCGTTTTCTATGCAAAACTATAGCCCCGCTCGAGACTAAAGAGTCACGTTGGTTCGTGCAGAGTGCAGCTGGCACCACTAACTCTTCATAGAGAAAAGCGAGGAAAACTCAACTCAACCTTAAGCAACCCGTTTGTTGCCAACGAGCTTTCCCGAAATTAGACCAAGCAAAAGGAAGAGAAGGAGGAGCGGACAAGGAGAGACTCTCCCTCCCTCTCTGCCTCTCTCTCTCCCTCTCTCTCTCTCTTTCTGGCTGCACAACGCGACACCCGAAATAGAGCTATTTGGAAAATTGGTTGCAATAACGTAAAGTGGTTCGCCCCATTCGCGACTTTTCTTTTCAATTCGCCATCACCATCACCACAATTGAAAACAGTAACAGCAAACTCTCTCGCCACGGAAACACTCAACACTCTAGCGACGGGCAGCAGCAGCAGTAGCAGCAGTCGTCATCGTCGTCGTCGTTCGTTGTCGAGCAAAAGGATTCCATTCAAGGTTCGAGTGACCTATTCTGTCTGTTCTGTGCAAAGGAAGCGTTCCTCACTCCCGTTTTCTTTCTTCACTAGATAAGGTCTGAAATGGGGTGCCATCGTCCTTGTCGTCCTCGAGTTTGTGGCCTCGGCGCCTAGCGCGTTCGGTTTTGCGCGTTTTGGGCTTTTGTTTTAAAAATTAATTGAATCAAATTAATTAGCTCCCGGGCAGTAAAACAACAGATAGCTATCAACCCTCTCGCCCCCTTTGCGAAACCCTTAGGCCGGCCTTTGACGAGGACTTCTCCTCCTTCTCTTTCCTCTTCTCACTCTCTCTGTTTCTCTCACTCTCTCTCAGGGATGGATCCCGTGGAACGTGGGGCAGTTGAGATGTCCTAACCTGGTGGGTGTAAGGTGCTGAGTTTTTCCGGTGGTGGAAGAGGCGGAGGTAGCATCCTTTCCCAAAATTCGTCCTTCGCAACCCAATTTTCCGTCGAACCCCGCGGGCAGTTGATTGAGATCCGCGACAGTTGCTGTTCCGTTTACATCGGTTTGTCGGTTTCTCAAGAATTTTCTCTCCCAACTGTCAGTGTGTGTGTGTGTGGTCGAGCACGATCGTGAGACACCCTAGATAGCATGCATTTTCCAGTTTTCCAACTGGAGCGGAGGAGGTGATGCTACGTGGAAAACTTCTTCTGAATTGTACGATCGTTGGATCCCTCGGTGCTATTGTTGCGTTCCAAACCATGGGCTCCGGGTTTTCCGGGCGAGCAACAGAATGTGGTTTCGATAATTTGTTGGCAAAATTTATCCCCCACTGCCACGACCACCATCAGTCGCCGCAAGGGTTTTCCATTTTCCTGCTCGAGCTCGAGGTGGGCGTCCAGGCAACAAGGTCAACGCCAACACCCTGTTCTCACAGCCCACTCCTTGCTTGCTTACTTGCTTGCTGGTTCGGTTTTACAGCAGAAGGTTAGGCGAAATAATGTCGAATATTTTGCAACATCCCCATTTTCCCGATTTCCAATGCGAATGAGGTGCTCAAGTTTGTCGACAAAATGTGGGTTGCACATAAATACCACAATGTTTTGCGGTGGCCAACCGGTGGAGGGGTAGAAGGAGAAGGAGGAGGAGGTTAGTTTACGGAAAAGTTAAGCATAATTGAACAGTTTGCATTGTTCGTAACGAGCCAGCGAGAGTGTTGTCGGCAAATGTGTTTTCAATTAATCGAAGTTTGAGCATCTAAACACAAAAGGGCACCGAAGGCTGGAGCTCGGCGTGCCTCAGCAAACAGCAAACGTTAGACGATGCACGATAAGGATGGTAATGGGTAACAGTTCGATGGAATAATAGCAGTGCAACCGAAGATTATAATTAGTTTCAAAAGAAGTTAAACGTAGCAGTGTATCGGTGAGCCCTTTACGCTTTAACGTCTACATTTCCGATACTCTAGTTAGCAAGGAATGGTGACAATATCTTTATGCACAAGATAAATTAGAATAAATATTTAGATAAAAGCAAAAACCTCCTAAATACTTCACAACGTCCTGCACAGAAAATCAAAACTAAATCGAAAGAAAGAAAAATTGTTTTGAATCATAGCAGGCATCTAATGAACTTTTTCTGTTTGAAAAAAAAAACTTCCAATCCTTCTCGTGGACAATATAATAAAAATCTAATATCTCGAACGAAGTCAAGCACAAGAAGAAGTATTTAAATTTGTGAAAAAAAAAAACAAAAGACTATTGGTACGCAGACTTCAGATACATGACTACCTAAACAAATCTCTGTTTAGTGCGCTTTAACATTATCGTAGCTTTAGTATATTTTACACAAGATGCATCGATCAACTGCAATCGTATTCTTAACAAGTTGAAAACTATTAAAATGACTGTTAAATCGACAATGACAGCCACCGTGCCATGTCATGATAGAAACAGCCACCTACACCAACCGGTAGCACTTGGCACGGCTGCTTATCGATTGCTGCTTGCTCAAGGACTCAAAGATAACTCGAACAAGGGTTGTGCTCTTCTATCCTTACCGCCCATCCAAACGGTTCAATTTTCCTCGTCCTCTCGAAGCTGGACTGGAAACTGGCTGGAAGGAAAAATATAATAAACCTTCAAATTGAGATCTTCTTCGACGAAGAATCCATTAGCCAGCACCAGAAGACCCGATCCCGAAGCGGCTCTGTGTGTGGATGGGCGGAATTGAATTACTTTTCGTTTTGCCCTATACCCAAATTACATCAAGCGAGCAATTGGATAATCTGCTCCGCGGCCCAACCCAACCCAAACCAGACCAGACCATCCCCGAAAAACCCGGCTTCGGCCTTTGGCAAACAAAACGATCAAGTGTTATTGTTTCGCTCAGGGGACGCGACATGACAAGGACACTGCGAGGACACTGTTTTGTTCGGTGTTGGCGCTGCTGCTATCAAGCATCCTTTTTGACCTGGCCCGTCGCTGTTTGACACCGAAACCACACCAGGTACAACCACCACCACCACCACTCGCACGGATAAGGCTTAAGAGTAGCAGGTCCACGGTATTATTCCTCCAGGAGCGGCGACACCCGAAATGAAAATATATGCGCACGCGAAAAGAGAGAAAATGTCGAAAAATAAAGCAAAAACCAAAGAAAAAATACGAAAAGAAAAGGATCCAGCAAGAAATGCGTCCCAAGAAACTCTTCAAATGAGATTCCATTATCAAAAAAAAAACGAAAAAAAAGAAAGGACGCAAAAACCTGTTCCGTTTTTTTTGGTTCCACAAAAGGGCTACCCACCACGTAGCTACCGGAATAAAACGAAATTATCCTACCTGCATACCACCGGGTTCAATCTCTCCTTCACCATCAACCGGAAGCCGGTAAAGCGGGGTCGGGGCCACCTTCTCGCTCGAGTCCGAAACATACATAGAGCATCATGAGTTGAAAAAAGGGTGTATAGCCAAACATACCATACGCCAAACCGGAACCAAAGGAACCGGATTGCCTCGGCCAGCTTTTGATTCCTCTTCCTCCTGGCCGGCCTGTCCAAGGCTCTATCAGACCCGCTACTAACACCCCGTGTCCCGTGTTCCCGCATGCCCCAGACCAGTCAGTCCCGGACCCAAACCAGTGATAATAAACTGTCCAAATTTATGCAAAAGGAAATTAACACCGCGTCCACTCCGCGATGGGAAGGAAGGACGGAATGGAAAGTATTCTTCGATTCCCTTGGCCAAGACCCTGGCCAATACACCCTGCGACGGGTTTTTCGCAACGCCGCCATAACGGTTCCCCGATGGGATCATAAACCGAGGTTTGCTCGCGTCGAGTAATGGTGCCGCGGCTGGTGGTGGCGGCTGTATATTAACCTCAGGCTCACCTTGGACCTTCCGATGGACGGAAGACCGGAGCCGAGTCCAACATAAACCTTAAGGCACCGAACGCCGCAAAGGAAGGGAAAGGATGTTTCAATAAACCGATACCGGAGTTTGAAATCGGAGTAAAATCGTTTGCCGTGCATTGCCTCCTGTACTGATAACATTATGTTGCCCTCCTCCCCTATGCTGTTGCAGCCTCTCTCTCCTGTCACTCTCTGTAATCATCGTACCGGCCATCACGGGACGACTCGTGACACTTACGACGCAAGGCGCCGGTAGGCCGCTAGCCATTTACTACTTCTACTGTGCTCGTAAAACAGCGCATGAAAGGTTACTTCCTCTTGCCCTCTTCGAGAAGGGAGGGGGGGGGGGGTGAGGTGGCCCCAGCCTCCCACTCCTCTTGGGACCATTCGGATGGGGAGGGCATGAATATTTTAACGGCTTTTACAGACCCATCTTTACGCCGGGGTTTTTTTTTGCGCAATTTTTAAGCCGCGCACAAGACGATAAGGAAGGCTCCACCACGGAACGGTATCAGATCCGCAAAGACGCACTCCACCAACGCATCTCCACTAATAAAAAAATCACCTCCCCCCCACCCCCACATCCCTTTTCCTCACTCTACGGCGGTCATAGAAACGGCGGAACGGAACGGAACGATGATTGAACAAATAAAAACCGATTATCGACATGTTGTCGATGATACCCTCCGCCGGTATCAGCCGGCCGGGACGCCGGGCGGTAGGCAGGATTTTAGACTTTCCCATCGCTCAGACCTCTGGCCTCCAGGCCTCGCCAGTCCCTCGGAGCTCCGAGAAGCACCTTTGAGCCCGGAGCCGGCATCCAAATGGAGTTGGATGCTTTTAGCATTATTCAACGCACCATCCTCTGAGCCATCGCTGGCCATTTGCCTAGGTAGGAAGGGAAAAGATCGCAAGAGAGAGAGAAAGAGAAAGAGAGAGAGAGAGAGAGAGAGAGAGAGAGAGAGAGAGAGAGAGAGAGAGAGAGAGCGAGAGATAGAGAGAGAGAGATTCATTCCCTAGGGTATCATCCGTTCCGGGCGTTCCACTCACATCCGGCTTTCGCCGTGAAAGGTGATGCCTCATTCAAATGCTTTCCACCAGCGGCAGCATCAATGTTGGGAGCTGGTGCTCTGGGTTTGGGCCATTTCCCAGGATAGTCATTAGGGGGCCAGAGTCCAGGGCCGGGTCCAGGGCCACGGTAGCAAAGATGAGTGAAAGCACCATCAAATCTTCGAAACAGATCAATTTCGCTGCAGCATCCCTCCCCCGGGGGGAGGAATGGACACACACACGGCCACGGTTTGGAGAAAGCGAAGGAAGCGAAGCTGGGCGAAAGGCCCACGGATCGCACACATCATAAACACGCATACATGATGCATGCAATCTTGTCAAGGACGAGAACATGGATTTGTGGACCGCGGGTATTTGCTTCGAGAATTCGTTTTCCGGGGGATTTTTTTTACCGGAGAGCCCCGGATTCGAAATGAATTACTCAGCAAGATTAATGTTCCGAACACGGACACAAAAAACCAACCACCAAAAAAACCGCAAGTGTGCGAAAGGCTAACAGGCGGCCAGTCTGGTCTGGTCTTCTGCCTGGATCGACCAAAATGGTTTACCTTTGATGTGGAACAGATTTTCCCTTCGGTCTCGTTTGTTCTAGCGAGCGAGCCCGATAGTTGCCGTGAGTTGGCAAATGATTTCAAAGTGCAAAAAAAAATGCGAAAAAGGAGAGAAAGAGAGAAAAGGGGAGTTGGATCTTTCTTTTCATTTTGAGAACCGTATGCTGCGGATATTGATAAGATTGATTTATTCTGCAAATCATCCCTATTCCGGCTGCCGGCGGTGGTGGCCCCCTCTTCTTTGGTGAAAGTATTCCTCCCATTTGGGTTTGGAGTGTTTGTTTGCTTCTAGATGATGGATTCTAGAGGTTGAATAACATTTAGAACTCGGGATCGGTGTTTCATTTTAGATCGCCGGTCATGGTGCATTTATCTGAAATCTTTTTTAATAGCAAATTGTTTTGGGCGCAAAATTATGTATCTTTTTTGTTTGATCGTATCACAAACGAATTTGTGTTGATCCATATCATTTAAATTAAATGTTATTGCGAAATTGCACGAAGAAATGAACAAATACTATTCGTAGCAAAAATGGCAAAAAGGTAAAGAAATTATACTACTACTTCCAGCCGTGGATAATTCAATAGGAGATCTGTTGTAGAAAGTGTTTCCAACAAATTTAAGTCTTTTATCAGTGACAATTTTCGCAGGAAGTTCTTAATATGACAAAGCATTTTCAGCTGCGGACAGAAAACTAACGCCTCAAACAGGACATCTGATTCGGCGAAGAGTGTTTGTAGAAACGTCTTGTTTCAATCTGGATCTTCGAATAAAATTGCGATCAGATTTAGGAAATTGTTTGAATTAGTAAAAGGTGCTTCAATGATAATAACAGATGAAGAATGAATCAATAACTAGAGATACATGACGGTGGGAAATGTGCAATTAAATGTACGACAAGTCACTCCAGGGACTGATGAATGTTTTTTAAAATTCTTTTTCTGAAAAGGAATAATAGTGAATTGGAGTTTCATGCACAACAAATGTTCGGACCGTTAACTAATCCAGGAATATTGTTATGGTTGTTATACTTATTGTGCCATTCTAATAAAGCTTTACGAGAGCCAAAATGATGCAAAAAAGGAAGCAATATATACCTTCTGAAGTATTTTCTAATATGTTTATAAAGTTTCACTTTAATTTGTATAATGCCTCGTTTTTCTTGATCCGTTCTTTAAGCACTTCCTAACCCGTCAGGTTGGTTTATGTGTGTTCCACCTGGTTTTATCTGATTACTAAAAAAGTCTGTCTTCTAGCGACTTAAAGCATTCTCAGCAGCAAACGAACGACGTTATGTTCCCTTTACTGGCACACTTACCATAAAACTACTCAGAATGAGTTACAAACAGAGTTCCACAAATCGTGCCCGATAAGCGTAAGAGTGGCTCAGCATGATGTGGTTCCGCTGGCTGATGGTTGGCTCAAGGCATCGCCGTAAGTGACGAACCGACAAACCCCGTTCCCCGGCCCTTGTTCGGCATATAAAAGGGGTGGGCGTGGGGGAGGAATTTTCACCACAACATTACCCCGATTGCACGTGAATCCGATTGCCCCGAACCCAATCCGAAGCCCTGTGGGCCGGTAGTGGGCGAAGGACGCAATCAAACGAAACGAACGCGGAACGTGGAACGTGATTCTGTTTCGGTTTCGTTTCCTACCCCTACCCTCTTTTGTCCGCAACCGGATTTTCCAATACAGATTTTCCACCACTAGCCACCAGCCACCAGCAGCCATCGACCGACAACCTACGTTCGAAGTTTACGACGCTGCTGGCCGCGCCTGTGGTGGTGGAGCTTATGCAGTGGACCACCGTTCGCTACTGCTGCTGCTGATTTATCCGGACTCAGTTTTGCACAGCCCCCCCTTTTGTAACCAATCGAAGACGGCCACGGCCACAGTATACACACTCTCCTCGGTTCATCGAGCAAGAAGTAATTGGTTTCGCCTGCTACGATTCGGAATTATTTTGGGATTATTTCTGGCTTCATGCGCTGCAGGTGGCGAAGCAGAAGCGTTGCCGGGAAAAAACGAAGCGAAGAGCGAAAGAAGGATGTTCAGGAAGCTAGCGCCCAGCAGTCAGACAGGACAGAAGGACAGAAGGAAATCACTCGCCCTCGCCAGATCGCTCCAGAACTCCAGAACTCCAGAAGAAGATTGTTACTCTACCGGAGCGGAGTTGAAACACTTCGCGGTTTCCATCGAATGTCGATGGCAGTCAAAGCATAAGTCCTGGTGCTGCTGCCGCTGGCCCCAAAGTCCTCCTTTGGTCCTCCGTTTTGTGCGTCTAATTGATCAGATTTGGCCTCTTTTAAATGCGAAGCAACCTCGCCATAGGCCATCTCATTTTGATCCCTTTCTTTGCTTTGCGTCCCGGTAGAAGAAAAAAAACCGCTCCATCAGGACATAAATGGATGACCGAGTGGTGGAACTGAAACCGAAACCAGCGGCCAAAGGCGAAAAGCCGGAACGAAAATAGCCTCTTACTCGTGCGGAGGGTTTCCGTCAAACCCCAAAACGGATGGAGGTGCCCTCGGGGTCTCCTTGTCGTCTGCGGAGACGCCGTTCCGCCCGTTCAACCTGTTCCGACGGACCATAACGGACCGCTCTGCGCGAGCTGTGTGTGTGTGTGGTAAGGGAGGCGCAAAAGCTGTAAGATAAATGTTTTCACTATGTACACACACACACACACACTTTCTGTTTCCCTTTCTCTCCAGAGGGAGAGTCGTATCCGTGGTCGCTTCTTACGTGCTTTGACGCATTCCGAGCATGACCATGCTCGGGGCAACATCGTACACGCCGACCACGCACCAGCAAACGCACCGGTGCGTGCGAGCATCGGCGTGTTGCTTGCTGGCGCTTACTAAATCCTTCTTTGTGTGCTTGTGTGTGTGTGCTCTGGCGGAACCACCTTCTTCAGCAAAGAGAAGGATAAGCACCACAAGGGAGGGGGCTAAAAAAAACCGGAGCGGTGGCGGCGGCGGCGGCGGCGGCGAGACACCGGAGTGAAAAGTGGAAGAAAAATATTTTCCTCTCAAGCTGCTTAAGTGAAATTTTCTGTAAAAAAAAAAAACAGTGCGCAAAGGGACAAACAAGAACAACGAGAGGAATAGGATTCCGATTCCTGGTCCCGTGCCCTCGAGCGGTCTAGCGGAAAGCGTGCGAGGAAATCGTACCACGAGGAGTGGCGCGCTGTGAAAGGCTAAAAAGGATTCAATCCTTTTGCCCTCTAGACACACAGACACACGCAGACGGGCGTTCCATGGAGGACAAACTGCTCAGTTCCGAGTCCCCTTCTGCCACCACTCCACACACACACACACGGGCGTTGGGTTGAGGTTCATTCATTTGATTTCATGTCACGTGTAATGAGAAATTATCGTTCATCGAGGGATCATCATCGGGTATGTGGTAGAAGGCAAAGCCGTAGGTATTGTAAGTGAAGTAAAAAAGGATGTTTTCACTGATTTCTACTCCGGGATGGCGTCACAAAAAAAGGGAAGGAAAAGGGACGCAGAGGACCTCTTAAAGCGAAGCAGGTACGCAACATGCTTGCTCATGGGGATGGGGACGTTTATCAGGAAGAACGTCCTTTTCGATCGATCAGCCGTAGGCGAGAGTGCTATTAAGCTTTGTTTTTTTTTTTGTAATGCTAAACTCAATAAATGCGATTATACAAAGTTAGCTCCCAGGAACTCCTGCTAAGCGTGGAAGAAGAGGAAAACAATCCGGAAAACCATCTGCTTCATGGGAAATGGCAAACAACAAGGTTCCAACCGATAGCATTAACATTGCAAAACCGATCATCGGCGGCAGTAGCAGTAGTAGCAGCGATGTTGGTTGGAAGCATCAGAGAACAGAAAGGAGAAGAGGCTCCTTAACTTGAGATAAAAAATAATGAAAATTAATTTCCATCGGTTCTGTAAACTCGGCCCCGTCGGCATGATTCATCTCTCTCTCTCTCTCGAGCGCGCCGAGCGACTTCAATGGAACATTCAATTATTACGGACGAACCCACGTTTTCGGTCGCGCAGTGCAGAGGCGTCTTTAACGATCTTGCGCCCGGTGCTCGAAAAATGGCCATCTCATCTCGTGTCCGTTTTTTCGCGCATCCATCCCGTCGTGGCGAACGGAATGAACCGGAAACCATTATCATCCATCACGGTGACGGCGTCGAGAGGCTCTTCGCGCGATCGGCTATTCTTTTCAATGGGGTAATGGCGTCGGCGGTGAGAGAGTGTATCCGACAGATAGTTAGAGAGCAAGAGAGAGAGAGAGAGAGAGAGTGCTCCATAAATCGTGGGATTTTTATTATTCTCCTTCCAACGGCCAACGGAATCTCCGGTGTGTGTGTGTGTGTGTGTGTGTGTGTGCCACGTGGCTAATTCGCGACGACTATACGGACACTGGGGACCACCATCGCCATCGATGTCCTTTGGTGACACACACCGGAGACTGCGGTGCGATCGATTGAATGCTACACGAAAAAGAAAACATATGTTTCGCGGGGCGCAGATTATAATTGAAGGTCCGGGACACCAGACTGGCCAGTTCCCTCGTGGAAATGTGGTACAATCTTCAAAAGGTATCCAAAGACTCGGGGTCACTACACAATGGGGTTGGAAAAGCTTCTTTTCTGCCGCTTCTTCAGTGTGCAGATTTTTTTCCCCTTCCTTTCTTTCTTTCTTTCTTTTTTGCCATTTTTTTTTCAGGGTTTAGCGTGTAAAAGGTGGTCCTGGGTGTGACCGCCCAACCGGAGTACTTCTTGTCACGCAGAACAAGAACTGTCAGCCGGAGATGCTGCTCCGTCCATTGTTCTCGTATCTTTGTTCTGGTTCTGGTGTCCCAATGCGGTCTTATCGTCTTCAGAGCTTCTATAGTAGTCGCCGACACCCGAGCGCGTCTTGGGGACTTACTGTGTGTGTGTGTGTGTGCTTGACCGGATGTCTGCTCCTTGGTAAATGCGACGCAGCGGGTAACCGGTGATCGAGCCCGGTCTGGACTGACAACGAACGAGCGAAGAGTGAAGAAGAAAAGAAGCGAAGCGCAGAGAAGACAACCAGCAAGCTTCACCACCCACCAGGGGGAGGTGACCAAAAGGATCGGTGGAAAATGTAATTAGTAAACGTCATTCTCGCTTATTGTCTTTTTGGTCTCGGGTGTTTTCATTGCTTCATTCATGCTTACCAACCCGCTCAATATTCGCGCCTTCCCCTCCTTTCCACAACCTCCCCCTTTGCTCCTCTCTACTGTCTGCTGCTTTATCCCGTTGATTCTTTAATTTACCTCCCACTCGCTCGGGCCACACGGGAATATGCGTTGGCATTTTCTTTAGTTCGCCCCTTTCACTGCTTGCCCTCGTTCTCCTTCTCCTGCGGCCTGAAGAAAGGCCACCAACCGAGAGGAAATGACCCACGATGGGCGTAAGGATCTCGAGGTCGAGTGCCTACCACTTTCATACACACATACACACACAGAGCACCGAGAGCCCTTTGGAGTCTCGGTGTAAGGCAAGATGGTTCCGTCATGCGATAGTCGAAGTCGGTGCAACCATAGCAGACAACATCGCATTACGGAACGCTGGTGTTGCCATGGCAGCAGCAGCAGCAGCAGCAGTACCCCGGGAGTGTGTACCGAGAAGGGTCATTTGATTTTAACAAGCCAGTGAGGCAAACATAAGAGGGAAAAGAAATATAATGTCCAAGAAGAGGGCTAGACAAGGACCAATGTTGCATAATCAGTCTTTTGTCAAGCCAAGAGAGACACTTCCCGCATAATAGGCAACAGTTGCACTCGGCGCCCCTTGTTCGGCAGATGGCAGATTGACGGAAAAGTGTAACGTAGCCATAGAAAACATTCAAAAGATAGAGCTGGCACCTTCTATAACGGTTCTTTAATTGGTTTTGCATCGGGATCACCGTTATGTTTTAGCTACGAACAAGTACTAAATAGGCGCAAAATCAGATTAATCATCAAAAATTTGAATAGTGCATTCAATACATTAGAAATTAAATTTTATAGAACATCTTCCTTTTCGCCTTAAATTTAGTTTATTTAAAAGGTTTAGCTATGTTGCTTCTCCTCATTGGTGCAATGGTGCTTTTTTGAAGCATTGCTGGGTCTGGGATTACGACAGTTATGTTATTTATGTTCTTGAATTTGTAGCAGTGGCATTTCGACCTACTTTATGCTGTGTTTTTTTCCTAGCATTTGCTCGTTTATGTACAGTATTTATACGTTTAAAGCTTACCTGACTTACCAACTAACCTAACATTAAATTATTACTTCTGCTATGTACATGTATTTGAATTTTGATCAAATCATGCAGTCGTTTAGTTCTGTGCATGTAATTCCGTATATTTGGTTTAATTTCTAGATGTGATTTTATAGTTTATTATATCCCGGCTAGTTGATGGATATTTTGGCCTATCTGGTCTATGCTAGGGAGCATGTTGTGTTTTATTTTTAAGATTTTTGCCCTTTGTAGTCTTTATAAAGAAGCATATGCTACGGAGAGCCGGATTTTTGATGTGCAAAATAGTAATTTGTTTTTGCTGTTGAGTTTAGAAATCCCATTAATTAAGCTACACAGTAGTTTAAACTGATTCCTTCCATATAACACCTGTGTTGCTCATTTTGGTGCAATTGTTTGGATGGCGACGTTGGCTTGGTTTTGGCAGAGTGTAAAGAAAATTGCCTCGGATTTTTTAGCACTTTTTTTTAAATTTAGAACAACTTCTTCAATTCATTGAAAGATTTTTCCAGATTTCTTCTCTTTTCCAAACGACCAAACACTCAATTTTCCGGAAAAGAAAAACAGTCAACCTTCTCTGGATTCACCTATTTATAGGCCCCTAAAATCCCATAGTGTTGATCATAGAAAAAAAGAAATTACGGCAATTTATTGCCAAAAAATCATCATAGTGTGACCGAGGGGTCAGTTAGCGAGTTCTGTCGATGCATGGACAACATTCAAAATTCCCGTTCCCGGTATGCAAACGAACTCTAGGCTAATACACTACCAATACATCAAAGTGCAACGTCTCGCACAGACTCGCATCGAAGGACGCGGACGGAAACAAAGCGTTACTTACAGTAATTGAGCGCGATAATGGAGCCGGACGGATCCGACCACGGCCACGGTCAAGAAGGTGTTCTCGAGAACATAACAATAGGTTTCCCGTCCACCATTACCACCGTCGCCACTCTTCTGGGCACTAATCAGTAACGGTAACAAGCAGCCAGCCAGGCAGCAGGCAGTATCTCACTCATGGTGGGCGAAAACGATGGTGACAACGACGTCGACGACGACGACGGCCTTTTCCCTAACGAGCATACTCTTTCAGAGAAGTTTCCTGTTCCCTCCCTCTCACCACATCACTGACTGACTTGCGATCCCTGCCAGTGGCCGTGATGCTGTAGAGAACAAGGAAAAGCCAAAGGCTCCCTCCCGTGAACTCCAGCTTCCAGCAAACGGTCAGCAGTGGACCGAGGATGGGGAAACGGAAGCACAGGAGAGAAGAAAGACACTCGACGACGACGACGGCGGTGCGAGTGCGCACCGGTATGGTACGGGCATGGCCGGCGTGTAAAACGAGAAGATATTACATTATTACGATCATCATAATCATAATGCGCTTATGTGTCGTCATAATTCGCCGCGCAATTCGGGCATAATTTTAGGCGTAGGTTCGTGCACCGAGGACCAGGAAGGAAGAGCTGCTCGGACTGGCACTCGACCGCGTGGACCCCGGAAGGAAGGAAAGAAAAGAAAGAAGAAAGGAAAGGACCCGAGGAAAGCTAAATTGCCACGCAGACGAAACGCGCTTCGTCACCGCAGGGGGGAACCAGCATCATCATCAACACTGGGGGCTAGCGAAGCATTTGGAAACTTTTCCGCCACCCCCGTGGAAGCTGACCAAGTGCATGATGACCGGCGACCGGAGGGAAAATGAAGTGGCAGATGTCTTTCGGGTGGACGCTTTATTGTTCTGGGTGTTCTGTTCGTTGGATAACTTTGGAGCGTCATCAAGCGCTCGGTGGCCCCCGTTCCTAAGTTTGAGGCCAAACATCTGGAAAGATTCATCGGTCCATCCGATCCGATCTGATCCGATCAGACACACACAGACACAGCTGGGGCCCGCATCGGCTGCTCGTTTGGGCGTGAAGAAGTTGTCATAAAATATCGATCATCAGCGAGATGGTCATCAGCGCGTCGGTGACGGGCAGTGCTTCGGTCCATTGGCCAGCCCGGTCCCGGTCAAACCCGGTGGCACCAAAAACCGGCTGCTGCCGTCGAAGAGCCAACTCAGCGCATCACCAGCGGACACCCCGTGGTCCGGAATCTATCGGGTTTGATTGGATTGAAGGAAGTAAGCAAATAAAATGATACCGGAACTCCCCTCCTACTCATCATCGGCCATTCCATGATCAATACAGCAATCTTCGGGGAATGTTCGTGGACTTCGCTTCGTATCGCTGCGCTACTTCCTTATCCCCACGCTAAACGCGCGCTAAGCACTTTATGAAGCGTAAAACTAGGCATTTTCACCGGTGGCGGAAAACATCGTTAAACGGTTTATATGCTCGCCCGCGCCGCCGTCGCCGCCGCCGCCAATGCTTGCGAAGTGCGAACCGATCGTAAAAATTCGGGGATTTGCGGCAATCACTTGGCGGTGCGATGGGTTATCGGAAAGTGAATGTGATAAACATGATTGAATGAAATGAGAAGGAGGAGGAAAATTAAAAACAACAAACAGAAAAAAAAACACACACACAGGCTGGGCTGAATGGGAAGCAGTATGGTGTGGTGCATTGACCCCGCGCCGGAGGAAATATTATATGAAGGCATTTTGGATTCAAAAACGGATGGAAGCATACATTTCAATTGATTTGTAACATCTCTTTTTTGAGGAATTCTCTTGATGTTGCCCCTTGTGAGCTTTCTTACGCCCATTTGTCGACATTTTGCACAATGTTTAACGTATAACTTTTTTCTTTATCGATCGTTTCCTTGATTATGGTGTATGATGGGTGGCAGTTAGATATCTCAACTTGTCTGTCCTTCATTTCTTAGACTTCAAATGACCTCACAACGAGTCGCGGGAAAAACGACACAAGTAAACACAGAAAAACGAGGGGTTGACATAAAGGTGCAAAGAGGAGCTTGAGAGTTCCTTTGCCTGAATTTTTAATTGTGTTTCGGGACATGTCAAAAGCAGATGTAGTTTCGTAAACATTACATAGGAAAATGTGCTGTGAGGTGGCTAAATGTTGTAACTTGGAGGTGTGTCTCTTCTGTATGTACTGTCCTAGAAAGGGATCCTGCTTGAGGTTAAATCAACAATAAATGGGACCTTAAAGATAAAAATTCTTGTGTGAGCAAATTTACCAGGTGTATGCATATGAAATCGCCCTTTGTGTTCTTATAGCTATATCTACGCCAAACGGAACTGTAGAACCATTCTCAATGTTTCTTTTTGTTCGTTCGGCATCTGTTAATCAAAACCGGTGCGCAATAGTTCTAATTTCACACAACAACCAATATTTTCATTGTGTACAAAATGGCAAATTTTGTCCCTAAAAACTGCAAAATGCGAACATCGTTCATTTCTGCTTCCATTTTATAAAATCGGTCACATAATCGCATCAAATGCTTATCGAAGCTTACGGTTAGCATGCTGTTTATGAAACACAGTACAAAGAGTGATTTTTTAAAATTCAAAATGGCGATTTTGATGTGACAAACGAGAATCGCGAGAAAACACCGAAAACGTTAGAAGATACCGAATTGCATTCCGTATTGAGCGAAACGGTTATTAGTGAGCTATACAATCAACACTAAATCGATTTCGGGCCGTGAAATCCGCAAAAAAATCGACTGGAATATCGAAATCGATAAAACAGACCGGTTTTGCTCGATGAAAATGCTCCGCCACACACCGCAAGACCAGCCAAGAAGACTATACAAGAACTCAATTGGAAGCTTTAATTGCTAGCGGCTAACTCACCAGACTTGGCTCTATCGAATCAACATTCATTTGCATCGTTGGGACAGATACTGGCCCAGCAGCGCTTCCATGCTTACAAAAGTTTAAAAAAATTGACCTGTGATTGCTTTGAAACAAAAGGGAGACCTTTTTTTATGCGAGCCATCTGTAAATTTCGTAAAAGATGGGAAAAACGTATAGCTAACTATTGCTATTTCTTTGACGAATAAGAGTTTCTCCATTATCGCAAAATAAACCTTTTTTTTTTTGACAAAAAAAGGCCAGTTTCATATTCATACACCTGGTAGTAGTGACGAAGACTGTCAAACTGCTCATTAGAATCCGCATAGAGCTCAACTCTAAACTAACGATGCTGCCAATCATCGTACCATAAACAGAATATCAGCTACCTGGTATGAGGTGTTAAAAATGTTGCTGTTGGATTGTTTGGACTCTTTACGTAGAACAAAGTTGCCAATTTTGTGTATTTAGAACTCTACCGATGAAACACTGCGTAGAATTCAGAGGAAAATGCAACGCTTCCAGCGCGATATGATAGCAAATGTCAAAGCTGCTCGATGGCTCCACTATAAATGGCACACGCTATACATCACGCATTACAATAACGTTGTGGTGGGTTTTTGGTGAAATGGCTCAATGGGTAAGGGGATCTGGACACACAATCTGGTTTGCCCGCTGGAAACTCCCGCCCGCCACTCCGCCACTCCGCCACTCCGCCACGCCATGGCCG
The DNA here is from genome assembly GCF_943734745.1 of Anopheles darlingi. Classification (NCBI taxonomy): domain Eukaryota; kingdom Metazoa; phylum Arthropoda; class Insecta; order Diptera; family Culicidae; genus Anopheles; species Anopheles darlingi. The sequence continues at coordinate 35,066,444 of NC_064874.1, read as the reverse complement.
GTTCAAAGCTTTCCCGACAACCAATAATGGCGTCTTAATAAAAACGAATGGATGTTGCCTATTTTTCACGCCACTACCGGCCCAGGGAGGGAGTTCTCCACGGACCACGGACCAATGGGCACCCACATGTCAGCTTCTAACAGGGCGTTCACGTGAAGAAAAATCGACAGCTAAAATAAATATAAGATAACTAACAATCTGATCCCATCTCCATATCTCCCCCCTTTATCCGGTATGTAGCAGGCCACTTCACGCACACACACACACACATAGGCAGGCACACCGTTACCGGGCAACGATCCATCCATTCCAATCATTCCAGCGTCATAAATCTCGGTAGCCGTCGGTAGTTTACGGTTCACTTTGCACGCAGAACAGAAGCGCTCGACAGCTTCTTCATCCCTTCCCGGGTGGTTAAAGTGAAGAAGAAGGTGAAGAAGAAGAAGAAGAGTGGGAGGTAGGGAAACGGATCCGTTCTGAAGACGAATGTACTAAGCCAAGCCAGTGAAGGAAAAAAGCTGAGATGGAGTGGAAAGAAAGAAAAGGGTAATGGGTGAGGAGAGAGGGGGAGAAAGGGTGGCCTTCGTTAACGCACACTCACACACACACGCATGCACGCACACCGTACATTAAGCTATCAACCGCTCTTCAAATAAAACGAAAATGGGAATCCGCCTTCCGAATCCGGTCTTCTCCGGATCCAACGCACACACACACACACACACACACATGTGGGGTTATGCCTATACCATCCGAGCCCCGTATTTTCCCCGGGATAAGTTTTCGAGCAGCAGGGTAGATAAATCCAACCTTTTCCAACCACTCAGAGACCCCCACTCCCTGGTCAGAACCTGATAGTGGAACCGCCGAAGCCGAAGTAACGCCGAAAACCGACCGACCGACCGACCGTTACGTCTTGGCGTAAAGAGGCGAAAAAAATGGGTGAAGGGGGGAGAAAACTCACCCTTCCCTTCCGACCCCTCTCAACCAATGCCTGGTAAGGGGTCTTCGGAGAGCTTTCCTGCAAAATGGCCCGGCAATCCCGGCCGGGGTTCGGCGATGCGAACGATAAGGTTCGACAGCTCGGCGCGGAGCCGGCCCCTCACCACACCGACGCTCGTGCTGGCCGCAGATCATAAATTATTCATTTGTCAAATATTGTAACGCGCGCACGTGGTGGGGAGTGCACTCCGCAGACCTGCCCAGTGCGGTCATTCCCCGTTAGACCAGGAAGATCATCTAGTAGGCCTTAAATCGCCACCTGCATGACGGTCGCAGCAGGCCTTGGGTCTTGAAATTACTTAAGCGTATTCCCCGCCGCGCATTCTGTGGTCTTTGTTTGCGTTCTGTATTAACGTTTCGGTGCGAATGAAAATAATCCTCTCTCGCTTTTGCGGCGGGATGGCTGGAAAGGATTCACTTAATTGTTGTCATGTGGCGTGGTGAACAACCGATGGAGGGACCTCTGCGATCTGCCTCTGCGGACGCAGGTGCACTCACTACTACTACTACTGGACCGAGCGGCGAACCGAACGAGGAGTCGAGAAGCAGCAGCAGCAGCAGCAGCAGCATGAAAAGGAAACAGGAAAGGTAGGAAGACATGAGGAGACACACTTCTCCGCACTTTTGTGTAATAAAACACCCATAAAAATCCCATAACATCAATTAAGTTAATGGTAAAACGTAATAAATATCTTCTCCTTCATCGGTGCTGGCAGGCAACGCGGGGGAGAGGGAGGTGGTGCTCTCGGTGTCCACCAGAAAGGCCGCAGCAGCAGCAGAGGAGACCCAAGTGATGTGTGACTGGCCAACCGGAAACCGTGATGGCAACCACGGTTCAGCGAGCGAGCGAGCGAGCAGGCGGTTCACCGGGAAAATGGGGGGCCGAAAATTGTCCTTTCAAAATGCTTCCAGCTTCCTAGCTGCCTTGGTAACCAGTGCCAATCGAGTAGCCCACTCGCCCACGGATCCGGGTGTGTGTAAAGTGATGTTCGGATTTTGATCCCTTTCTCGCTCTCTCACCGCTCACCATCTCTCTATCGTTCTTCAGGACAGAAGCACAAGTTTAAGTGGAACAGGATGGTGTTTTGTCTCGTTCCAACTCACGTGGCCATGCAAGGGGCGACGTAATGGTTGGGGTCTGCAAAACACGCCAAAGTGCCGTCTCGAGAAGTGTGCCCAGTTGTGCAGTCGCCGAAGAAGGAGTTAAGTTGTTTGCTCTTGTTGTTTGGTGGTGGTGGTGGTCGGTAGCCGTGAAGTGAAATTATTGAAATCGTTGCCGATAAATTTCCTTCGATCGTTCCTTCCCGGCCGGTACGCGGCAAAGCGAAGAGCTCCTCCGGAAGAGTGCCGCCTCCGGAGATACGCTGCTACTTTGCGGAGGCGTTTCCCCGGGAACCGGCGCTTACGCTAATATAAGTTTGCACAAGGCCGGACGGACGGATGGGCGTGCGCGTGCCCGTGTGTGTGCCACTCGATGCCGTGCGGCGAAAAGGGAGAGTAAAATTTATGGAAATGTTCCGCTACCAGGACGCCAGTCGTCTTCCTCTCTGGTTCCCACACCAGAAGGAAAGGTCACACACGTGTCCGGAAGCTGCTGCTGCTGCTGCTGTTGCTGCCGATGCTGTGTCGTTTATCCGTTTTACTCAATCGATTGAAAAATGCTTCTTCGTTACCACGGTTGGAATCGGAATCGGAATCGGAGTCGGGATTTATGCCGACGCCACTTGAACCCTCTTCAATACATGCTCGCAACATTGGAAGGGAGCACATGTGACCCGGGAAGGGGACCTTCAGTAACTCTTCCATCTGCGCGTCGTTGCTGCTATCTACTAATGGGATGATGGTGCTTTGTGTCAACAGATGCCCTAATCGAAGGCACCAACCAATAGTGTCGGTGCGAACAGCACCATCGACGCCATTAAATGGCCAGCAAGGCATGCCACGGTCCTGCTTCGGGTCCAGTACATTCCAGTGCTCGACCAAGTGAAAGGTGGCTTATTTTCTTTCAATTAACTCCTCCCGGATTCCCACTGCTGCTCGCCCGGGACTTGGTACGTTCTGCTTTTCGATTGGGCGTAAAAAAGGAGTTGATAACCACAAAAAAATACGCAAGAAAATCCACGTGACATCGAGGAACTATGCTTCGTGCGCAGGGACACGATTGAATGCCGCAAGCAATGGTATTGTATGGTAATCCACACGCACACGCACACACTCCAATGGAAACCGATAACGGCATCGGGCCGCCATTCGGAGCTTTCGGAGCTCATAAAAAGCGGTTCGTTGGCGCTGGATTCGCGCGAACTTGGTTTAACTTGGTGTGAGAGGTGCGTACGATACGAGCCAGCAAAAGGATAAACTGCAATGAGTACGAGGTGTACCACGTGGCAGTAATACCGACGAAACACGCACTGTACGCCTCATTACGATGGTCGGTGGTCAAAGCAATTGGCTGAAGAAGCATCGAATTTGGAGCATGGACGTTGGCCCAAGGTTTCCACGCTGGTGATTCCGCGCCACACCTCTTGTGTGTGTGTGTGTGTGTGTGTCTGAGTACCTCAGTTTAGGTTGACCGCAGGAACGGCCCCATACTCTATAGCGGGTGAAGTTACACAACATCAAATGTGTCATGATACAGACCGTTTCATAATAACAGCTTCATCCTGTTTTATCGAGATCTCGTGCTCAAATAAAATGCCCTAAAAATAATTTGAACTATATTAATTTTTTTCTTTTATCTTTAGAAGTTGTATATAACTTTTTAGCTTATAATTAAAATTGTATACGAGGGATCCAAAACTCCAAAAAGGAGGAGTTTCACTAAGCCTTTTAAATATAAATCTGCATATTTCTGCAGAAATCATCCAAAATTCAAGATGTTTCAGCGATCAGCACTTCTTTTGTTATCATTTTATATTAGAAAGGGCGGATTTTGTCATCTTTTTCAATATGTTAGCTTAGATATAAATATCTGTGCATAGCTAATGGACTCTTTAAGCGTCGGGATTAATCTTGTGAACTGTAAGGATAATAACAAATTTCCTCCTTTGTCATGTGGCATATAGCTAAAATAGAAAGCTAGCTAGGTATTAAATTAATCCCCCGTCGGTCAAACCAAACAATGTCTGGATTCCTTTCGCAGACCATCCAGTACTTGTAATGAAATATCGACCGAAAATAGTTATTATCTTGAGAATGTTATCTAACCCTTTCTATTCAGCCTTAAAGGAAATCGTCTAATCAATCGTAGCATCACCGTAGAATCCTTGCAGCTTTATTGATGATTGCTACTGAATCAAAAACCAATGAAAATGTTCACCAGCAAGAGAATTTTCTATGATAAGAATTATATTTGGGCACTTGATTTGAGCGCGAAATCGAATAAACAGTGTGAGGCCATCATTATGAAACGGAATGTAGCTTAGCGCGACCTCTAAAAACCGGCCCCGAGCCTCTAATGACATCTCATGCAGAGTGGCATCTGCATCGAGTGTATTTGCCACCGGAATGGTCGAACCATACATTATGTCACGATGAAAGAAAGGCGGAAGAGGGTCATAAAAAACAAAAAAACACAAGTTGCTCTCAACATTTTAATTATGAAAAAGAGGAAAAGAACATACGTACGGGTCTAATCCCAATCAGAGCTCTATCACCTCTATCCTTACACATCATGTGCAGCATCGCTGGTATGCAAAAGTACTTCATTATCTCCAATATAATAACATACTCAACGAGGCCGCTGCTCATTATTCTCGTTTCGTTGTCAAGTGTGCAACAAGATACTGCGCATCTTCAAACACAGAATGGTGTTGTCTAGTACCGCAAGGGATCATCTGCAGGTTTCGTAATTAAATCATGTATATCTGTAAAATATGAACGCCTAGCTCCATCATTAAGGATGCAGCAGAAGTAAGGTGATGCCCTGTTCCCCAAGAGTTACCGTTGAGGCACTACTGCACACATTAGAGCATCTGCCACGGTTGTTTGCCCCACCTGTACGGTACTTATAGGGGTATACTCACCGCTCTATAGCGCTTCTGATATGTTACGAGACTAATTGGTTCCACCAACAACCGACCGTCATGTCGTGAATGACTTACCTGAAAATAGAAAGCAAGATACACAATGTTACATCATTTCACTTCAAAATTGTGATTTGTTGTTGGATACATTTTGGAGGAAAGATTCGAGAACCGAAACAACCGTTGAGAAAGCATCTCAATACAATTTCCAACAAGTCACTAGCGCTGATCCCTGATGCTAGGATAATCAATCCACGGTATCACTATGGAAGTGCCGACTTCTAAAGAGCACAGGTAGTAGGGGAAGGAGACAGAAGGAGAACAGGAATTGCTATCTGCACCATCCCAGGCCTCCGGAGGAACTCCAAAGGGTGACCTTTTGTTCGCCGCACCGTCCGTGGAGGATCACGGGCTTGTTTTCAATGTCAAGCCGGGAAGCTGCCGCTTCACAACGTATCCTTCCCACGCGTGTCGCGAGCTTTCGCGAAATGGTAGTACGCAAAGTACGAAGGCCACCGAAGGCGCAAAACAGGCAACAATGACGGCGATGCGACAGGTGACAGCTGAACCTCGCGGCAGAGATTCGCCACCTTCGCACCAACCGCACCTCTGCGCCGGTTGAACCGTGTTTGTTCTGCGCGCTGTTCAGCTGTTGTCCTGTGTACAGACCCCCCTCACCTCTTCCTCATCCTTATCCACAGCCTTCTCACAAAGGATCCGGTCGTCCTTTTCCCGGCTTTCTTTTGTGTCTGGGTCGTCGTCGGTGCCTCGAGGAAACATTCCAGCAGCGACAGAGGCAAGTGCCATGTTTTCGTTGTGATTAGGTGTTACTACTACGTCACCAAAGGAAGGAACCGCGAGGAGGAGGGGAGGAAGAAAGAAGAAGTAGAAAACCGTTGGTTGGTGCCGTGCACGATGACGGCGTCGAGTCGGAGACGACGGAGCGCCGTTGGTACGGTTGCCATTATCTCTTGGCTGTGGGCGGCATGGATGGCACAATGGCACACCCATCCCCATGGTTCCTATCTCCTTTTCCAGGGCGCATTAAAGCGTACCTTTGCCAGTGATGGTGAGCGAGTACTTTAAACAACACTTGAGCGAAGAAGGGAAGTGGAGCTTTGGAAAAAGGGATCATGCGAAGGATCGGCATACCAGCCGGCAGGTAGGATTTTAACACAAATGCAGCACAAAACAGGTGTGGAGCAAACGTAAAGAATGTAACAGATACTCCCCTCCCCCAAAAAGGCACCAAAAACGGGACCTAAAGACGAAGTCGGCAGAGAGAAACTTTCCCAAGACACGAGTAGTGGTGGTAACGGATTCCTGACCTTCCCCGTGCTCTGCTATTCCGTCTTCATCCGCACGACTCAACATTGACCGAATAGTTGACCTTCGCATAACCGGCAATCCAGTCAACGCATGTCAAGCGCGCACCACGCGGCTAGGTCAACGAGGACCTTGGTTGTTGAAGTTCTTCTCGGAGCATCTCGAGAATCCGAAATGGACGACGACGGTCTTAAATGCGTCACCAAACAACGGAAGGGCGGGCTACAATGATTGAGCCACGAGCGGCGGTAATTTCACGGGAAAAGATCAATGGTTCCGACCACGGAGTTGATGGTTGAGCAATCCTACTGGCATCCCTTCTGCAATTAGCGTTCTTGGTGATAAGAATTTCCAAGAATTCCTGGCTCCAAAGACGAATCGCAAAGACGGAAATAACTTTCCCAACTCATTGGCATTGGTCTGGATCTGGGAAACAATGCAGTGAATGAAAAACATTTTCCTTCTCGCACTAACTCCACTTTAAAATGCCATCATTTTCCAGCCATTCCGACAACATGCGGCTGCTACCTGAACTCGGCACTCGGTCTGGATTTGATTTTTCCGAGAACGTGTGCGTGCTTTCAACACCCTCTGGCAGCTCTGGGGGAAAACACGTGTAGGGATTGAATGTTTGGAAATTAGTGTTCCATGGAATTCGTTTTTTTTTTTTCATTTTGCGCTGGAATCGCTAATCTACCGCAAACGCAATCGGATTCAATTGGAGGTGCCGGTTCATTTCACCGTTTAATGGCTTCGTTTTCCCGGGACGCAGGGCCCAGTGGGTTGAAGGGGCCCTTTTATGGGAATGGGAATTGTATAATGGGAATTGATGGGTGGAATATAAAATTATTCCAAACGATCTTTCATCTGATTGCAGATTAATGTTCACACAACGAGGAGAGACTTTTACACGAATGAGCATGTGCAATGAACAAAAAAAACTAGATAAATTATGTATTCATTTGATTCTTTCATCTAACTTTTCATCATACGACAAGTCACAAAGCCCACAGCAAGAGAAAAGTCTTGAGTGATTCTGTCTAAAATAAAATCAGTCAAACATGTCATCTCCAAACGTTTCTCCTGGCACTGGTACGCCGGACACCACTCATTGTCGATGATTCCCATGCGTTCGGCGAGTGAGCAGCGAGCAAAATTCCTTTTGCATAATCAAGTAAATAAAATATTCGGACAGTTTTATGTTCCACCAGACCAGGGCGATTGATTTTCTTACTTTTAACCAACCGTCCGACCGACCCTTGAGGCCGAAGTTTTCTCGCTTTTCCTTATCGGCAATACACACACTCACACAGGACAGACAAATAGAGGCATTCTCGATTTGGCTCTCACTCTCGATCGCTCTCTCTCTGTCAGACTGAAGGGTGACCTTTCCATCATTGCAGAGATCGCAACTTTCAACAACCTGTTATCACTTGCGTACGCATTCAAAGCTTTGAATAGACTGTGATAGCTGGAGCTCCCTGCGCTGGAGGGAGAGGCGACTCCGAGCGACGCAACATTCTCTTCAATTGAGTGTGCTTGTATGTGTGCATTGGCCTTACGATTGTTTGCTCGACGTGTTTCTACGGATGTGACATGAATGGGGAAAATCAACCATTTCGACCTCAGGCCGCTTCTCATGCGTTGCGTCTTTCACTTTTCTCTTTTCTTTGCTCCACAAACCATCCAAGCGACGACAGGAGGGTAGGCCCAAGGAGTACCGAGGGAAAATTATCGGAAAGTATCATGGAAATTACCATATTTGTGTTCGAGCAGCAGCAGCAGCCGGGTCGCAGTCGATCCAGAACGTCTCTAGCGCGTCTCAAGTGTCTGCCATTGAACGAATCGTAACGCAGTCGAGTTCCCCCCAAGTCATAACACGGTACAGCGCGAGCAGGAAGTGGGGAATCAGTGTTGTTTTGATATGCAGGATGTATTGTTGGGACTCATCAGAACAGTACTCGCAGGACGCATCGAGCCATCATTGCCTAGGACAAGGCTTACCGGGGGTTTCTCCGCATGCCGCATGAGGATTAAGTTTGTCAAATCACGACCACGACTTACACACACACACACACACACTTGACGTGACAGAATCGTTCGAGTCGCGATGCCACGGGCACAACTATGACAAATCTTCACAAAAGCTGAGCCTTTTTTCCATCTAGATGGAATGCGCAGCATCCATTGTATTGTCATGGCTACGGGAACAATGACATTAAACCTGTAACGCTCGGTTGTAATAGTGGAAACGTTTCGCTCGAACGCACAAATTGAACGCTTTCGCTTTCGGGGTGTGTGTTTGTGCTGGAAGTAAGCAGGTCTTCTAAGGAATTGACCACACCGAGTTTCGATATCCGTGATGCCCGTGGTGGCCCTTTAATTTGAAGGCTTGTTAAAGACCTTTCTTTTGAAGAAGCTCGATATAACTTTCTACAACTGCCCTTGAGGGTCGTAGCGGGGACAACCGAAATTCCCGAAGCTGGGCCAGAGTTCTACTACTACTGCTGCGGCTACTGCGGCTACTTGGCCTGCTGCTGCTTAGTGAGATCAATGACAGCGCCCAGAGAGATGGAGGAAAAGAGAGAGAGAGAGAGACACTTTTGTGGAGAAGCACATTACGACAGAGAAAGCGAGTAGTAGCCCGGCAACTATCTGGAAGTGAACCGGAACTGCCCTGCCGCCCGTACCGCTCGTTTCTCTTCTCTGATGCACAACAACAGTGGCCCCGAGGACCATTCCGTCAAAATGAACTTATTTATATTCATACTTTTCCCCCAGGCAGCAGTAGCAGCAGCAGTAGTAGTAGTAGTAGCAGTGAGAGTATTCGCTCCAGAACGCCATCTACAGTGGCGGAAGCCGAGTCGGAAGTTTGGCGAAAATAAAGAAGATCTAGATAAAATAACGACAAACCATTCATTCTTGTTTGCTCACAGTGCCAGCGAATGGCCCACGATTTTGGGGGGAGGGCGGGGTCTCTCCGCACACAAATGCCAGGTCCGTCAGCTTTTGCCAGGTCCGTCAGAGCTAGCAACCAGCCTAGCCGTGTCGGAACAGTCGGGTTTTTTGTTGTTTTCAAAACCCGGTGGCCCCAAAATCCCTCAATAGCTTCAATGGTTACTGGGACCGGTTGTCTGGGAATACTGGGCAGCCCCGTTTGACGTTTCACGCGCGCGCGCCTACTCTGTT
>NC_064874.1:34936902-35054402 GCF_943734745.1 Anopheles darlingi | reverse complement strand
GGTTCATTGGGAGGCGCGGCTTGTGCCTTCACTGGTGGTGGTGGTGGTGCATATTTTGCTAGATTACACCAGATGGCTGGAGGCGGAGTATTTCGTGAAATCCCGTCCGTCCGTCCGTTCGTTCGTTCGTTCCGGTACGGCACTAGTCCGGACCGGAAATTTGAATGATGAAAAGCCGGGACCAAGCAGCTAGCAACAGTAGGAACGTCGGATGTCGGTGTGCGCGAAAACACGTTTATTAATGAAGCGAAATAATGATAATTTCTGGAGGCCCTGGATTGGGTTGCCCACGATGCCCCGTCTCGTCAATACAACAGCCCAGCAACAGAGGCCGATGGAGCTGTTTTCGATATCGCTTATCGTGAGGTTCGACTCGCAGTTTAACGACAAAAGCCAGCTCTATTAGATACCTATTCCCGGATGAAGCTAGACCATTCAATCAATTGTAAACCAGACGGCATTCTGGGAAAGCGAGAACTGTTTACATAGCATTGAATGCAACGATTCCAACCGTGGCATCACTGTTACAAACAGTGCTTCTACTCAAACCCACCACCAATGGCGAATTGCCGATTGCCGTACGGAACGTCTCTTTTTTCATTGTCACTTCGATCAGCTCGTGAACGGCCCGCCCCTCCAGCAACTCGTTAAGCATATGATGGATCATATTTGATATATTATGAATGTAAATGAACACGATAACGCACATTTGCTAACCCATGATTTCGTGATGCACAGTAGCGGTGATGAAGCATTATGCATGGTACGATCACTGCATTTAAAAAATAGAAATAAAACGAATGCTTCCCGTGCCAACCATTGCGATGGGTTTGAATAACAGTGTACGAATGGGGTATAATTGCTTATTTATTTAGTGCATCGCATTTTCATTTGCCATTTTGCTAAACATTGCATTTTAAAGTGCATGTTATTAGCGTTTGCTTCTCATTGTGTATGACATCTGTTACATTTACACAATCGCATCGGCAGAAACATGCAAACAAAATGTTTTACAATACCGACTCTCTACACGGGCGCGAGAAAGCTGAAAATGAGATGAGAATGAAAAAGGCGAGAATGTCAAATCCCATACAAATGGAAATGTAAAGATACAAGTAGGCTGTCACAAATGTATGGGATTTGACATTCTCGCCTTTTTCATTCTCATCTCATTTTCAGCTTTCTCGCGCCCGTGTAGAGAGTCGGATATGTATTTTCAAACCTAATTAACACTGTTGCTGATAATGAGAAAGACAATGGGCCCATTACATATCATCAACCCGGTCGTCGTTGTTTCAGGAAAGGCCAAGTATTCGCTGCATTGATTTCATTTTCTACAACAAAAAAACACCATACCATGCGCCTCCATTTGCCCAAAAGCTACTCCGTTCTCGCTCGCTAAACCCCGATTTCTTTTGTGTTGCTTGGAGGCGAAAGACAATCATCATATCAACATTCCTGTGTCTGGCTCCCCTTCCTCCTCTTCCTTCCTACCAAAACAAAAGGTTCCGGAAGGGCCAAAGCAATGTATTAAGTGTGCTTTCACGGGGTCAAGAAAAGATTGGCATTTTCCAAGCCCTCGACTTCTTTATCCTGTCTTCAGCTATCATTCTTCGCCGAAAACATTCTCCTTCCATCGACCGTCAAGCAGGGAAACCCATTCCAGCCCATCGTTCCTCCCTTCCAACACACACACGCAGCTGCTAACCTAACCGGGGGGAAAGGAAAAGCAAATGCTGAATGTTTGGGGGTTGGACCGAACACCGATACTGCTCGCCGGAGAGGCCTTTCTTGCCGACGTAGCAAAACACAACAAACCACAACGCAACACGCACAGATACAATGAAGGCGATCCCCCATCTGTACAACGTGAGAAGTGTCAATATCGTGCCCATGATCGCACATGTCAAACCGAACGGGTGATAACGGGTTTTTGAAGAAGATTAAGATGCTTAGCGATGCCTCAGCATGCCAGCCACCACCAAACAGACCGACAAGCAGAGAAGTTCCGTGCGACTCGTTAGAGATAAAAACTTTATTTCACACCATCGCAACGCTTGTTCGGGCGCTTGGTGCGTGTGCAGCGTCTCGAGGTGGAATTCACCGAGGAATTCAACTTTACCAACTTTCCGTTCCGTTGCTTTGCTCGCACATTCTCACAACGCAACGTCGTGGCCTACGAGCACGATCACTATCGTCCGGCCGAGGGGAAAGTTATCCGGAAAACGTAGCGATACAGTCGATTGCGAACGAAAACGGATTGGCTGGTGGGCATTGGGCATCGCGCGCCGCGGAGTTATGAAAAGTGACAGAGCACAGAGAGGCCCCGTGCTCGGTGCCTTATCTGGTTTGCAAATTCCAGATGTCCGTTGTAAACACACATCTCCTCTCCCATTCTGCCGCTTTGCACCAGTTTTCATGCTCCATTTCAAGGGCACTCTTCTCGGCACACTTGGCGAGAAGTTTCACTCCGGCCAGCTAACCAGCCTCTAGCCAGTGAGTGTGGCCTTCGCTGAGAGCTTGTCGCCCGTCCGGTCCGGTCGAGAACGGTCGAGAGGAAAGTATTTCATTTCGATGCTCAACACGCTTGGCTGTCGGTTTTTATGGAAGTTGTTAAGCGCCTGCTCGAAAGTGGTGGTTGGAAAAACGAGGAACGGAAAACACGGTCTGTTCTGCACAAAACACTCACAAGAGGGGACGGAGCCACACGCTTATCGATTGGCCGGTCGGTTGGCTAGCTGGCCACTGACGCTGGTGGATGTGTATTCTGGAAAATTTTAATTTCCTCAAAGAGAGCCCCTCCCCGGGCCCTAGGCCAACATTTATAACGCCGTAAATGAAACGGTTTTGTGCCCATTTTAGACCTTTTGCTAACATGACCGGGCCGGACCGAGCCGGGCCACACCACACGATAGACCGGTGGCATCCGAATTTCCATCTAACGAATTGGAACAAATTTTTATTGCCAACCAACATTCATTACGATAACGGTTCGATGGAGCAGCAAAGTAATGAAGCGGACGAAGCGATGAAAAGCAGAGTGGCCACTACCGAAGGGAAACCATGCAGATGCGCTTTCGGCTGTGGGCCGACGGACTGTGGGCTACGGGATTTGCTGCTCTCCGTTTAGCGCGCTTAACGGAAGAGCGGAAAGTTTGTTCTAAAAAGTCTTTTGTGTGCGATTCATCCGGCCAGATAGTAATGGCTTCTTGGCTTGGACCGTACCGTACCGGAAAACCGGTTCCAATGTGTCGAACCATGGGCAAGGGCACCCGAGACCGACCAGGCGTGCCAAACGGAGGAGGAGAGAAGAAAAAAGAAAGAGAGAGAGAGAAGCAATATCGTAATTTTAAAACTTAAGATCTTACGGCTTTATCCGGAGCGCAATCTTGCCGAGGTCAGCAAGGTCATGTCGAGGGAATCATGCTTCTCGTTTGCTTTTTTTCATCTTCTTTGGGTCCTTCTCTCTCTCTCTGTCCCTCTTTCTTTTTATCTTCGAAAAGGGGCGGAAGATAGGACTAAACTAAGGCGAGACGGAGACAAAGTTGAAGGCGCCCCGGCACCACGTAGCAAAGCAAACGATGGGCCAAAGTTAGCGCGGACATCGCTCGCACCTCGTTGGTGTGAGTTTTTGCTAAGCTTCTGTTGTTTGTCCGTTGTGAGAATGTTGTCACCATATTTGTTTCAATTCCCTGCCACGAGCGGCCACGCCGTGTACCACCGACGAATAGACTGCACGGACACGAACGGTACGGTGGGGGAATTGGGGAGCTGGAAACTAAAGTAATGTTGGAGCCAACACCATAGTTCATGGAGGTAATTGTTCAATGGACCAAACCATGGATGAAGAACTTGTTATCCTAGGTTTGGCACCAGCATTTCAAAGGCCTGATAGGCGTGTATGTGAATGTGCAATAATATAAAAAGTGAGTGGCTTCTTGGTGCAACTAAAGTATATCTGGTGAAGTGATTAGCTGAATCTCATAAGGAATGAATTTTCCTTAGAGTGATTAACAAGTATTGCCACGTGTTGTAAGATTAAGGATAGCGTTAATTTGGACAGATCAACCTCATCTTTCGAAGAGTTTTAGGAACAAAAAAAACATTACACTACTTGGCGTGTAGTCCTAATCAGAATATAACCGTTCAAAAATATAAAGAGATAGTTCGATGAATATACAGTATGAAAAGTTTATCCATCCCTGCAAGAAATTTACGTTTTAGCTGTTTTCTCCAAACATCTTAGTTAACACAATATTTTTGTCCATTTTTTTTATACCTTTTTTCCTAGTGAGTCTTTTTGAAAAAAGTAAATTAAAGAAGATTAAAAAACAAAACTATTGATTTACGCTTTTTTATTTTTTGACATAGATGTTTGGAGAAAACTGCCAAAACGTAAATTCTGACAGGAGTGGATAAACTTTTTTTCATACTGTATTCAAGGAAAAACAGTCACGGTATCAAACCCCCAAAGACAACTCTCTAAAAATGCACTGTTCACGGTATGCATCGATGCTTAGTACTCAATTATCTGAGATACACCAATCGATATTATTCTGTTAAACCATTAGTTGAACTATTATTAAAAAGGGTCTCTTTTCCATTATTGTGATAAAACAGTAATCATTTAAAAAAATAGCGTAAATTTCACGGCAATTCTATGGAAGTACCTCATACATAAATGGTAGATAAAGAGTTTAAAAGTTCAAAAATAACTGTTCAGTTGTTTTTAAATGACAACGATTACCTCTTTTGAATACATTGGTTTAGGGCAGAACGATTATAAATCACGAGATACACTGTCCATGCATTGTGCGCGATATTCTAATCAGCTTCTTAAAAGAGTCACCATTCCTAACAGAAATTAAACAAAATTTCTCGAAAAAAAAATTTAACTCCCTTACGCCACTTATATGACGGATATACCGTTATTTATGCTAACACTAATATAAGACAGCTTTCATGCTAAACCCTTGCCTCATTCTCATTTTATATTTACAGAAGAAATATCTTAATCCAAACGACCGTCGAACCACGTTGGGCCACGAATCATATCATTCATATGCGGCCAACCACAGGGAGATAGTTTAATGCCAGAGCAAACAATCGCGTTGTACCGCGTTGAACCAACGGACGGATTTTCGGCCTGGCAATGTGGCGAGACGTGATCCTCAACTCGTAGCAACCCGCCACATAGGATCGTCTGGCGGTCGTTAGGAAGCGGTGTTTAATGTTGTGCATTGCAGAGGTCGTTGCCAGAGGCTAAAGGCAACGATGCGACTATAATAATCATCATGCAAGTGAGTGACATGCGAAAAGGGTCCAGTCCACCCAGTTACATGCACATACATATCCCTCAACCCGCCCCTCGGTGGTCATTATGCTGTTGCGGCTTGCATGAGCTTTTTTTGGTCTATTTTTCTTCTTCCTCTTGCTCTTCTTCAAACATACGATCTGCCTGGAAAAGACAATGCCCTGGCCCGGGACTAGGGCCTTGTGGTGGTCGTCCTGTCTACGTACTGTAGTCCACGGGCCGGCTCTGCTCTGAGCAGTGTCCATTTCCCTTACAGCTGCTGTAAGCATTCACTTCCCGGTTCCCGGTACCGGTACCGGAGACCTGACACTGACCACTGCCTGCTGCTGCTGCCGGCCACAGCGGGCTGAAGGGCATTGCTGATGACGTAGCAAAGCCCTGGCCTCGGCTGGAGCTTCGTTCGTTACTGGCAGCAGCATGAAAAATGCTGCTTCCGTTAAAGTTTCCAGATTGGGTGTGCACGTCATTTGTGGCTTGCGGCAGGCATCCCAGGCGTTCCGGTGGTGCGAGGAGGGAGGGGGATTCTCAGTAACCACCAGCACCACCACCAGCGTATGCCTGTGCCGCTCACGGAAACAACTGCAACCCTTGGACCCTAACGTCAATAACTAGTTTCGTAACGTGCAATTGTGCAGATCTAAAGCAGCTGCAGCTAACCACAGCACTTAAGGTTAGACAAACGATCGTTCGGGGGTGTGTAATTGGAAGACGAGTTGATACACCCTTCCCCCCCATCGTTAGATTGGCTGGATAAGCTTCACTGTTCCGCTTACCGGCTAAGCTGCTGCTTGTTACCACTTCAACGCTGCTGCTGCTGCTGCTGCTGATGGGTTTTCAATTTAGATCTTAAATGATTCCAACGAGTTGCTCCACTTCCCTTACTTCTGTTGCTCATTAATGCACCAAAACTCACCCCCAAAAAAGCGGTTCTTTAACCCAGAAGGTTCAGAAGCTCGCAATTATCGGCGATCATCCCGAGCGCAGATTGAAACGATACTCAAGGCGTTTGAAGGGGACAATAGGGGCTCAATCGCTGCGGATGGTATGACAAATTTGAAGCCTCGGTTCGCAGCTTCCTCGAGGGAAAACCCGGCTTCCACCCAGTGGCGGCCACGGTGAAGAATTTAAATAAATGAATATTAAATAACATTCCAAAGTGTCATAAATCTTTCGCCATCCAGTGGAGGTTCGCCACCGAACCACCGGTGGACCGAAGCGCAGACATGGCGCCTCATCAATTGTGCCACCAAGTGGGGGGGCCTCGAAATGGGGAGAGGTCCCGGCTCTTCCATTTTCATGGACGGATTTTTCACTCCAGCTTCCGCTTCAACGGCTGTTCAGCTGTTGCCTTTGAAGACACACACACACACACTCTGCGGACGCGTTCACTCTTTCGTTAGTCCTCGAGCCACTGGACTTTTCATCATCGGCTTCAGCTTTGGGCGCGTACGCGTACGTGTTCCATGATTAATTACAGCAGTTGAGACACACACCAACACACACACATACGCGAATTCCTCTGCCAAACAAGATGTTCTTCGAGCAGCATCAGCAGTAGCTTTCCACGGGCAGCACAAGTGGGCTTGGTCTGGGCCCAACATCCAAGCTTTTTATGCTCGCAGCGAGCAAAAGTGAATATCGTTTTCGATGATTAATTACCCGCCATCGTTCATCTCCGTTTCGGAGCAGCTGAAATAGGGGTGGTGGTGGTGGTTGTGAAGAGAAGAGGAGGAACTTTCACCCAACATTATGCCTCACCATCCCCAACCCTGCCCTTCCTTGAGTGCCAGGGACAGGGCGTTAAAGTGTTGCGCGACGAAATGGAATGTATGCAGCACATGATGCTACGAAATACCGACGACCGGTGGGGGTTCGGGTTATGAACATGTTCCGAACCAGCACCAGCAGCAGCCCTTGTCGATGCCACCGGGTTTGGGGCTGGACAGACCTTGGGATTAGTGCTCAAGCAGAAGATAAAGAAGCTGGTGTAAATGTGGAATGGACGTCCTTTGGCGTGTGTGTGTGAAAAGGGAAGAGGACACGATTAAGGACAGCAGCAGCAGCATTCCGCAGGGGTCTTAGGAACGCTGCTCTTCGGACAACGTTCTTCGACAGAAGTGACCGGACGGTGCAAGGGAGTAAATGCACTCGTAGTGCTCATAAGAAAGAAGATTGAACTTGGAACAAAAACGTGCCAACCATCTGCTGCCCCGGGTGTCCAATAGACACACACACACACACACACACATGCGAGCTATCGGTGGTGCAACCGATGCACAAACCGAGAACAACTTTGTCCTTGTGCCTCCATGTCGTCGTGTAGGAAAAGCGGGAAAATGGCGAACGAAAATGGCGATTGCCGAAAACGGTGGCAAACTGTCAACCAACTGTGTTTGGGTTGGTGTGGTGCGGTGCTGATGAATAGTGTCTAATAAAGTTGATATTCTGCACCTCGTCTCCCATCCCCTTTCTGCACTGCTCCCTGCGTACCAATGCCCCAGCAGCAAAGTCAATAATGGTGCACTAGACGAAACCGAGCAGCCGGAAAACTGAACGCAGGTTAAATTGAAAGGAAAATAACTCAAGCGCCTTACCCTGGCCCTCACCCTGGCCCTGGCCCTGGTCCTGACCCTGGGATTACAGCAGCCGCCTCTCGATGGCGGTGCGGCGAGAAACGAAAAACAATCTCGCAAGCTCGGCAGCCGCTTGTCGTTTCCGGTTGTCGTTTGGAGGAAATGGAACCGATGCGCCATTCCTTCGAATTCTCACACACACACGGGCGCACACACGTGATAACCCCTTAGTAGCGCATCGGACTTCCGGTCATTTTCCGTTGATCCATCATTCCAGAGTCCAGATGGTCTTGTCCGCCAACCCGGTAAACGACGATGGAGCACATTATCTTTCGCTCTTCCTCTCTCTTTCTCTCTCTCTTTCACTTTTTCTCTCTCAGTTAATCATTCGTAAATGTCTTGACCCCGCTGCACGCGCTCCCGAAGGATAATATCATTTAATGGTGATGGTGGTGGTCTTAACAAGACAGCCCAGCCTCTACGCCACCAGAGTTTGGAGTTCCACAGTAGACACAGGGAACAGCCAGGCCACAAGGCAGTTATTCCCATTTTTCATTCCCCTCCTCGATCGGGAAGGAGTGAAACCCCTTCCTGATTGGCGTGAGGTGACAAAAGGCCAATTTTTTGGTGCACGTTTTTCCCCGAAGACGAACGAAAAAAAAAACCGAAAAGACATTCTCAAAAAGCGCTTCCAAAAGCAGCGCTTCCCGCTTGCGGCTGAAGGATTGTTTTCATTTATCACGCCAATCAGGAACCCCGGGAGCAGGATGTGGGACCTATTCCACTGCTAAAAAGAACGTCATCCACATTACGCCCGCAGGATCATATTTCACTTCGAAACACTCTCTCTCTTAATAACGTCACCGATCATGATGATGATGATGATGATGGTCGGTCGGTCGGTTGGTCGGTTCTGGAGAACTGTGCCGCTTGATCAGCGGAGATTATGAGCGGAGGTTGCACCACTATCCAGCACACCCAGTCTCAAGTGCAGTCGTTTGTTGTAGCTGATGGCAAAAACGAGTGATAAACTCTGGTTCGGAACCACCTTTCCACGGAAGTTGTGTGCTGCAAAGGAGTGGTCTTGATATAGCATCACTACTTCTCGTTGTTGTCGCCGTCGCGTTGGTGGCAAAGCATTACAGCATAATCGGATTTTTGCAAAATTAAATCTTCAACAGGAGGGCGTTTCCGGTGGCGCGAGGTGCCACGTTGCAGTCCTTGGACAAGGTTTAAAGGCTGGTTGGCTGGCAGGTTGGCCGCCATGTTGGACCTCCGTCGCTCGTATGGCTCGTAGGATTTACGCTTTAATTTGCACTTCCAGCAGTCGTCGTCTGCACACCCCACTCTGGCTCTGACCCACCCCCAGGCTCGTAACGGGCCAACCTCTTTAGTCGCTTGATGCACGAAGCATTAAAAATTCAAAAGCACTACGTGTCTGGTCAACACAAATGCTGCACCTCGCGCAGCCTCGGTCACCATCATGCGGAGCGCTCCGCGCCATGGCATGCAGAGAGGGAGGGAGAGGCCCCTTCCACCTTTCTTGCATCCATTTTGGGCTCCAGGAGTTCCAAGGAGTGCCACGGCGCTCAGTGCGACGGAAGTGCACAACATAAAACATAAAAAAATGTACGAAGGTGGTGCTCCATCACCGGTAGACGACGTTCCGTCCTCGACACACACACACACAGGCACAGGCACAGGGACAGAGTAGAGATCGCGCTGCATCACGGATCCAACCTGTCGTCGTCGTCCACCTGTCGACGTTTTGGGGGAGAGAGTGTGATCGTGTGATGCTGGACGCCAACGTCGCGCATCAGCTTTCCGGACGATATTTTACGTAATGTGCTCTGCATTTATTTACCTCCATCATGCCAGCGCCAGAGTAATTCCCGTTCCCGGCTTCTGCTTCCAACGATGACCCCTTCCGCACCCTTTCCTTGGTTTCCTTGGTTTCCTTTTTGCCGGCCACCATGGCTAATCTTGGTCTCTTGCTTGTTGGTTCGGGTTTTTGTTCTTTTACCGTCGCTTTTTTGTGTTTTTGCTTTTGCCCGGAGATACAGTCCCGACCGGCCACGTCGTCCGGTGGCCCCTGGTGGGAGTTTACGCCAGGGAAAAGCATCCGAGCGCCCGAGCAGCGACGCTATCGTTCCTTCACCAGCGATATGTTGATATCTGGTATCTGTGGACTCCTCGGAGACCACGACCACGGCCAGCACGGCGTCCAGCCATAAGCATGTTTCGCACTTCGTATGCTGATAACTGATTCTGCACGTGTTCGTCGTCGTCGCACGGACCTGGCCTTTCTGTGCGCAAAAAAAAAGCGCTCCTTTTCGGTCAGTTTCCTGGCGGGGCCTGGCACGTCCTTGTGGGGTCTCGGAGTTATCGGGCCCGGCGAATCGTTTACCGCACGTACCGTTTACGTGTGTGAGAGTGTGAGCGTGCGAGTGTCGGTCTCGAGCTGTCTCGGGGAGCGATTTATTGTGCCAGGGTCAACGGATCACTTAAACCACGACCGACCGGGCGATTCTAATTCCCCCTCGTCTCCTTGCACCCCTTCTTCTGGGCCTCTGGCCACTCTCTCTCCCGAGAGAGAGAGCAAACCGAGCCCGGCGTGTGCGTCAATGAGCCAATTTACATGCTTGGCTCGGTGGTCGGTGGCAACACAACCGATGGTTGAGGGGTTTCGGGCTCATTATGTTCAACATGGCAGCAACAGCATGTAGAACAGCATAGTCCAGTCGCGTGTGTGTCAGTGTGTGATTCGAGGGTGAGAATAGAGATGATATTAAATTATCGACCCAAATGGAACCGTGGAATGGAACCGATCTCCCGCGCCGGTCCGTCTCGTGTGCCCGGTCCTCTGTTGGCTGTCAACTGTGACGTACACGCCACGATGGACACCAAATGGACAATTTCAATTTCAACGCTTCCGAGTCTGTGCGCGGCGATGGCACCATCGACGAGCGGCTCTCAATCAAAGCAAAACACCATAAATTGAGCGACTGACAGTGGTCTAGAGAGCTAGAGAGAGAGAGCGAGAGCAAACATGGATTTGCATTTCTAATCGGCAATGAATCGAAGCTGTCACCGATCCCGAGCGCTTCCCGGACCCCGGACCGATGCTGCTACTCCTTCGTTTCCACAAAATTCCGGACGAATTCCGATCATTTGTTGTGAGAAGAAATTAAAAGCATTTTCCTCCCAGTTCTCCCCTCCCCATTTTCTAATCAGCTATCGCTAGCAGATGCGTCGTTACGGGTGCGACAGCAGATGGTCTGCTTGTCGTCGTCGTCGTCGTCGTCGTGATTTAGCACCCGGGAGGACGATGTTCCTGTCAACGATGCTCTCCCTAATGAAGGGCCACGTCTCCCCTTCGATCCGCTAATCAGCTTGCCGCTTAATTCACTTGCGTTTGGCTGGCTTTTCACGCCCTGCTGCGACGACGTCGATGAAGGCTTCGAAAAGAATCCGCGATCGACAAATAAGCTGTCGCTGTCGCTATCGGTCGGTCGGTTGGTGCTTTCAGTAATCACTCTCTCTCGTCATGCCTTAACTGGCCTTACGGGGAAGGAGGTCTTTAGCATCGGCCAGAGGAAGGAATAGAAGGACCGGCCCAAATGCCCAACGAACAACGAGGATGGAAAAGTTTTTCGTTTCCCGCAAAAACCCCGAAATCGTCGGTAGTGGTCCTCCTCCTGGCGTGGCATCCCGTGGTGCGGAATTAAGCGGCAGAGAATGAAGCTGAAGACGATTCTAGTGTGGTGGGTGGGTTGGTGCGTTGGGTGGGTGGGCTGGGTGGAATGGAAAATTCTC
Source organism: Anopheles darlingi (assembly GCF_943734745.1). Lineage (NCBI taxonomy): Eukaryota > Metazoa > Arthropoda > Insecta > Diptera > Culicidae > Anopheles > Anopheles darlingi. Next base: position 35,042,699 of record NC_064874.1, on the reverse strand, counting down.
TTCTAATTCAATAAGCAGCGCGCAAGCAATTTCTTTCCGTCCGTTCGTCCTACAGCCTCACAGATCGAGATCGAGAGACGCAACACGGTGCGTAGGATGGAGGAGTGCCTCTCCTTTCGTGCCTCTTTCCTGGCCCCACCCCTAGGTTTGACGATGACAGCCCGAGCAGCCGGAAGCTGTAGATTCAATTTCTATTAAATCTATCTCGACTTTATCGCTTTTCGCTCTCTCTCTCTCTCTTTCCCAGATCCCTCGTTCGATTGGCTTATTGTCATTTTGGTGTACCTTGCGCGCGTCACTGATCTAATCATGCAGCTCATTTAACGCACATTTCGCACAGATAGCAAAGCCCACCCCCCGGGGGCGTCTACGTCTGCCAAGCCAAGCGGTACGCGATTATCCGACGCTTGGAGCTGTAAATGTATCCGATCCAGTTCTTTCGATGCTCTATTATTGTTGTTGCGATTAGATATAGTGGAATGGTGGGACCGAGGGATAAAGTAGTATTCAAAGACTCCTGGGAGGTAGAAAATTCAGATCCATTCAGATACCAATGTGCAAAGAAGGGGATCTGTAAATGAGTTGAAGACGCTCTTCCCTTAAGCAGTGCTCACCGAGGAAATATTAATAGCATCCATCGATACCTGACACGCACAGAACGCCAGGCCGAGCGGTCGTTCGGTCGGTCCATTCTTCTTCCCCCAATCTGTGGAGTTGAGTGGTTTGACCATTTACAAAATTTTCCCCCAATTTTGGGGCCACCATCGTTGGCACCGTTGGCTGATGGGGATGAAAAGCACGGTTTCCCGGTTCCGATTAGATGCTTCCTTTTATCCCCGTGCTTTCGGTGGTCCACCAAAAACCCCGAACGCCATTGGCCATTGGAACATTGGGAAATGATGAAGTTCGCTTCCTTCCGTGGGAAGTGGGAAAGGGTTGTGTTCTTAAGCGTCAACCAACCTTGTCCATTCCGGCCAAGGCTTCTCGGTTTCGGTCTGGAAAATGTGGCCAAACGGGCGTGAGTGAGTTCTTATCCTCGTGGTCGGTCGATCCTCTTCGTGGAACCCTTTTCTGGGGCCAACGGAACAATTCATTCATTCTCTGCACAACGCACGGGTGCACGCACACTAGCTTACCAAGGCACCGTCTTCTGAGGGAAGGGATTTCATCAAAACTTTCCGCATCCCACACTTCGTCCTTCGTCGACCATTTTGCTAACCTTTTCTCGTTTACATTGTGTCTCGAGCAGAGCGGGAAAGGATTGTGGAGCGACCGAAACGTCCAAGTTTCGGGCCTTGCGTGTGCCAAAAGCCTTCACAAAATGCTCCTCCTCCTGGATGGATGGATGGATGGATCCGTCTGTCGGTAACCATTTCCATTTGCTAATTGAGAGGTTCGACCCCATCCCAGGACCAAAAGGGACCAGGACACGATGATGTCCTGAGCATCGATTTATGTTAACCTTTTTCTTCCGGCCTACCATTGTGGTCGCCACGAGACGGAGAAGCAGAAGAAGGCATTCATAATTCTTTCAATTAGAGAGCCTCCTCTTACGAAATGGAATGCTCACGGGAACAATAGGATTAGATTTGCAGCTTAGTGCGGACAATAGCGGTTCCGGCGCAGAAAGTGACACGTGGAGACGGATCCGTACACCCACGATTACCCGAAAATTCAATCATAATCACTTGGATCGCTGCACGCACATACACTCAAAACAATAGACTATAGAACACGGTACGGTGCAGTGAGGACTGATTTTCGTGGGAGGCCGGTTCCCGATCAGATCGATGGCGCTGAATGCGCTCCGCCCGGTCCGCCCGGTGTGACATGCTGTCCGGCTCCGAGGCTGAGGTTGAAGCGCCCGTCAATCAGGCAAAGTGTTTTCCATTCCATTCCATGCCGCAGCCCCCAAGAGAAGCCTCCCTTGTATAATGCTAATTTTAATTAATTTTTGCGGATTGTTCCGAGCCTTGGCCTACCCTTCCGTGTTGGGAGTGCGGTCCTGTCGGAACCATTCGGCATCTGCAACGACGGCTGCTGCATGCCACGGAATCGTCTAATTAAAATCTCATACCTTGATGCTTCCGATCCGGTCCGGTACGTCCGTTCCGGCAACTATCCGTCATTTGGCGGAATGGCCAAAGGCCTGTGTGTGTGTGGGTTTGGCCACCACCGGATTCTCGGGGTTTTGATTTATGGCCAAACAATAGCCACCAGCAGCGAAAGCAGCAGTCTGAGCACCTGAGGCCTCGCTTTAGGGGTTTTGCACGTTGCATTCGAAATGAGTAACAGTCACTCGGATTTCGGATTGACGTGGGGGAGGGGTTAAAAATGATAATACAAGCCACTCGAATGTTTAGCCCTATGTCAAGGATGTCCGCTGCACTCGCAACAGACAGCATAATGTATTAAACTCACAAAGAAGTGAACACTTTGTAGCGCAAATGGTGGGAAATCGTGAAAAACATTATGGAAATAAATTGTGCTAAGGGTGTTTCGACGACGTAGCAGATAATTTTCGTTACCGTAACGATAACAAGGGCTACGATTTTGTACGGCAATAACTGCTGATTTTTTCCTAAACATACGGCTCGCCCGTCATTATATATGTTAAAAAAAAACTGCTGATTTGAATCCGTGTATTTGTGATACAAGTGCGAGCAAGTTATTTTTCAGAAATATTTAACCCTCGGTTGGGCACCCGGCGTTTACCCCTTCGTTGGGCACCCGGGTACCCGGGTACCCAGCTCATGTGCATTGCATAGTTAAGTGATTGTTCCGCCGTTTTCATCAGTTTTATGGCAAAAATAGTACACAAGAACTAATTTAAGGGTCTTGGCAAAGTGTTTTTGTTTCAAAATCAAAACAAAATGCATTAAAAAACAATAAAAACAAGGAACACAATATCATTGTGACCCCTTCATACGGTCATTCTCTACCGAGTACGTCGTATAGCAAGCATTGAAATCCAAAAGTGATGTTATTTTTCTGCAATTGTTTCAATGAAATTAATTATTTCTTCGAATAAAACTGTTCTGCATCGTAAAAGGCTCTTGCACAATCCACACAATTGATACTAGTGATGCTGACCATGGTGACCGACATAGCAAACACTTTCGTCATACCATACCATTTGTACGTATTAATGTTGCATATGTGAAAGGTACATAATTTTTAATAAGAGAGGAATGTACAATGCGAAATAGTAATTTTGCAAAACATAAGCTGTCATTTTTAAGGTATTCCTCGTAAATTTACGAGCAGCTATTCATATGAAGGTACCTTCACGATAACACAATACATTCGCGCAAGGCTAACAGTGTATGGTAAAGAAGTTTCCGTGTATTTCAAAATGTATTTTTTTATCTGTTTTTAATCTGTAATCTGATTAGATTACCACCGGGCAATCATTTTCTGGCTGATAGACAAGCATTCACGCTAGAGAAGTAGAACATTTAATTTCTTACCCAGGAGAAGAACCATACAGAATCATCACAATCGTCCAGCTACTTGCAATTAGTTTACTTGTTATTGTCGCAGAACTTCACACATATTGGAACTTAGCATGGAACAATAATCAACAAAATCTTTTTTTCGTTATCCGCGTTGCCAATTGTTTTGTCACATTCATATAATTTTTAGAAAACAACATGTGAGGTGTGCAAAAGTAGTACGAACGGCGACTACTTCATCCGCAAGGGGGAAAAGTTTCCTAGTTATCTAATTGAAAATTGCCAGAATGTGCAAGTTGTAAGATAAGTTTTTAAAAAAGTTGAAATATAGAGCATTTTTTGGTAAAATGAAGTTCCCAAATACTAAATCAACTACAGGTTATATGAAACTAAATTATCGCGGTGCCTTCCACTTCCATCAGAGCTCTCACTTGCTATATTTGTCTCTGGGGTCAACCGAAACCCCACCTTAAGTCTTTTGAATCAAAATAAGTGAATAGTTTACTCATATGTTATGAAAATGGCATTGTACAAACCATTTTTAATCAGTATGAGAAATAATTTATAGGTGAAATTGCACATAAAGGGCTGAATAATGTGTTACTTATTTTTCTCCTATTGCTGGTGTTATAACGCAACAATAATTAAATTTTGAATTTATTTTCATTAAAATATTGTAGTTTACTTATTTAACCATTGATAGACCCGAGTATATTGATAAATGTTGATCAAAACTATTGTTTTGTGTTTATAAACATAGCTCATATGCATAGGCAACGCGCTGGGTACCCGGGTTCCCGGGTGCCACTGGGCGTATGTTATTTTTATCAGCCCATAATTACCTTTAAATATTAGTTATCAAAACAATTCCAATGCCAATTCGGCGTGAAATGAGTTGTACTTTGGGGATCCGGAGTTTCGTGAAAAAATATTTACGGGAAGTCATTCATTTTTTCGCTGAAACTTGAAATGGATACCCGGGTACCCGGGTGCCCAACCGAGGGTTAAACAGGACCTTTTTAAATGTTGAACAACTCTGCCATGTTTCTGCCGATTTTGGAAAATGAACCAAATTAACCTACATATTATAACCTATAACCTAAATATTATACTATGCCATTTATTGACCATTTTTCTCACAATTTTTTCGATCAAATGACCGCCTACATTAGAGACACAAAAGGTGGTCCTTTTTCATAAGCCATTGTGCATGGTAGTTGCCAACACTTCGAAATAGCAGTAATTGCCGTTCTGATATTAGCTTTCAGTTGTACAATAGTCTTCGGTTTGCTGACACACGTCTAACTCTTCAAAAAGTCCCACAGAACAAAAGTCTTGGCAGAAGGCTCCGAATGTTTCCAATACTTCCATAGATAAGCACGCACTTTACTATTTTAGTCTGGGTTTTCGGCGTAAATCGTTTCGTGACAAAAAATGATATACACTAGTGTTTCAGAAACTAATTTACTTGTCCAAAAACGGCTGAAAAATGATGAAGTTATTCAACATTTAAATAGGTCCTGGCAAGAAGAGAGTGTGTTTAAAGTTATGGTTTGTGCGTCTGACTGTAGAAAATTGAGCTCAACTGTACACTATTTTAATTGTGTTGTGATAAATACCCCTACGCAAACAAACATTAAATGAAATTATTAACACAATTTCATTATCGCAATGAAAACTTTTCCAAATATGCACCAGTTACATTTCAACAAAGTTTTACAGAAGCGAATTCGCTTGTGTGTAATGCCACAACTGAAGTGTGGTTGGTTGCCCCTTCACCCTCCTCCGTTACGGCAATTACAAACGGTCCGGGCACTAGCCAATTAGTTTTACACAAACTACGCTCTCCCCAGCCTAATGGGATCTCAATTACAGACGAGCGAACCCACACGAAGACCTACAACCGCTGAGACGCATTTGTGTGTGTGTGTGTGTGTGTGTGTGTGTGTGTGTGTGTGTGTGTGTGTGTGTGTGTGTGTGTGTGTGTGTGTGTGTGTGTGTGTGTGTGTGTGTGTGTGTGTGTGTGTGTGTGTGTGTGTGTGTGTGTGTGTGTGTGTGTGTGTGTGTGTGTGTGTGTGTGCACCACTTGCAACCGGACAAATGCTGCGCTGAGCAAGTGATCGCTTTCCATTTAATGAAGGAGCTTAAAACCGTGGCTTTACCAGTGACCGGTGACAGCATCGAGAAGGAGGCCACGGATTACACGCCGTTGTTGGTCAAACGGTTTTATTTATTTAGCAAATCACCGCAGCACGTGCGCGCGATGGAGGCGCCGGGTATTCCACGTGGACTGGGCGCCTCCATCGGTCGTGACCACCGGCGTCGGTAGCAGTCCCCAATGGTATGCCGAGTTACGCAACCTAAAAGCGGTATTCTAATGGACATAGGCATAATGTGAGAATAGAAAATATTGATCCGTTTATAATGTGTGGTCGTCTTTGTTGTCCGTACGTGACACACACACACACACACCAGGGATGACCACAAGATAATGGTGATGAAGATGAAGATGAGTTTTGATGGTAATGGTGGTCTGATCTCCCGTCCCTTCACCAGGTAGTCCCAGATTGGTATTCAATTTTGAAATCATCCACCAAAAAACCCCGCGTACGATCGGAGCGATACAGATACAACCAACATGACGATAGGCCAAAGGGCCAGGGTTGCCGAAATGTAATAAACCTATTTCTCCATTTCCCCGCGCACTTTCCTCCCTTCTAAACATGCGCCGCACACGCGTAACAGAAATGAAGTAATGTTTCTTTTCCATTCCCCCGGCGTATAATGAAATTCGGTTCGGTTATATTGTTTTTCAATGTTTTGAACGGAGGACGGTGGCCACGGAGGGAGTGCCGCGCCGGTGGACCATTGGCAGGACCGGATCGCTTAGAGGACGATCCCGCTGTTGTTTTCTGGCCCGCGCATTTGATGTTTTACTTTGGCAGACCTTTCTCTTCGGTGTAAATTTCCTCACAAAACATTATTACCAACATCATCATCGTCGTCGTCGTCGTCTTCGTCGTCGTGGTCGTGGTCGTCAAAGCTCGCCTCCGGCCGGAAACAACGTTACCCCGAAACTCGGTATCGGAGTCGGCCCGGGCGGGGTTCCCGGGGCCTCTGTTTCGCACATTTGATTTTATTTCCGATCGTTTGATTTTATTTTATTTTTATTGGCTCAAGTGCGAATGAAATGAACACCGCGCCTCCCCGGGCCCACGGGTCACGGAAAGGCCACCGTCAGAGAAGGAAACGCCTGGCACGCCTGGAAAGCCTGGCCGTGTGCGTGCGCGCATCACTTTCCTTTCCGGTCCGGTTGGGCCGTAGAAAGCGCTCTTCTTATGGTGGCAAACCGGAAAAGGTTTCCGACCGTCGACTGCCGACCGAAAAATGAAACATTTGGCTTCCGTGCACCTTCCGTCGTCCTCTCCACCAGTCGCTTTTTCGGTTGTACGCGATACCGAAGCGACCGGCCAGACAGTCAGTGGCCACGGTTTAGTTTCTTCATTTTAGGCGCACCGTTCTGTCTGATGTCTTTTTAATGTAGAAGGAAATCTATCTGTTTTCCCTTCCTTTTCCTTTCCCATTCCTTCCCTTAGCAGACAATGGCACGACAAGACGCACGCGTGCGAGCGAGCGACCGAACGCGAGGAAATGCAAAGCAGCAGCAGCGGAAGGTGACGATGGAACATAATGTTTTCATCGGACGTCCGGGCAAAAAAACCCTTCCCGGCCCGGCGCCATATCCACAAACCATCCGATCCCCTTCTTTACCAGCGGCCGGCTGGTTTCTATTTTTGTGGGCTATTTATTCCGTTGCGCGAAAATGCTACACAATTGCGGCACCAATTTGCTTTCCATTTCAATGCAAACGGTGCAAGGTACAGGTAGGAGAGCCAGGGGAAGCCAGGGGTGGCCAACACACCGGAACCACCGTGGCCGTGGCGTGTTGTTTGATTGCATCACGATAGCGGGAAAAAAAAAGAGAAAAACTGATTTCAGCATAAATCAATATGTTCGATTTCATTGTCAAAATATTAATATTCCACTCCACCCCCTCCAAATTGGCGCAAGGGGGGGGGGGGAGAACATAGCGGGGTGAGAGTGAGGGTGAGGGAAGAGCAGAAGAGAAACAAGTATAACGAAGGAACCGAACCGAACTCGAACGAGCAATTGCTTTCCCGTTGGGTTTTTTTTTTCTCTCGATATTTTTGGTCCGTTGATCCGAATTCAATCCTTGGCCCTTGAGGGTATCCGTTTGGCGCATTCCGTTGATCGAAATTATTGGAGAGAGGGAGAGAGAAAGAAAGAGAAAGAGAGAGAAAGAGCGCCAATGTAGTACTCTGGTGCCTGTCTGATGATTCCCAAATATCCCGTTTCGTTACGGATTTCGGAACAAATCGGTAGCAAAAACACTCGCCAGAGCCAGCGCCAGCGCCAGAGTTTCCGAGTGTGGTGTATCCCCGCCCCAAAAAAACAAACCCAAGGCGTAGGCCTCCCACCGGAACCTGGAGCGCTGAGCGGCTGGAGCAGCATGGAACTGGAAATGGAATTCGCGAAACAGGAAGTAATTACTTCAAGACGATAAATATTTAGTATCTCCAGCGTTCCGGCGTGTTGGTGTGTCTGTTTGAGTTTCTTATTCAAGCCACACACACACACACCCGGACACGTGCACACACTAATGCGCACTTGGCGCTGTTCATTGATGTATGGAAGCGCGCTGTGGAGTCGTGTGCTTGCGCGCTCCTTCCCCCAAAAGGATCGCTACTCTTAGCGGGTGCTTGGCACAACAAAACACTCCTCTCTGCTACCTTTCTCCTCCACATCGCGCGAGAAATTAAAAGAATAAAGGCGCGGGCGCGCGTGGAAGGACACGCAGGAAAGAAAAACACGCTTCGAGGGCTTCACTTTCATTGCCTTGAATCCATCTTGACGCCTCTGCCAAGAACCAGAGCAGGGGCAGAGCGTGAACGAGCTCGATCCGCTGGATAGCTCGGCGATTCTTGGGCGGACCGTTTGTTGTTTTTTTTTTTTGCGCGCGCGCGCGCTGTGATGCGATCTCTCCCTTTCGATATTGTACGCCGTGCACGCGGTTTAGCCGCAGCATCCGCGGCCTTATGAAAGATGCCTTCAAGCAAACATCATACACTTCGTGCACCACGTGCTATCGCCTCGTCCTCCTCGTTGGCGTCGTCGTCGTCGGTGGTAATTGCTTTCATCAAGCGCCTTTCATCAAGCGCGCGAACCACGAGCGACCGAGCAGCTGTAGTGTGAGGAAGCAGCATCACCACCAGCAGCAGCAAAAAAAAAGCGAAAAACGAAAAGGAAAAAAACGAACCTCCCAAAAGAGACACAATGAAGCCTCCCACCCACCGGCCTGTTGTTGACTCTCTCTCCCTCTCTCTCCTGCTCTCCAAACACACTGCTCTTAAAGCGGCCGAAGGCTTTCTTCTTGCATGCTTGTGCTTGCGCGTGTCTTGTGTGTCTGTCTAAGCATCGCGTCTTATCGTGGAAACCGTTCTGGCCCGGCTGCCTTCCCGGTGGCGTGATCTGGCAGCAGTGTTGTTTGCCGTGTGAAATTTGTGTTAAAATAATTTCCCTAAACGAACCAAATATTTACTTTTACATCACCACCCACTACCCACTCCACATCGCCCCCGTCACTGGGAACGATTACAGTGATCCATCACCCTCCGTCGGTCGGTTGCGATCTACGCGCCCAGGCAGATCAACTCGATCCTGGCCGACTCGCGAAGCTGGCCAAGAAAATGAATGCAAGGCTCGATAATGATATTAAATGCCTCCGAAAGCATTAGCCTCATCGTCGTCATCGTCGTCGCCATTCATTTGGGTCGCTGCGTTCATTAATCGCCTGATAGGGATCGTGATGTTGGCCGGTCTCATTTCCGAAACCGTTCAGCGAGTGTGTCCATCGAATCCGGGGTCGGAATCTATTCCGGAACACCCGGACGGACGGACTTTATCGTCTTTAATGGATTTACAGTCATTAGATCGATTTATGTCAGCATTTATTTATCTGTCAGTCAGTCCTACGCCATTAGCCAGCGCCCCCCGGTCAGGCATGGCCAATCCAGGCCAAAGGCACTCCGTACGGAGATTTGCCATTCGAAGCGTCGAGTGACAGCCGCAACTGTCTCTTCATTTATTTTATTTAGTAAATACCGTCATGGCGAAGACACCACTTCACGTCCATGCACCGTTCCGTCGTGTCGTCCTCGTATCTCGTTTATCCCTTTTATGGCCTCAGCACCAGCCACGAGACGACCCCCAGAAGGGGGCTGCGACTTCGGGAGCGCGGTTTTTACGGTGGGACAACTCTTTCGAACACCGCAAAAGAAACAACGAAAAGAAAAAAGCGAAACATCTCGAGCAAAGAAAAGAAATCCGAAATCCCATTCGAGGGGTTCCGGGAATGGTTTTCAGGGGTTGAGGGAGGTTGCCACCCCCTGTTTCCTGGCCGTCTTTTCCCGATCCTCTCGAACCGAACCGAACGTGAATCTGACGAACGTTGACGGTGGTGCTTGTGGTCGTCGTGCTGAAGTCCCCGGGAGCAGGTTTCACACATTACCCGGCCAGTAGCTAGGCAAGCAAACAACAAGCGCACTCCAGCTGCACTCCTCCCCCCCACTCCCACTCCGGCCGGCTGCCATCTCTTCCGCTTGATTTATGGACCAAAAGTTTACAGCCTCCGGTGCGGTGCGGTGCGGTCGGTACGGTCCACCACCATTTTGCACCATATTTTTTACACAACGCCCACTAGTGGGTGACGTCCCTCCCTTCTACGGCTTTTCGGGATGGGTGGCCTCCACCTCCCCGGTGGAGAGCTTTCGACAGTGGATAAGAAAATGGATTTGTCTCGTGCCAGTGTATTGCGCTGCGCGAGTATGCTGTTGATTGCATTGCATTGTCCTGTCAGCGGCACAGACACAGACACACAGGGAGCGCTGTTCGCGGTCCGTCGAAGACGAACAGACCCCTGGAGAGATGGATCCGTCGGTGCTCCCGATGAATGGATGGATGGAAAGTCCATTAGGAAGTTTTCAATTGTTTAATGGGAGCGAAATTAGGCCTTTGTGCTATTGCCACGCCACGGCAATCCAAGCTCCAAGCGACTAGCTTCTGTCTGTCGCTGGACCTGCACCGATGGACCAGAGGGCAATGTTGTCGATCTTCCGGTCCCTCCTTTCGCTTCGGAGAGGGATAGGGACTGGGACCCAGTGGAGATGGATAAATTGTTATTTATGGTAATTTAATGGCGTTTGATGTAAATCATTCGCTGTTCCTGTTTTGCTAGTTGTGTATTGAGCAGGACTTTCGGGGTCCTGTTGGTTGCCGGTTGCTACAACTCGGTTGCCATAGCAGCACTTCCTTTTTCGTGCAGCGCTTCAAAGACGCCACAAGATGTACACCGATACACACATACACATCCCCCCCAAATACTCCATTTCGAGTTCTGTCTAATCTGTGTAACTGACAGAAAAGCTTTTTTCCAAGCAACCTCTACGCTCCTCTCCGTTGCGCTGGCCCGTTGTGCCCGTGAAAGCTATTACTATCAGAAGGTTAACCTGCGAGAAGTCTTCGAAGGGGAAAAGTCACTCCAAGGCACTCTCCCGTGACCCGTGCCCGTGTCTCTCCAGCTCCACTCCAGCTCCAGCTCCGAGCTGTACCGCGATGTCAGTATAAATCATTTGCAGAAAGGTTTTCGGATATACAATCCGAGGGAGCAACAAAAAAAAACAAGAAACTTCCTTCTACTACCAAGTGGAAGATGTTTTTCCCGTACCCAGAAGCGCACGTGAAGCGGCCGCAAAGCGAACCGTTCGGCCAAAGTAGCACCAGTCGGTTTCTGTGGGGCGGGGGGGTTGGCCTCCCGGTGCTCATCGGGAGTAAGATTTATGACTAAATAACCTCCGAAAACTAGCTTCGGCCGCCGACCGCCCGGTACACCGGAAGGTGTAAAGTTGGGAACTGCTGATCCGGGGGTTTGATTTCTGTTTGCTGACACGCTGCATGCCAGAGGTTTACAAGCGTCACAACAGCAAAGAAAATGGCTATAAAGGCTTCTCGGCTGTAGTGGTCCTGTTTTTGGGATGATCATTGCTCGTCGTCGTCGTCGTGGAGAGCATACTCACGGGAGCTATTACGCGAGAGCGAGGGAAAGGATAGCATGAGCACTCACTTGGGACCATAATGGGTTTTATCGGAGAATCTAAGGCACTAAGGGGATGGTTCAGATGGAAATTCGTTCGTTTTTCGAACGGTATAAGAATCAATTTTAACTGATGATGAAACGTCATCGGACATTAAACTAATTACAGCACACATTTGCTTACATCGTAAAATCATTCAACTGATTCCCTTCTTACTTTTCGTCATAGTAGTAGAATCTAATTATCTAAACAAAAAAATGCATTACGCTGTTCTGGTGACATTAATTGGCTGTTTATTGGACGCTGACAAGTCTTTTTTAAAAATGAGTTTCGTACAACTTTTCAAACACACATTCTATAAAGCCACAGGTTTAGGAAATGTCCTTTACAGAGAGTCATGTGGATTTTTGCTTTGATCTGGTGTAATTACTATTATGCATAATCATGCAATAGATTTCCCGCAGTTTTGTAACGCTCGTAACGCGTAAAACTGTTAATTATTGTGGGATTATGGTAAATTGATCATGAGTGAAGTGAGACTCCCGCAAACGTTTTTCAGTCAAACTTGGGTTAAGTGGAAACCTATAGCGTATAAGAAAATGAGGGATATACTTGAAACATTGGATAAAGTTTAGTAAGAGGAATATGATGATCACAGAAGTAACGACATTGAATTACCCAATTAGTAGTACTCTAAAGAAACAGTGAAAAGAGCCTTCCCGGAATAAACTAGTTTATTTCGCTGAGCTGATCACTATTCAACTCAACTAATTTGAGATATAATGACTAAAACACGTGTTGCTGTTCGAAAGTGCAACATTAATAGGCATATCTGTGCAACACACGATTCAAATGAATGATGAATCAGCTAGAAAATTAGGTGCACAAAAACTAGTTAAATATGCGATAGACAAGTGGATTAGTGCAATTGTATAAAAAATAAATAATAGAGCTGATTGGCATACAGACAAATCAAACGGCAGAGGTAGAGATTGATGGTCTCCACCAAGCTACAACATATTTAACTATTTTCAGCAAATATCCACTGTTGAAAAAATAAAAACAGCGAATGTGAAAAAAGCATAAAATAAATTGAATAAAATGCGCGTAGATCATCAACGCATTTAAATTAAAAAAAAAGAATTCAATGGATCGTTTTACAACTATCTCTACTTTTGATGTAGTACCCATCAAGACAATAAGCACATTCGAGCAACTGTTTTACATTTCCCCGATAAGCTAATTCCTGCCAGTCACAAACCACTGTCCTGGAAACGCGCTTCTGAAAAGTAGGATTTCAGCATCCGGTCCTTTTATGCTCGTAATCGCCATCATCATCCCGAGGCAATCGTTTTATTGTCTCATTTATTAACGTCACGTCAACAAACGCGAGTACCCTAGCTTATGTCCTCTAAGTGGTCGGAAGTAGATAAAAGTGGAAGGAGTAGACAGTGGGGAAGAGAGAGAGAAAGAGAGAGCGAGAGAAATAGAAAAAAGAAGGGAACTTTTTTTTATGGAACATCCCTATTCCCGGCTGAATGGAATGCGATCCATGCATGCACGGTGTGGGGTGTGTGCGGTGTAATGAAGCCACGAAGAAGCTGTCATGGCCGGGTGACACAGTTTGACAACGCCATCCGCTCACACACACACACACACACACACACACACGAACTGCACACGTGGGGCGCATTTTCTTTGTTAAATGGTTTCCCCCAAAAACCATAGCACGTCGGTTGATTGGGAGAAAAAAAGTTGCTCCCTGGGAACGATAGCGTACGCGTGCGCGCGTGTGTGTGTGTGTGGGCCAGGTCATTCGAAGTAATTCGGATCCCACTCCGACCAATTCGACCGATGGCCACGAAAACCACACACACGCCACGAGTGCGCCACGCGTGAAAGTGAAGTACTTCGAGAGGAAAATGAAACGTGATAAGGGATGAAGGTGGGAGGCGAGCTCCGCAATGAAGGAATATAGGCACAGAGAGAGAGAGAGAGAGAGAGAGGGAATGTTATTAACTCACCACGGCTGGAGATGACCGCATCTGTCGTTGACACCAGCAGACTGCTGACAATGGCGACGAGCAGCAGCAGGAAAATGTGGCGAAGGAAAATAAATCGTGGAAAGCAATTAACTACGCCTCGTTGCTGGCATCGATGGACGCCACGCCGCGAATGAAGACGGTTCGCGGTGACGTCGTCGTCGACGTTGGCCGTGTGCTGGCCGCCACCCATCGGGACGCTGCCAGCGGTGTCGCAGGTGATCATACCGGGAACGGTCGGCCAATCACCGCACTGTTGCTGTTGCTGCTGTGGCTGAAGGGCGCAGTGCAAGGCGCCGATTTTGCGGCGGCCACTACGGCTGTTGCTGTTTTTCAAAGTGTCACGCTTGTTGCGGCCACCACCGGCCACCACCGGCATCGTGCTGCTAATGGCCACCACCGGGTGTGCTTGATGCCGACGCCTAACGGGAATGCTTCTTGACTGTTGTTGTTGTGCCGTTGCTCTGCTGCTGCTGCTGTTGCGCGCACCGACTGCCATCATCCGGGCAGCAAACCTAACAGGGACTACTTTGTTCTCGCTCGCTGCTAGGTGACGCTAGAGAGCAGCGAATGCCACTAGTTAGCAGTTCCGCTCGTTTTCCCGGTACACACCGCACACCGATACCTAGAGACACACTCAGCGATTGTTGATTGTTCGCGTCGCGTCACCTTTTTTTCTGCTTCAGCCTTTAGCACACTCCTTTCGAAGCGACACGAACCCTGGAACACCCGGAGCACGGTGGATCGTCGTTAATCGCGAATTTATGCAGCAAAACAACAACCAAAACCTCCCGGATGTTTATTATTATTTTCCTCTTCCTTTTCCCTTTTTTCCACTTAACACTTCCACTTTGCCACTTGGCACTAACACACGCATGCACACGCACACAAAAACACACACACGAACAGACACACGCGCGGGGGGCTCACTGAAAATGGGATTAGAAACGGTGGGGGGCGGCGCGAGGGGTGGTGGAGGTGTTGCCCCGAACGAGAACACTAATCACTTTCACCGCGCTCTCTCTCGCTCTCTCTCCTGATGTCGGGGAATTGCGCGCGCGAACCATCGACCATCAGGCTACTACGCACGGTGCCCGGTTGTGTCTATCGGTTGCTTCTCAAATGGCGTCTCCATCGTTTAGCCGCCGGTGCAATCAGTTGCGAGATTTGCTGCGAGTTTTTGCTCTGCTGCGCATCACCACCACAGCCGACTGCGGTTGTTGTTGTTGTTGTTGTTGTTTGTGTTGAGTCGTTTGGAAAGCGATTAGCGAGTTGTCCGGGAGTATCGGCGAACAGACGTCGAACCAACGCGACGTCGACGCGGCGTGCTAATTGAGATTGAGAATTCGGACTTCCACTTTCGTCTGCTAGGAACGCGGTCGGTTCTTGTTACGCGCAGTTAATGACAAGCCGGCCTACTAGTTTGACTTGTCGCGTAGCGTTACTAACACAAGTTTATATCCTCACAAACACGTACTATGCACAGTAGGCTGTAGGGAACGAGAGTTTCACTTCGATTCAACAGACATTCGACCATTTACGGCAGCGGCCACTTCGCGAATGTATCACACGGGCGCACTCGAAATGGCTAAAGATCTGTAAATAAATAAAATTATGAAAATGTCCACCATTTAACAATATGAACATGGGAATAGAAAAAATATTGATTTGAAAAAAGTATGGACCAGTGGGCACGAAAATGGCCGCGGGCTTTGAGATTACTACACCGTTTGATTTACACCGTGGTCAAAGATTCATTTATACAGCATTCCGACGAATCCTAGTGGAACTTCTACGATAAACGAGACACATTGTAAGTCTAGTAGATATTTTAATGGACGCAAATCACAAAAAGCTGTAAAGAAGATCGCTAACGATCGAAATGGATATCTCATCACGCAAAATACATTAAAATCGGACCTGAGATGTTCTGGGTTTATAGAGTTTT
The DNA here is from genome assembly GCF_943734745.1 of Anopheles darlingi. NCBI lineage: Eukaryota > Metazoa > Arthropoda > Insecta > Diptera > Culicidae > Anopheles > Anopheles darlingi. The sequence goes on along the minus strand of NC_064874.1, from coordinate 35,027,083 downwards.
TGTACGCACTTCACGAACAGAGGTTTCGAAGGAATAAATTTATTTTAAACAGTTCTGCACTCTTTGCCGATGTCGAAATACCGATGAAAGTCGTGCGCTGTGCCTGCAATGCATATGAAACACATTTGAACCTGAGGCTACACAAAGCCAGAAGGACATTAATTTTAAAAGTTATGTTACAATGAATTGCAAATAAACCAGATTTCAGAGTACAAAAATGTAATGAAATACCAAGAGCCAGCTCAAACCTAATTTAGATCTAATTTGTATGACTACATATTTGAATGCGATGTACACCGTGGCAAACATCCACAAATGAGATCCTTCTCCAGTGCAATTCCACTGCAGAAAAGCTGAAAAGACTACTTCACATCCTGCCCCCCTTAACATGGTCTTTGTCTAAATCCAATTGCAACTCTATTTCCCCGAGAAGCCCTTCACGCCGAGGTTACAGCGCTCGTCATTCTGGCATCCAGCGCATCCGGAAACAAAATCCTCCAGCTCAGTGAGGTACCCGGGCTACTTGCAGGTCGTGTACATGTGGGGCTTCTATTATTTTTTTCTAAAATTAATTGTTTAATTAAATATTTCTGCCACAACGAACGAAATCGGCGAACCGTGGGATGCACCTGAACTTGCAGTTGCGCTCGTAATTCTCGCCTTATCAAAGGCCTTTGTCGGATGTCGGAGCCCACTTCGCGAAAAGCTTCTCCGGAAAAGCAGAAGCACCGGGTATATCGCATGAGCATCACCGCGATTGTTTTCTCTTTTCGCCGAACCATACGAGTGGAACCAGTGGAAGCAGACTCGCTGGCTCGCTGGTCCCGGTGCCCGGAATTGCTTCATCTTTGCTCGATGCATCGCAATGCCGGCGTGTCTTGTTCACGTCGTCGCTAATTTGCATACACATGCATGTGCATTCCGTGGCACGGTACCGTCGTACTGCTGCTGCTGCTGCTACGAGCACTTATGATTCAATCTCATCACTGCTCCGATGGCAACAAACAAGGAACGCCCCGCACTAGTGCCGTTTACCTTCTCTCGTTCGTCATCGTCATCGTCGTCGTCGTCGTCGTCGTCGTCACCGCCTACTGGGCGAACAAACATAAACTTCTTTCATCGTTCGTGAAACCGAATGCCTGGAAATGAATTACAAAACATGCATTCACCGTCCCCGGGAAAGTCTGCAGAGCAATGAGCGTTTGCTCCGGCCACGAGTCCTCGCGGCACATCCCATTATAGGGAAAGAAGACGACATCATTACGCTCCTTCCAGTTAACCGGGGGAGCGTCACACACACACACACACGCACACAATGTTGCTTCGACGACATCTTCCTTGTTTGGCCGCTCGTTAACGTACCGCTAATCTTATCTTCCACGGCACGGTGCTCGTGTGTCTTTTCTTGGAAGGATTTCCCCCTCTCTCTCTCTCCTTCTCTCTCTCCCTCTCTCTCTCTCCCTCTCTCTTCATCTATACGGCTCACTGGCTTCAACATTTTGCCGGCGGTTCAAGTGGCTGATTGCGTAAATTTCATCACCCGGTTTCGCGCAGTCTCGTCTCGTAGGTGGCAAAAAGCGGTGCATAAATTCATGAATATGCTAACCATGCTGCTGCTGCTGCTGCACCCGTGTAGATGCGCGGTAGCGCCTAAGCTTCCTGGCAAACGAAATTACTCATTTCACATTTATGAAGACGTCAGCGACGCGTCCTAGCACTAGCACCTCATCATCAGCGCCAAAGATCATTATCCTGATGCGAGCTAGTGCAAACAACTATGCGCATGCATTGTGTTGCTGTTTTGCTTCAATGTGCAACACTGCACAACACTCTCCCGGGGAAAACCGTCGTCACAATGGTAAGCCTCTTGTTGTTGCTGCTGCTGCTGCTGCTGCTGCTGCTTCTGGCACTATCGAACAAATCACGGACGATGTTTTCTCTCGTTTGTTCTCACGTTGCAGTGCTTCATGCTTCGGGGTATTCCACCGCCAACACCACCAAGCTATGCTGCATAGCGACGCGACACGGAATATTGCATTCGCAGAAGCGTGTTTGAAGAAAATCAATTAAATTTCGTTAATACCGAACCGACAGCAGCAGCAGCAGCAACAGCACCAGTTCGTCATTCGGCTTCTCGGAACTGCTGCAACTAGATACTGAAACTGATTATACCGTTCGTTCGACAAATGAAGCTACCGATGCTATCCGAGAAATAAAGAACGAAAAGGAAGCGATAACGATAAACGAGAACAAGACTTAAAAAGAGCCACCGCTCCTCCTCGTCGCCCGGTTTCGACCGGCATTCCGGGTTGCGCTTCCCACCCGGGAGCGCACCGACACTTCATTTCCATTCCGAGAAAATATATATCGAACGATTGATTAAGAAAAGATGGTACACTTTCCGCTGCACCGCTCTGTTCCCTTCGTCAGAGTAATCGATCTCTGGTGCTGCTGCTGCTGCTGCTACCGGCTGCCGGCTGCAACAATACCTGCCGGCTGCCGGCTGCTGCTGCAGAACCAATCTGTGTTCCATGATGCTTGCACATTAGCCCAGCTGCTGCTCGCTGCGAAAACCGAACGATCGCAAACGATTACGAATAGACAACCGTTCAAAAAGAACATCCCGACTGACTCTCCAGCTCTCGAGCATCGAGGAGAGTGAAGAAGGTGCAGCAGCAGCAGCAGCAGCAGCAGCAGTGGGTTGGTGGAGACAGTTGCACACCGGAATTGCTTCCATTTGCCCATCCCCTTTTATCGGTGCATCAGAGCAAAGCAGAGACGGAGACGACGACGACGACGACGACGACATCGGATGGCACAAAAAAGGCGGACGACTCCCTCGACGGCGCGCTCGGGGGGGGGGGGGGGGGGGAGAACGAATGCATCGACCAACACCACCACTTGAGCACTGCGAGCGAGCGATGCTCATGCCCGGTAGAGGATAGATGATAGTGGCCGTGTGCTTTCGATTGGAAGCAATTTAAGCTGCGCCGACCGCTGACCCCCCGGCACCCTACACCCTACGGACTGGAGTCGAACACACCGGATGGGGTTCCGTTGTTGGTCTGTGGTTTCGTGGCCTCCGCGGGGACTGTGCGGCCACTCGAGTGCATGGGTTTAATCGTTCGTTCGACTCTCTCTCCTTCTCTCTCTTTCTTTCGCTGGCACGGGCACGAGGCAACGATTAATCGGAAACTGAGATAGCTCTTGGGATTGATTCATGCCGTTGCTGCTGTTGCTGCTGCTGCTGTCCACCACGACCACCATTGGAGGGTTGGTGGTGATCCTTTGCACATTTTCCTTTCATTTCGAGTACTGTAGGTTCGTTTCGTCTTTTGTGCCGCTCAATTGCGGCACGCGCCGTGTCGAGGCGAGGCTCGAATCGAAGTTGTTGCGGTGAGGTTTTTTTTCGCTCTGAAAAACCCCCGATCTTGACCCCAGTTCTGGTGTGTACAGCGTGTCACCCCGGGAAATGATGAAAATACTGTTGCTCCTGTTGGCGCACCACGATACGCGTACGTCACGAGACCATTTGCCCAGATCCGAAAGAGAGTCAAAGCCAAAGAGCCTTTTGGTTCGTGGTTGAGCTTCTCGCACCTCTCTTCACCCTTCTCGGTGGTCGGTCCGGGTGCTTCATTTTCCATTAACCAGATATTGCCCTATTTCGGGGTGAAATTTCCCGGAGGGGGTGGTTGATTGGCGTGGTTGAGTTGAGACGGCAACGAAGAGAAAGCCGAAAACGAACGAACGAACGCTCGATCAAAGATATTGCTCGAGAGGACGAATGAAAAAAAGGTGGAAAAAGAAATTTTCTCCCTCCTCCCAATAAATGCTGGTGCTGCTACCAGACCCAGGAAGGGGGCGACGGGTGGTCAGTTGGTTGGAAGTTCGCACGAGAGGCTTTCCGGTTTCCGGTTTCGTGCCGGACAAATAGGACCCCGCGTACAGATCGATCGCCCAGTTTCTATGTGTGTGTTTGTGTGTGTGCGTGTGTGTCTAAATCACCGCCCAGGAAGGGAGAAGAAGCCGAGGGCAGAGGAAGGAGGCTAACAATAAGCTTACAATCCATCCCCGTGCCGAGCCTGGCGGAAATATAAACATAAAATTTTATTATAATACAACTGTGATTGAGATTAGCCTTCTGCTTTCTCTCTCTCTCTTGCTCTTGCTCTTTCTCTCTCTCTTTCTCTCTCTCTCTCTCTCTCTCTCTCTCTCTCTTTCTCTCTCTCTCAAGCTGCTTCATTTACCGGAACCTACCACTCACGACCCGAAGCGTAGCTCCCTGGTGGTCTCTGGTAGTGTGAAAGTAAGTCAATGGTTGCTGATTCCAATTGCGTATGTTGCTTAGTTACACACACGCACACTTACACACTGACATCTTGATTCTGGACCACCGTGCGGAACATCAGATTGAACCGAAACGAGTACCGAAACGACGAGCTAGCTAGAAGAGGATTTCGACTTTCACTCCGCAGCTTTTGCCGCTTCCCGGTGGACAAAATGGACAAACAAAATGGCCACCGTTCGGTTAAATGGTGGTGGAATGTTACCTTGGTGGCGCGCAAATTGAATTCGTTGCGAACGTTTCCGGTCGACGGATCCCCTTTCGATCGATCCACAGGAAATCCGTTTAGACGACGCATTTTCTTCCGAACACCAAACAGAAGACGCCCGAGCTACGGTAAGCTATTAAGCAATGGAAGCATTACTTTACTCGCGTGCTTTATACGATGCAGAAATGTCCTGCAGCTGCATCTAATCGGAGTGGCCACAATCTTATCCTTCGCACGATAAGGGCGCAGATGAAAAATGGTTTTTCCAGCCAGAAACTTTTCACCGTTTCATGTTCGGTCGCCCGGAACCCGGTGCTGGCTGCACCGATAAGATGATGATTACGACCGGTGAACCGGGAGTGAGGTGCATTTGCCATTATGAAACCAACCGTTTTCTGCTACCAACAAAACGCGCCACGCGTGCTCACGAGGCCAAGTAGTAAAACAGTGCGGTAAATATGCTGCTACTGCTGTTGATGCTCAATCTTAGCACCAGTCTACACACACACACACACACACACACACACACGTGCGCGTGAGCAGAGACTGCCATTAACTTTCATTTCACCGCCCCACCGCGAAACCTCATCTTCATCCTCAAACCACAGTCTTGTGTACCAAGATATCAAAACGATCCATCGACCATCAGCAGCCAAAACGCCGGAAGCAGCCGCCGGAGTACAGTACACCGGGCGTTCTGTACCTGTCACGACGTTCCTGCGTCGACGTCGTCGTCGTCGTGGTCGTTATTTTTGTTTTTACTTTCTCATTCCCCTCCCCAAAAAGGAATTCCCTTCAGCTGCCACGCGTCCTGCGAGCGAGCGAGCGAGCGAGCGAACGAGTATAAATTTTTATTTACGAATCTTAATTAAAATCGTAAACATTCCATCACATTACACCCCCTCCCCGCTCGCCATCTACCAGGGAGATCGCGAGACCGCGAAACCATCAAACGGCGTCCATGACGTCTTCCAAGAAGCTCCCTGATGCTCACGGGCATACGCGTCACGCGCCGTGCGGTGCCGATGATGGGGCCACACACACACACACACACAGGCAGAGTGGGGTGGTGACTCCCATCCCTCTTGCTCCTCCTCCTCCTCGCGGTGCCGGTGCTTTTACGAGCAGAACTGCGATCGCGCACCTCCACTTCGCAGGTGAAACAAATTCCTTTCTTCCTCCAGGAAAGTTCTCCACCAGCACTGCGCTGTGTGTCTGTGTGTCTGTGTGTGTGTGTGCGGTTTGAAAATGGCCACAAAGGAGCGAGGAGTGCGGGGGAACGTGGCAACGTGGGGCCATAAAAGTGAAACTTTTACTCCACGCAAGACGCGAACCAAAAATCATAATCATTATGTTTTTGGCCCATTCCTGGTGTCGTCGTCGGTCGGTTCGGTTCAGTTCGGTCCCAGGCCGGACCGTCGTCGTCGTTGTGGTCATGTTTGGCCATGAACCGGAACGCAGCAAAGCATTCCGGTTTAGGGTAATGTTTAATGTTTTTTTTTTCACTTTTCTTAGTTTAGCTTTTTTTGGTTTTTCTATTTATCACCTTTCCTCTGGTACCATTTAGCGTACGTTCCGTTGATCGTTACTGGTTGAAGGTGTGTGTGTGTGTGCTCATTAACCCGGAAGTCATACACCCAATGATGCGTGGTGGCGTCGTATCGATAGAAAATCGACGGAAAATCATCCATTCAAACCGATTAACCGGTCAATCGAGGCAGAAGAGTGATTTAATTGATCTAGCACCGGGAGCTATCGAAGGGTCCGCGTGGCGCAAGTCACCGGATAGTCCCAAATCCCACGACGAAGCGATGATGAAGGGGAGGGGAGGCCCCCTATTTTCCCGTTTGCCACTCGATGGCGCACTCAATTCACCATAAAGCGTGTAATCATTCATCCCGTGGAACCGTGGCCATCCTTCCGCTGTCTCGGTGTCTAATTAACGATAACGATCCCTTCTCGCTTTGATTGGAGCACCTTGCACCGGCAAACCTCGCACTAGCAGCAGCACGACAACAACAACAACCAGTGGCGGAAGCATGGAAAAAAGGAAAAATCATTTCCCCGGCCATCTCGCGTCGGTCGTCGGTTCGTCAAACGCGGCCTCGGGCGAGGATTCCGGTGAGTAATTATTGAAATCGAACGTTCCGCTCCTCGCGCGTTCGTTCGTTTCGCGCTCTTTGCTTTGCTGCGACCTTCCTTTTCCTTTTTTCTCCGACATTTTTCCTTCGATTGATATTTTTCCCACTTCCCACACCCGTGGAAAAAATCAAAACTCCTCCAATACAAAACGATCTCGGATTTTGCAAAGGGTCCGGGATCCGGGCCGCAGGTCCCCCCAAAAAAAAAAAAAAAACACGTCAACCTTCGTCATAATTAAATCGTAATTATTAATTACACCCGGCCATCATTACCCGGACCCGGAGACCCTGGGTATCAAAGCGACTCCAATAAATATACTCCCGCCGCCGGTGAACAGTTTTTTCATGGGATACACAGTGGGAGCAGTCCCAGGAAGGGGGGAGGACTCGCTCCATACTTCTGGTGCTGGTATGTTTCGAATACCGGGTTCCGTTTTCGAATTGCGGGGCTCGAATGCGAAATCGAAAGTGAAAGCAAAACGGTGCGACAATTCGACAGCGGGAAATGGGAAAGCAAAATACAGAAATTGTCGGTAAAGGGACTCTTCTGGTACGGTTGTACCTTCTAGGTCTAAGCCGCCAGGAGGTGACTTGTTCCTTGAAGTCGATTCCTTGTATATTCCACGTCACGCACCACATGTTCACACAAATGTTCTCCTTCTCTCTTTCTCTCTCTCTCTTTCTCTCTCTCTTTCTCTCTCTCTCTCTCTTTCTCTTTCTCTCTCTCTCTCTTTCTCTCTCTCTCTCCCTCTCTCTACACCTGCCTTCCATATCGGTAAATTGATTTATAAAAGACTTTTAATTAAAATTCTTTCCCTTCCTTCAAAATCGGACCCCCCGAGTCTAGGACCTTCTGCATCGGTCAACACTACGACGGCAAGGACACGACCAACCGACCGACCGACCAATACAAGTCGAAAAACAAGGGAGAAAAGAAGGAAAGGAAGGAGATTCACTTTCGTTGAAACGAATTGGTAAACATTTTGAGCGTTCAGGCCACGGGAAGGCAGCGCACCGGTCGGTTACCGATAAATACAAACACGAACACAACCGGACCGGACGGCGTAGACGGCCACGGAACCGATGGAGAGAGGCCCAGTGGTTCCACTTGAGGATTAAATTGAGTTATTTGCTTTCTAATTTCATTACTCTCCGGTGTTTTCGTTCTACTGGTTGGCCGCAGTAGAAGGGGGGAAAAAGAATGAGATGGTGCAGGGAAAGGAAGCCGAAAACGGCGGCAAACAGTCCTACCAACGACGCCCTCCGGGGGTAACGGTTGTCCCACCCCACCCATAAACCCCACGCGGTCAGTGGCGAATGGCCCCAGACATGGCCATGGTCGGAATCAAAGTTCAGTTTTTAATTTAACCGAACCGATGCGGCGCGCACGAAGCAAATCGGCCCCGGGTGGGGCTGAGGGAACTCAAACTCGTGGCCACCATCTCGAGGACGCTTCAGCAGAAGCACCCTCAGGCCCAGGGCAGCGTTAGGTGCGGCCTGGTAACCTGAGCTTCACTCGGAAGAAAAATCAAAATAGAACTTGGATGGAAGTAAACAAACAAACACCCACCCCCGGAAACCCCTTGAGGGAGGAGAATTTCATTTTCATCACGAAACAAATTAAATGCATTATGAAGCGTCGAGCGGTGACGTTTGTCCAATCGGCAATAGCAACCGCAAAACCGCAAACCGCCTGCTAATATCCTGGCAACAGCTACAAATCGTACTCCCGAACCTCGCGAGTGGCGGCAGTGACCGGAGGTTTTTTTTTCGACTCGTTTTTCCTTTTTTTTCAGCTGTGTTGAGTGTTTGGAAAAGGAAAATCTTCTGAAGAGTGGAAGCGATTTTCCGCTTTGAAAGTTTGTTTAATGTTGAATGAAAATAGCAATACCCTTCAGTAGCTGAGTGCAGATAGTGGTGATAGAGCGTGGATCCTGTGGACACGTTACACGTGGAAAAAAGAGGAAAATGCATCCCTGCTTCCCTGCCGAGCATGGCTGACCTCCCGGAATCCATTCATTTCGCGAACGATTCACTTCCACTTGATATTAAAGGCTAGTGGGTGGGTCGAGCACCCACCGTTCGCCAGACAGCACACACACACACACACACACCCTGCACTATTGAGCTCTATGCAACACATTCTCACTTTGCGATTGAAACGCAACGGAAACCGAAAACCCCGAAACCACTTTCCAGTCATTCGTCTGTCGTTCATCCACGTCGTCTGTTTATCCGCCCGAGTGCCCGATTCATGGGTGTACCCGGGGTTTATCGGGGCGCTCTCCCTCTCCCCCATACCTCACCCCACCACCGCCGGCACCAAGCCTCCAACTATTGCAGGCGGAACAGGAACAGGAACAGAAACACTGCAAAGTCTCGCTGCAAATGCTGGAAAAGTACACAAATCAGCCAATCAGCAAAAAAAAAGGCGGCCACTGGGGTTTTGCCAAGGGAAAAAGGGTGAAAAAGAAGGAAATGGGAGGTGTAAGGGGGAGGTGCAAGGGTGAAATTAATTAAAATCCTTGTGCACGTGGAAAAGTGCTTGCGTCTGGAGTTTCCGTTCGTCGGTGTGTGTGTGTGTTGCAGCCTCACGGATACTCATGGACGCCTCACGGCCGGCGGTGTACCTCTCCCACCAATGCTGTAAACCGCAAATCTGCGCAAATCTTCGATCGGAAAGGATCGGCATCCCTCCATCCCCAAAGGGGAAACGATGCGATGCGGTTTAATTACTTATCCTTCAGCCAGCGCGCAAACAACGCGTCCAGCGGCGGCGACGTTGAGTTGAGTCCGTTTTGGTTTCGGTGGAAATTCGGTAACCCCCTCCCCCTCGTTGGAGTAACCGGCGTCAAAGGTAGTCCACGGCCACGCGCTAGAGGACGTCAATTTGAACTGAAGCCACGGTGCGGTGCAGTGCGGTAAGAAAACGAAGTCAAAGTAGTCGTCTTGAAATTAAATGATAATCAAACAAGAGCAAGCAACGCGGCAGCTCGATTTCCAGCGGCTCCTTGGATTCCTCTGGAAGATTTCTCCTCTTTGGGGAATGTCTGGCACTGTTCTGGGCTGGCTTCTGGGCTCGCTGACTAGCTTCCCTAACGAAGATGAAAGACCCCAGATCCAGGTCCAGGCCCAGACGCAGGCCCAAGCGTCTTCGTTCGTTTCGGTCCCATTTTCCGAGGGGAAGGCTTCCGCGCCTCGCTCGACGTTGACCCATTTCTGCAAACTGTCGCATGTTTGCGACCGTCCTCCGTCCCTTCTCCGTCTTCCAAGCATCTTCCCGGCTGACGCCACTTTTATTTCTTTTCCTCCCAAAAAAAAAAACAGAAAATCGCTCCTCACCGAACCGAGGGACCACGAGAGCGGCGAAGAAAATGAATGATTTTCCACATCGGAGCCCACATCTGTGACGCCACGGCACGCCACGACGTTTTCTCAAGCAGCAGAAACCGGGATATGACACACAAAAAACTGGCGGAACGATCCGCTAATGGGGCGTGTGTTGTTGATTTTCCCCGTTGGCTCCCGGGCATCATCGCGCCCTGGAACCGCCGAGGAACGCCACCCGTGGTTCAAGGTTACATGCGAAGTTGGCGCTCTTTATCGGTTATTTTTTTGGGTTTTTCTTTTCCTTTTTCCACGGATCCACGAAAAAAAGGGAATGGAAGGATTAGAAGCGCGGGGCACTCGGTATCAAGAACCCTAGGCAGGGGAGGGGCGATGAAACCGGAAGCTGCGACCCGCGGACTGGCGGTCCACGGATCGGGCGGAGTGTAATCTGATAATTAATTGTGCCATTAATTGATCCACGGGGTTGATGGGTTAATTTTGGGGTGGCGCTCTCCGGTCGTCCGAAAAATTTATATTTATGTATTAGTCTGCAGTGGCATCCGTCCGGGCTGGTCCGGTCCGGCCGCTGGCCAGTGGGCGGCTAATAACGGACCTCCGAAAGATTAAGATTGACCGATATCGTCATCGGAAACGATGGCGGTTTGCGATGGCGGATGGCCTGCAACTCATTAAAACAATCGGAAGCTCTTCTCCTGCTGTTCTCTACTTTGCTGACCACTGCGCTATTCGCTGGAGTTTCCCCTAAAAGGCCGGGGGAGGAAAACTGGGGGATGATGGCTGGTGGCATCTGTCGCAAGATTTTGTCGAATTTTCCCCACCCGAATATTGGTGCAGACCCGAGCGAGGTCCAGGGCGCCATTTTGGGCTCTCAAGACCATTCTCGACGCGGGGCAAAAAGGCTTCCAGCCACCAGATGGCCATGATGATGATGATGCTGATGATGCCGTTGATGATGGTGATGGTCTAGTGGAAAGATAATTCACCGGAGCCGGCGATAAGCATGAAAGGAAAATAAAACGTGGCTCTTCCCTCGATTACGGTCATTTTCCATTTCCTCATTTCGTCCTTTCAGTTGAATTGAATTGAACGAAAAGAAAATGGCTGTCACTGCGGGTCCACACAGACACCGAACGCAACCGGTCGGCTTGAAGTCGGCTAAAGGTCCGAAGGGTTTCAGCATCCAGACCGGTTGCTCTACTTTACCCCCGCATTCGACCACCATTACGTGTGTGTGTGTCGGTGTGTGCTTCATTTTCAATTGGCTTCCGCGTAAAAAGCGTTGATTATTGGGCGCGCGGAAATCAACCTTAGGTTTGTGTGGTGACAACATTCACACCCCCTTCGCCATTCTCTTGTCCCGAAAGGTGCCAGAATGAAGGCAAACCGGAAGAGGGACTCGCGCAAGATCGGGCACACCGTTTGCACTATCAGGTGTCGCGGCGTCCCGTCTTCATTCTAACGGACAATCCCGCTCGAAAAAAGGAAGGTCCTCTCAGGTCCCAGGTCCCAGGTTCACCGCTACTACCATGCTTTTGTGCCACTCGCGCCGCATCCTTTTGTGCCGTGTCGTAGCCTTTGTCGGGACCCCCATAGCCCTTAGTACACTCCGGGATACGGGATCGAAAAGGACAAATATCCGGCAACGAAGAAGAGAGTCCCATGACTATGGGATTCGATCCCTTCGACCTAGTACAAAGCCCTTGCCTACCACCTGCCCGCTTATGCCACTACTGGCAACGAGTCGTAACCGTAAGGAGGTGGCCGGTTGTCTCCAAGATTGAATAAATTGTTAATTCCTCGGCACTCCCGGCACAAGGATGGGATGGTCCGCACTTCCTTGCCTTCCGATCCGGTTGCCACACACACACACACACACACACGCACACTCTCTTTACGGTGGTCACGGTCTGCTGGTGCCTCCATGTCCGAAAGATGCTTTCTCCATCGACATCCTCAGCAAGCTGTGACTCCGTCGACGGTCTCGACAATATCCCTCGGTTGGAATTCTGCATATTCCCGACTTGCACGACTACTTTGATTGGTTTATGTGCGTAGCGTCGCTGGAAAACGATCGCTTCCAAGCAATTCGACGCCTTCGGCTCCGTGCCGTCAATCGATTCCCCGAGCGTGCCAGCTGTGAGACGTCGATTGTATAAACTTCCACATTGTTCCGCTTGGGCTCTCAGCTTCTTCCCTCGAGACAAGACAAACCCCTTCTACCCAGTGCCCTGGTTGTCCGTTTTTCAGCTCCAACCACCACCCACGGGATGCTGTCTCGACGAGTGGTACAGCGGGCCAGCGGCGTGCAGCCAGCGAAATGCTCGAAAACACACACACACACACACACCAACCACGCTAGTCACTGGCACTGGCACAAGGAGTGGACTGGAAAATGTCCTCTGTCACTCCTGGAGTGGGACGTTTGTTTCCATAAACAAATTCATCACATCCAGCAGCAGCAGCAGCAGCAGCAGCATCCAGTTGCACTCTCTCGCTATCTCTCTCTCTCTCTCGCTCTCCCCTGGAATGTAGTCCTTTTCCATCGGCTGGCTGGCCATTGCCGGCAGCTCAACGGCAGCACCAGAAGCACCGAGTACACCAGGGAACCGAAGTTTTCTGTTTCGTTTCGTGCTCCAGCAAACTCTGTCACTACCACCTACCACCGGCCCCTTTTTGGGAGGGCCCCGATGCACCAGTTGTTGGCCCCCCGGCCCGAAATGGTCTGTACTTCCACCCTGCCTGCCTTTTTGCCTGCCAGACCTCCGATGGAAATGAAACATTGAAGTGAAACTGTTTTCGAGACCGCACTTGCCGGGGGGGGAAAAATGGAGATTGGAAGCGCGGGACGTAACGGATGTCCCTGCACACATGACCCCCACCCGTTTGGTTTTGACCCGATTTTGATTATTAAATTTTCTTGCCATTTGTCCGCGGGGTCAGAGCATTCGCGGTTTTTTTTGCCGTTTTGCTGCTTTGCTTCATTAGCACTTTCCGAGGTGGGTTTTTAGAAGATAAGAAGGATAAGGGATGCTACCGAGAGAAACACACACGCGCACACACACACACACACACACACACACACTAGTGTCTAGCCGGCTGCTAGAGAGAGAGATTGCCGGTACCCCGGACCCCAGAACCTTTTCCGGACCAAACGAAAACTTGGGAAAACTTTGCATTCGGGAAACTCTTCGGGGTTGGATTCACGGTCCTCACACAAATGGTCACCGTATCGGTGGAGGTGGTTGTGCTTCCTGGCGAGGGAACAACTAATACAGCTTTAACCTGCTTCTTTGCGGCCCAATATCGCGGATCTCGGACACTAGCTAGCCCCTAAAGTGGTTCTGTGTTATTCCAAGGAACTCGGGATCAAATGTTTCACGTTTTCAGCACCATCGTCGTCGTTGTTGGCGTGAATCTGTTTCGTTGCGGCTACTGGAAAGTAGTGGACCATTGGAAGCACCGCGAACGGCGCATCGCACGTTCCCTAGACACACGCACACGCACACCACGCCAAGTAAGCAACCGAATGTCGTCCTGGCACTGCACTGCACTGCCCTGCCCGAAAACGCCCGTCCATTATTCATTGCACATTCCACCGGAAGGACACTCGGGTTGGGGGCGCTCAGCTGTGGCCTGCAGAAGGATCCTCACACCAACCTACACACACACACACATACACACAAAAGGAGAGACTCACGCACCTGACAGCACTTCTGCACCAAAAAAATAAAATAAAACTAATAAAACAGGAATCCAAAACTATGGAGAATCACGACGAGCGCGACGTGCGGACGGTTACCGAGCGGATTCGCGCGAGCTGCGGGCACACGTGATGCACACGATCGGAACGCAGGAACGATACTGACCCACCGTACACGAGTTGTTCGTGCCGCCAGTTCCGCCTTAGAACGAGGCCTGATATCTATTTTTACGAGAAGATGTCAGTATCCTTATTCTAAAGCGCAACATAGCGCACGGTCGGCACTTCGGTACTCGCACGCGTCGGAGAAAATTGCTCGGAAAATGGGAGAGCGCAACAAGGATCTCTCAGAGCACCGGAGAGCGTTGGTTGGTTCGGGCACGCTCGTTGTAGTTCTAGAGAGCGAGGAAGAGAGAGAGAAAGTAAGAGAGTGAAAACATGCTGCGGAGCATGGAAAAGCATGCTCGCGAAGAACGACATCGGTTTCGGGCACCATTCGGCCCAGTTCGTCGGATACGGCCTTGTGCCGGGATGTCATCATCATCATCATCATCATCATCGGAGGACGACGAGGACGCCAAACACGAACACGAATGACACGGTAGCAGCAGCAGCAGCAGGAATCCTGTTGATATACCAACGTCGCCGTCACCTTCTGCATCCGTCGTGTCCCCTCGACCTGGACCGCCGAGCGAACGTCGTCTGCATTTTCGAAACTGGCCGAACACGTGACCGGGCAAGGACTGCGTTCGCCGAGTTGCCGTGTCGCCGAGCAGTGAATGCGTGTCGCGCGACACCTTTTTTCGAACATCCCGTCCCGTGTTGCGTGGCGATGACGAGATTCAAGCTTAACGGTTGACGCGAGTGCGGATTTGCCGTTTTCACGTGTCACTTCGTCCCGGTACTTGCACTTTATTCGTGGATCGCAGATCGTTGCCATGTTGCTACATTTGTGTATACTACTGCATTAACGGGTTCCTTTTTTTTAAATTTTACAAGCATAGTAGAATACATTATGATCCAAACTACCCTACTTTATCATTCCTAATCCCAGATTTCCCTCCCAAATTAAGACGTTTGTACCAAACTAAAGGTGACAGCCTGATGTCTTTGGAATTCCCGCCATTCCAAGCACAGTCGCGTCATGACCACGTCCCGTGAGGAGACGGATCGCGGTGAGCGGAATTTTCAATAGATTAATTCAAAATAAAGCTGTAAAATCCGTGAATAAACATCAAATCTATGGTGAATTATGAACGCGTAAGATGTGCCAGCAAGCAAACAATATCGAAAATAGGAAAGACAGCATAGTTCAATTATAAATGTTGTCAACCCTACTGTCGATATTGCGTACCCACTATGTATTTTCGGGCAATACTTTCATCAGTTTTGTTTAGGTTAGTCGAATTGGTACAGCATTTCCATGTAATGTGAGGTCCCATTACGTATTAATAAAAATTTAGGCGTAAAAGCTGTTATGATTGATAAGATGTATAAATATCGCTAAACACGCTAAGCATGCGCTAATCATACTTTAGTATAAAAACTGCTTGCATTTCGTATGTCCGAGCGTCTACCGACCTTGGACAAGCAAGAAAACAATATCGAAAGTTAGCTATCTAACAAATTTCACATATCAATGTTATGACAACTACTTTCGATATTGCGTTCTCACTACATAAACAAGAGAACATTGATGTTGGCCAGTAAGCTGAGTAAGGTGAGTTCGAACGTGTGCCATTATTGTTTACTGACAAATAACGCCACATTGTTGACAAATAACGCTAAAAACATGTTTAAATCACATTTTTGTTTAATTATCGTGTCGATGGCTTGCACTGTCTACTTTCCCAGCTGTGCAAGCAAGGACACAATATCGAAAGGGAGCTCAGGAACAAATATCATTTTTCAGTGTTGCGGAACCTACTTTCGATATTGCGTTCTCACTACGTAGCGTTCGTACTAAATATCACTTCTATATTTTCGACGAGCAAGCAAGTATGCAATAGTAGGTGTAATCGAACCAACAAATTTCTATAATCAATGCTGGTCCATGTACACTCACTATTGCAATCTCACTATGAAAACAAATAAATATAATTCACTACTTCACAAGCCTGTGCGCAATCCACTTTTTCCACAGATTCAAACTTTAATATACAGTTTGACTCGATTTCTCAGAGAACATCACATCGAATTAAAGCTTTTTTATATTTCTCACATCAAGATCTCTCTGAAGAAACCACACACACATAATGACCCATAACTTGTGAATTGTGAACTCCCCGTTGTTCACTTCTCATTCTTCTCATCAAAACGGTCGCATTAAAGCAGAACCTTGCGGACTGCCGTCGGATAGGAGGCCCGAAAGCGGTTAGCGAATGCATGCTGCATCGGTATTAAAAAAAGAAGACCGGTAGGATTTCGGCAGTCGATGGGTTGCAGGAGCTGATCGGGGATAGAATGCGACCCGATGGCAATCTGCATCGGAACCATCCGAAGTGACCAGACACTGCAGTAACAGCGCACTAGAGTTGGCAACGATCCGGAAGGGCCATGGTCATCCCCGTCAGTTCAAAACCCCTTTCGCGCAACAGAAGAAGGACACATTTTTTGTTTGTTTGTACTGTTCCACATGCCGTACCACTTGTCCTCATCCCTTTACGTTGTTCTTTGGGGCGGTTCCCGGAAAGAGGAAATGGAGGCTTCCTGGATACTCTTCAAAACTGCAAGGACGCAAGGACGAATTTATGGCATTTATCTTCGATCGCAACCGGTGCTACCGTGGTACCGGGTCCAGCTGATCCGCGTAGGCGACCAACGGTGCCGTTGCTCGGCACACAAACAGCTCCTGGCATTGTTGTGAACAACAAACAACAACAACAGCAACCACAGCTCGGCATTTTCGGTGGCATTTGATCTACACGGCCACGGCAATCGCGCCCCTCCTGATTGTGATGGCCGGCCATTGCAGCCCAACTCCGTTTCGCTCTACCGTCAGCAAGGATTTAGACGGATCCGGCTCCACATGTTTGATGGTCAGTGGCCAGCTTGGCAGGAAGAGAGAGAGAGAGAAAGAGCGACCAACAACGGATCAGCAGGGCCTCGGCCAGCACCAAACCTGCCAGCGGGTGAAACTGAGCCTGAAATTTGATGATTCTTATCGGCAAATATTTATCTTGCTGCTGCTGCTGCTGCTGCTGCTACTACGGTTACTACTACTGCCCAAAATACGAGCCCGGCAGTAAAACAAATGTCACGCAATATCTACGATGCCCCGCGATCCCGATGCCGGCGCAGGGAAGGGCCTCGTTCCACCACATTCCACTGACTGACGAACGAGGAACCGCGTCAGGAGCGGTTGCGCTGCGGTGACGCGCTACTGGCTAGTACACCGTCCCTCGTCACTCGCTAGGCAGCCAGCCAGCACCAGAGAGATTATGGATTATGGGTGTCCGGGTCCGAAGGTCCTGAGAGCCAGTAAATGGTTCGCGAGCGGTCGAGCGGTCGTGGATCCGTTTTAAACGCGTACTAATCACGCGGTTGCGAACGCATGCAAAAGAGATTATAGTTGTTACAACGCCCCATTAAAGCCATTGCGGTTGACAGAGCATGAACAACGACCATTCGTTCGACATTCGATGGAATGGGGAATGGAAGGGAGGAGCGGATGGTGAAGCATCACTGTTGTCCTGTTTCGTGGATCCAAGCTCCGCGCCTCACGCTAATCTAAAACCCCGCGGTCGACCATTTGGACGTCGAGTGTCATGTGATGGTTGATGTGCGTCAATGATTCAAAATTATATGTTCCCCGAGGCATATCAGTAATCCGCTGGTCAAGGAATCAAGTCAATTCGCTGGCCCCCATACCGTTGGTAATAGATTCGTCTTGGGAGAAGCTGATAGGTTGCGCCTTCCACCACAGCTGCTGTAGAATCTAGAAATCACCGAATGTGTTATTACAGCCACATAAAACCGCAAATGATTATAAGAAAAACTATGGATAATCACTGCTAATTATCATTCCTCTCCCGAAGACCGCCGTATTGATCTTTTCCGGGAAGCAAACTTTATCGCACACTCAATGTCATCTAACATTTGACGGCGTCGGTCTTGGCGGCGAACCATGATTTCAACGATATACCAGGTTTGCCGGTGGGACCGTACATAGTGAACGAGCCCTTATTTGTTTTTTTTTTTTGTTATGCCTGCTGTGATCTATGCACCAACAAATTAACAACGGCGTTTTTAATCGTTTCGACGATTTTTTATCATAAAATTATGACTTACAGGAAGCATAACGTTATGTAAACCTTTAAAAAAACCGGCACCTTCGCATCGAATATTTTTCAATGCATATGGTAATCTTGTAGTATTAGTATGCAGCAATATTCTAAAAACGACATGGCTAACTATCAAAAACTTTGTAGATTCCGAAATGGAAGCACTATTGGAAGCAGCCGATACATTGAGCTAACAATAAAAGGCAAAAAGCTTGCATTTTGCATAGCAAAACCATTTAAATACTAACAAATGATCCAAAAGATCTACAAGGGAAAAACATGGGAAAACATCAACTTCAAAGCCTAATCGACTCGTCAAAAAGAGAATGTTCTATGTATGTATGTTCTCATAAAAAGATGAGAACGGTTTGGAGTAACATTAGGTTCAAACCCATAGTTCAACAATGAATACAGATCCTTACCGACAATAAATGATCCATTTGAAAAATGTATTGATCGAAAAACCGTCAGAATAGGCCAGAAGAATATAATGTTAAAAAAAACGTACGAAATTATAATACATCAGAGTACGAAACATAATCAAAAGGACTCAATCAGAACCCTTGACCGGAATCTGCCACCTTACCCGCTGTATTAATAACCAGACTTAGCGCCTTTCGATAATTGTTTGTTTGAAAATTGAAATTAACTCTCACACGTATGACTGCACTAAACACTAGGTTACCAAAACGGTTGAAAGTTACGCTGCTCCGAGGAATGGTTGGGTTCGCAAAAGACATGCCAGGCCACCAGATTGACAAGAGGAAAGGCCATCCAAATGGTTTCGATTAAGTTACGATATCGACGACGAATGTTTCCAGTAAAGTACCATTCGAATCTTCAAAATTGTAAACCAATCAAGTGTATCATTGCTGGCGGCAGAAAGCTTCCTCCTCCCATTTACCTCTGGGCCGTCCTTCCATGCATCTGAACCTACTGCTTCACGTTCCATTAAACTCGGCCACACCCGACTCGACGATTTGACACCCGCTAATCTCTTTGCCTTTGCGAGTCCAGTCTGTGATTGTTAGCGAGGCGATAAAATGAAATCACCAGCTGTGTGTGTGTGTGTATGTGTGATTGAGTGTGCAAAGCAAGGATTTGATTTATATTTTATCGCCCGACGGCCAGCAAAGAACCTTATCTCGTGCATTTAGCAAACGCTCCGGAAGCTAGTAAGAGAATACGGCAATAAATTCGAAGCGAACGCACTCGAACACAATCAGCATCACATCCGACGGTCGACGTTTGGTCTGGGGATCGAGGACGGACAAGACCGTAGTGCGTAGAATTGAAATTTAAATATGCACCACCACCAGCCCAAGTGCACAGCGTATACCAGGTCATATCGAATGCATGGTACTCCAGGGAAGCTTCATTCCTGCCTCCATTAACAGAACGCAAGTCAGTCCTACGGCACAGTCCTGTAGTTGAACTGAGGTTCTGCACACCACACGGAAAGCTAATCGAAACTCGATGGTCCGAACAATGCCGCCGAACGACTTCTCGGACGAACGGACGGACGGACGGACGGACGAACGGACGAACGACTTCCTTCCAGTGTTCCTGCGGCGACCGATACAACAGCGAACGGTATCGTTCCTTGGTGTGTCATCAAATTTCAAGTGTTCAAGCAGGCGACAAACTGCTCCTATCTTAAGGCGTTACGGCTACTGCTGGTGATGGAAAGTGGATTGTGGTTCGATATTGAATTACCCTTATTACTGTTAGCTATCGTTCTCCATTACTATCATTATCGCAAGATCGGCTCTCAGCCGAGTGTGTCACCGAGTGTACCGGATGGCCTCTGCACACTCCCCTCCTGGTGACCGGATTGCAGGAGACCGACCCTCTCCCGGGTCTGCGTTGCTCATTCCATCGTCCTAAGTGCCGCCACCAGAGGTGCGATGCTATGATTACGACAGCACCGCAGCCCTGCAGCTGACAGAACCATCATTCGCCCGTCGGTGCCGGTGCCGGCGACCGGAAGACGTAAACAGGGACCCTCCAAGTGCCATCCCTCAGTCTGCCTCCCTTGGGACGTGTCACGTCAAACAACACACCCCAAACCCCGCCATGGTGCGTCCATTCTGCGCTCTGTTCAACAATGCGCTCCAAACGCTGTCCGTGTCCGGGCTCATCCGGGTGGCCGATGCTCGATTTCTTGAACCGCAACCATCCGGCAGGAAACACAAGATTTTGACGTTGGATCTCAAAAATCCCCCACCACGTCCCGATCGCCTTCGGCTTCCTGGATGAGGATGCACCGTACCGGCTGTTCCGTTGCCATGGGAATGGAAGCGGTCAAAAGTGTCTTCACCCCGGGACACACACACACACACACACTAGTTGCCACTTTCCATAGCCTGCTACAACTTCATTACACGAACTCGAACCGTCCAAAAACTTTTGCAGCCTTCCTGCGAACCACCTAACCTCACTTTCTGCACGAGATTGCACTGCTGCTGGCTGCTGACAATGGCCACGGTATGGCAGGCGGTGGTGCCGGCGACGACGATGATCCTGGGCGACGGCCAAGATGTTTAGATAATAAATTATCCATATTATTACATCTATTATGTTTTGACACGTCTGCTAGTAGGCGAGAGGAGAGGAAGCGCCAAACTAGCTTATAAACACCGCTCATCACCCCGAGCCCCCGGCCCCAGCTCGCCGCTCGTTAACTTCCGGTCACCATCCTCCTCTTCCATCTCCTCCAACTCGCCCCCACCCGCCATCTGCCATTAATTCGCCCACTTTCGCCCACATGCAGTCCCGAACCGCTCGCAATACCTACCTTCTTCGTGTCCACCATCTCGTCGGGAGCCGGACGGGGTTTTCGTAAAGTTTAATTAAATTTTCACTTCCTACCCTGACTCACGAGCCGTCGCCCGCTAGTCGCTGCTGTCTTACCTGTCTTCCATGAGTTGCAAATCTCTCGTGTGTCACTAAAAGGGAACTGGGGAACTGTGGAATAGTCATGCAGGAAACGCACGGGATTGCTGAATTCCGCTCTTTTCGCTCGGGCTCACTCAGTTTCAGTCCTGTCAGCACCGCACCGCACCGTCCTCAAAACGTCTTGAGGAACGTATCGAAATAGAAATACGCAAACCTCGAGTATCGTGTCTCGGGTCTCGGGCTCACCGGTTCCCATCGAAGTCCCGAAGATCTTGCCGGTTATACCGGTGACAGGCATTCCCACTGCTACCAACGAACGATTCCAGTGAAACTTGGGCCAACCCCCCTCCGGCCGCCGATACTCGATCGGACAAAAGTTTGCTACCAACTTGTACCAGGGTTTGTCGATTAGGCGTTGTATAGCGGGCACAGTAAGTTATCTGCTACCTTGGCAAAACTTTCTTTTCCGCCCGTGCTCCGTGGCTTCCGTGGCGTCCCAGGCCTCTTATAGCGAGTGCATCCTGGACAGCAGATTACTTAAGTTGATTATCCAGCCGCCCTGCTTCACCATCGGTTGGCTTTTGAATGGTTGTTTATGGTACCTCGTTGGCTCGTTAACGTGTTGATCAATCGGGAACGGATTGGGGGAGCTGATGCTTTCCTTTTCTTTATTGCAGGTGTTAATGCATGAGCGGTTAGGCTGGGAAGAAACGCAAATTGGCCATTTCCCGAAGGCTTTGTTTATCTGAAGAAATTAAAAATTGACGAAACGTTTTTATAATGCCATTAGATCATGTCGGAGCAAATAGCTTATCAAACTAAACTTATCTCAACACTGAGAACATTCTCAATCTAACTCGTAGAAAAATCGTAGATAGTTTAAAAAAAATTGTAATAAACGTTTGGCAATTCACTATTTGACCAAAAACTGCAACAACTGATAGAACCACAGCATTCAGAGATGCACACACTATTACATTTGACAACACTACGCAGATCACCAGCAACAGCGATGTTGCTCGCGCAAGCCAGTATTCACAACTAAAAGAATGTGCAACGATCAGTGGCTTTTATATACCCCCGGGAGCTCATCATTCTTCCAGGGCCAAGGCAAGATACACAGCCCAATCACAGATAATTCAATTTTTTCCCATTTCAAACCTTTTAACTTTTAGCCCTTCGCGGTTTTATGTGCCTCAATCCCACCCCACTAAAATTATGCGAATCTTATGCGCATCCGACAGTCACAGGTAAATGATAGCGGAGTGGATACATTACTGGTCTGTAACACAATCAAATTACAATCCCATAGAATGCACAGCTCTCCGTAATTTGACTTTCCGTGTACTGCATTATCTTGGCACAGGCATTTTCCATCATACTACCATCTTCGACCGGGCCTAATCATGTTATTGGTTATTTTTAAAAGCAACCATTGAGAAAGCGAGTCGACGCTGCAATCAATCTGCTCCTTCCGAGATGTTATGCAGAGTTCATACTGCCGCTGGTTCATACTGGAAGATTAACCAGCCGTTCGTACTGTTCTATAGACACTCTACAGCATCACCGGGAACCATATCATAGCAGTAAAAACAATTAAATTAAAATAAATAAAATCAAAGTTTACGTCCACAAGACAGCGAGAGTTAGGAGAACTCCCTCTTTGCGAGATTGGGAAATTGGAAACTCTATCAAAAAAAAAATAGCTAGGACTTAGACGAATTGGCTTGTGTCGTGTGGAAGCACGGTTACATGTTAATTTGATAAATAAAACGATACAAACTGAACTAAACTGAGTTTACAATTGTGTTCAGCACGGCTTTTCCAGCTAGCACAGGTAAAAGATAGCGGAGTGGATACATTACTGGTCTATAATATAATCAAATTACAATCCCATGGAATGCACGGCTCGCCGTAATTGGTCTTTCAATGCAATCCACTATGTTGACGCTGGCATTTTCCATCATGCTACTGTCTTCGATCAGGCCCAATCATGTTTAAGGATTATTTTTAAAAGCATCCATAAAGGAAGCGAGTCGACGCTGCAATCAATCTGCTCCTTCCGAGATGTTTTGTAGACATCATACTTTGGAAGATGAACCAGCCACACTTCCGGTTGTATAGACTCTCTGCACCGTCGCGGTGAACCCATACCATAGAAGCAACCAAAAATATACAATCACATTAATATGTAAAATTAACCGAGAGACGGAAATGGTATCGCCGTATCCTGTCGATCGACTGATTCGATTTATCGACTCAACAATGTATCCTGGTAAAATATGAAATCTCTACGACTGACGACAGTACCACATCCTGATAATTCCACCAAACATTTCAGTTTCTATCTTTATTTGATGAATATCACCATTCATGGTCGTTTGGGGAGACTCGTAACCCTTCGACAGTGATCATTTTTTATATAGTTACTATTGTAAGTAATGTAACTTTGAATATCTGTGTTGATTCCATTGAAAATTGACCGAATTCATAACGTAAAAAAGTTAATCACTAGCGTCAAAGTTATTTGTTAAATGAATTTTTTTCAATTCATATGACATCCAAATATCAAGCTGTTCTATGAACAAAACCCATTTCAAATCTTATTTTCTTATTAATAAACACAAGTCCCCTGGTGTTTGCACTTCACGCAAAATCTACCGATCATTTAAAAGGTACCAAATGCACATTAATAGGTTATCATCCCCCATGATATGAACTGCCGTTCATTTCCTAGGATACCATGTGACAAAAGTTGGTCCTTATCGAACATCGGGACTCCATTGAACTCCAATTTAACTCCATTCTAAGCAATATGCCTGCTACTTTGCACTGTGGTTTGAGGTGAGTTTGAGATACCTACCGTAGGCTATCCGTCTCCTACGTACGAACACCCCTGTAAACAATCGTAATCGTAGCCTTCCCCAAACTATGCCTTTACAACATGCATGCAGCTTATCAATAGCGCGAGTTGTGGTGGTGCTGGTAGGCTTCCCTCGATAAGCGGCCTTGTATGCTGCTTGTACGGCTTACAATACGGATCGCCACCCGGGTGCACTGTCCTGTGGTAATGCAATGGCGGTAGGTTTAATTATTCCCTAGCAACTACACCGTTGTTCCGCTAAGTATGCTACGTCAGCAAATACAGTCACACACATATACATACGCGCACGCACACTCATGCTATGCCATTTGGTATAATTAATAGAAGCTAAGCTCCCATGAAGCAGCATGCAATGTGTCGGATTCGATTACGCTCCAAAATCGATTGGCACGAACGTCTTACAACAGCGTCTCGTCGTTTCGCAAATCGATGTTAAATCCTTGGTATTGATCCTTTCTCGCGAGCGCTTCCTCGTCCCTCCCACGAGCCTCGTATCGATCTATTTATGCAGACATACGCACATAATAATGCAGTGCAGTGCAAGCAACTCAATTAAATGGTTAATTACGGCGCTTTCAACGCTCCCGCGATGGCACGTAGACAGTGAGAGGACAATCGACACTAATCGCTGGACAAAGAGATCGCGCAGCTGCAGTAAGACCGAGCGATGGTTTCAATTATCACGCACATTGCTGGTAATCGTAGCCCAGCAGGACGCTGCTTCTTGTGTCACTCCAGTGACCAGTGAGGGTTGTTGCTGAAGGTCATAATGGTGCATCGAGGGAAATCAATTTTCATTCTACTTTGAGGTAATCCAATTTTATTATAGTGCTCAGAGCCGATAAAAAAAAATGCAGATATTGGCAGTTTAACAAGGAACAAGGCAGTTTTTTGCCTGTTCGCAATATTCATTGAATTTCTTTATTCATTTTCTTTTTTAATTTTTCTTTTCATTGAAATTTAAAAAAAAAAATCCTTTTCTTACTAAATTTAAAATGTATCCGCATAATCCCCTGGCAATAAACCATGTCTTCTTTGTTTTTTGTTTTTTCATTGCATATGCTAAGTATTGGGGAAAAATTCAATCTAATATTCATCTGGCTCTTGGTGTACAGTTACCATGAATACTACTCACGAGTTTCCCCGTGTGTTCCGCTTTATTAGGCCAATGGATCTTACTAATGTTCCCCCTCCAAACATTCCCACAATTAACCACATAACACTACACGCTAGCCCCGGGCTACTATCGCACCAATAGTGCTGCACATCCCCCCCTTTCACATGAATTCCACCGGAGTGACTTCCGGTTAGTGATTATCTGTCATGAATTCATTATACCCTCACAAGTCATAAACTTTAACTGACCACCGGAGTACCGGAGCAGTTGCCAGGACGATTTATCAGGGCGGAACCTTCAGTTGTGCCCTTCTCCGTCCTCCAGTTTTCGTCCCTCCCGGGCACCTCTCCCCTATTCGCCGTCGGTAGTATTCGCCGCGAAATTCGTTCATCATCGCCTGAATAATTAAACAACGACCGTTCGGTTCGTAGTACGCGGGCATCCGTAGAGCGTGCTTGCTTGCTCTTATCTAGCCTGTAGCTGGTGCACGGTTTTACCTGAATGGATTTCCAATTACCTTCGCGGTCCTGGGGCGTGAAACATCTTCACCACCTCGCCGCATGTGCGCCCACGGTACGAACGGTACGAACGGTACGAACGTTCACCGAACGGAACGGAAGCAGCAGCACCACCACCAGCAACCCAACAAACTGACACACCGTTTACCGTTGATGGGACGTTTTTAAAGGCTTACCGGTGGTATATAAATAATCGAATTCCTTCGTATGCCAACCGTTTTCCACCTGGTTTAAAAGAAGAGCAGCCAGACCAGAGGCCGGGGCTGCCACTGCTGACCGATCACTAGGCACTGCTTACCACCGTTCCGCTGTCGGAAGTGATTGATGCCAAGATGAATAATTCACCGACCAGTGCCAAAGCAGCAGCAGCAGCAGCAGCAGCAGCAGCAGGAGAAGGTACCATATGATCCTGCACGGTGGATGCGCACGAGACTAATTGTCTAGCCCTATGGCATCATCGAAAGGATGCCTAGACGCAGCGGTCGCCGATCGTTAGACGCGGTTGGTTCTAGCAAGCACGAACGGCACGAACAGACCCCAGAATACATCTAATTGTGCTGCGTGTCTGCGTTCCCCCGTTGGGGTAAAACCGCTAACAGCTAACGTTGATGATGTCGCCGTTTCCGACGTCATATGATAAACGTTCAATGTCGATTTGATTGATTTTCGGTCATTCATATGTGGTACGGCGTGATGGAAATGGAGAACCGTAAAGCGTCCTTTTCTAGCGTCCAGTGTCAACAGGTTGTTGCTTCAGAGTGCCATGATGCCATGAGTTGAACTGAGGTGTTGTTCAGGTTAATGCTGGTGTACGGCGATGGCGTACTGTTAATGGACGAGGCCGTGTTACGCTTTCATCTAAACTGAGCTTAATTACGGGGCCACTGAAATATGTAAAACTAACCGCGGGCCAACTGTTGTATACATTCCAATCAAATCCTTCCAGGCAGATTTGTTTTTTGGTTGATACATTAGGGGCGGGGCCGTATTTATTAGGATGCGAAATTGTGGGATTGTTTGTGGAACAGATTGTATGAGATGATGTCCGTGCTCTGACAGTCCTTATGAACATCATACTTTGGCTAGCATTCACCGCGTTCTTTGTAAGTAGTTACCATACCAGAGCGTGAGTGTTGAAGCTTTCCCTGCTATTCAACTCACTTCCTCTTCACTCAGGTAAGAAATCAATCACATCCGGAGGAATTTACTTTGGAGCAAATGTTGGCTTTATTAGCATAACACACGCACGCGAGAAGTCTGCTTCATCGGCGTTTTTTAATTAAAAGAATTTAATTAAAAGAATTTTTAATTTCTAGTCAGCACAAAACGCGCATTCGGTTATTCCGCGATGACATTGTGATACTTATTTCTTATATAGATTTTGTAATCAATAAAATTAGTATGCCGCAGGAAAGGGACGTTGAACCTCAAGAGACGAGCACGGAGTTGGAACAAGGGATGATAATGGAACATCGAGTACACTGCGCCGAAGGCCATGGAAGCCATGGGTCCCTTTGGCGCATACTGCTTATATTATATTTTGAATCGTAAACGTGCTTGGCTACGAAAGCAACTTTACGTTGAGAATTGTCAACCAACGGTTGAAATAAAGTTACCGAAGGAGCCAGGCACGGTCAAGATTCCCTTTCGCCGAACTATGTTTGGCTCTTCTGACCCTTTCTTCCGTTGTCTCCGCTCTTTCAATACCTACTACTTCCTCTTTGACTTCCACTTCCCTCTCTTTTCCTTTATTCGTGTTTCTTTCGTTCAACGACGTCCAATTGTTGTTGATTGCTGCCTCACATATGGATCTCTCTCTGCTTTGCTAGTCTGTTTGGCTTTGCTTTCACTCGTCTACTTACTCGCTCTCCTTAGTTTGTTAAGTTTCCCTTGTAAAGCTTTAAGCAAACAAGTTGTATTATTAAAATTAAATTAAATTAAATTAAGATGAAAGAAATGCCACCGCGCAGTAGCGAAACACTAGAATGAACGAGGTAAACCTCGTCAGCCGCGATCGATTGATGGAGGCCCGGTGATGGATAGCTTCAGCGCCGGGTGATACGAGTCCTCGGGTAGGAGCGTTATCGGCGCTGCACCCACTGGTGAGCACTGGATCGGGTCTTCATCGTTCACCACGACAAGGTTCAGCTGTCGGCCGTGTCTGTTGATGACGCCCGAGATTTGCCGTAGTCCTTTGGCGATGAAGTGGAAAAACGCTGAACCGGAACCGCCATAAGGGAAGAAGTGAGTCGGTGGTGTTGCTTCACCACCTAATCGCCACTTAATCGAATCGAGCCACTTAATCGAGCGGAGACTTCGCCACTTAATCGAAGGCGTGATGAAATTGCATAGCAAGATTAACTGATCATTCGCCGATAGTATCCCAGAGATTAGGGAGATATTGTCATTTAAGTGAGCCAGCCCAGGACGAGACGAGCTGCAGCCAGGCGGAATATGGACCGCACCGATGTGTAACGACGCATTCCGAAGTCAAACTCGGACGCAAATAAGTTCAAGCGTGCAAGAGGCAAACCGGCGAACCAGCGATGATACTCTTACCAGTCTTACCACACGCGATCAGATCTCCTCTACTCCTGGATCGTCTGCTGTTCGTTGCATCACGGTCACAGCGACATACCGTGAAGATGTCCTCGAAGAGAAGTGCTGAAGGAATTTGATCGTTTAGCCATGTTTCCGTCAAGACGATAATATCGAAACCAGGTAGAGCTTTGCTCAACTTAGTTAGTGTAGTGCGCAGGCCACGGGCGTTTTGATAGCACAAGGTTAATCTGTTGGTTGTTGCAAGCGGTATGCGTATGGTGTTGGTGCTAGGAAGCGTTGGTTGGATTGGTGGCGCAGTCTTGAACATTAGGAGTATTCAAAAGCTCTTATTGTTGATAGGGTGGGGTTGCCTAGTGGACCGGGGAGAAGCTAATGGAGAACTTTTAGGCGCTATTACAGCTCTTGACCACGTGTTCGTGCTTGTTTCAGGTCTATTATTAATACTCCCGGCAGAATATACCGAATGGCCAAGAAGTAGACATTGCTTTGGAGCGACACTCGACTGGCAACCCTACTTTATACGAGACATATTGGAGCGACTTGATGTCTACCCCTTTGGGTACCAGTGGGAAAACCATCGCCTCCTTGACCCCTAGATGTTTTTTTACAAATGCCCCCACTTCGGCAGTTGTTACCGATGGAGAAATGCGAGATAAGAATAGCCAAAATTTGGGTTTGGTTGATGGTACCGTAGCGATCATAGGTAGCGACGATGAGCTGGCCGTACGCGATAGCAGTGGTGGTGGAGAACCATCGATACGCCGGCGTTTCGGTTGGTTTGGAACCACAGTGGAATGTCCACTAAGACATGATGACGCAGTAGGTGCTGGTTGCTCGTTGAGTGACGGCGCAGCTAGAGAAACCGTTAGGCGAGCTATCTCAGCCACGATCGCCGATTTTACTGTAGAGAGATTCTTGTTCACATTCGTCACGGCGGTTGTTATCTCAGAGGAGATGAAGCTTCTCAGCTCAGTTTTATACTTAGCTGTCTCAACTGCGTCCGATCCGTAGTGTAGCTTGCCCGCCAATCTTGCCTTAGTGCAGGCTTTGCACATCCAAAGCAATTGCGGATTACTACAAAGCTCTTTGATTACATCCCGGGGAAGGCTCATATTCGCGTAGTTAAATCGCATGCGGCAAGATCCACTGCATTTGGCTTGCTCCATTCCTGTAGGCTTTTTGTCACGTAACGTTGTGTTTTTTGCAAATGGTTTACCACACCAAGACGATGTTTCTGTGTACGATAACGAAGCGGATTGGTTTACACGTAAATCTCTAATATTAGTTTGGTTCATCAGTACTTGCGCTTTTTGAAATTGAAATTAAATACAATTTTTCAAATAGTTACAATGAAGTTACAAGTTACAATGAACATTAAACAATAATGTGTACTGTTTTTTTGTTATAAAGCATGGAACAGTTAATATTTGGCCGTCAATTTTTAATCATTGCAGCGTGCCTAGTGGTCGCTTTGCAATTCTGTTGACACCATTTTACTCATAGTAGAATGTTCATTTAATGGTAAATTTTGTCAAAATTGATCTACGCCTTCAAAAGTTATCGCCGATGGAACGCGAAGAGCGAAACAAAAGTCTGCACACTCACTATTAAAGCTCGATTTGGTTGGAGAAAAAACTGCGAAAGTCTTAAAATGCCCAAACTCAACTCTAAATACCATAAGTAAACGTTACTAGGGCACTTTTGTCTTGATTCTAGCTAAATAAAACAGCCAACAAATTGTAACAAATGCCCAATTTTACAGACAAAAGTGAGTCGATAATCCTGGGATATCTAATCGTGATTCCACTGAAAAAAATTCACGACAGTCGACAGAACAGTTTGGCAAATATGTTTTAGAGACATTTTAAGGTAGTATCTTGCCAGAAAATAGTCAAATAGGACCCTAGAGCACAGTTTAAATATCCAAATCTGTTCAAGGATCAAAAATGTATAAAAACCAACTGAAATGAAGATGATGTGTAACAAGAGGGCAAATGATGTCACCTACTGTACTGTGCAAAATAATTTGGGTGATGTTAAAGTAAAAATTAAAAAATAATATAAAAGGTTAAGGAATAATTTACATCAATACTTTTCCTGAAAGGCAATATAAAAACTTACAAAATGACACCTTTCTTTTCTTTACCTTTCAAATCGAAACAAAAAATGATCGAACTCATAACGTAAAATTTAATTCACAAACGTTAAAGTGGTATATCAAACGTTAAAGTAGAATATCAAGCTGTTTTACGAGCATAAGACACTTTATATTAGGTCTGATTATTATAGTTAATATTTTTATCTCTTCAAACTAATACTGTTATGCGATAATTATATGACGATCTGCCTCGATTAATGCCTTGATTTCATCAAGATCAACTTCACTCGGACGGCTTGAACGCTGCGTATTCTTTGAGTAGTAAGAACTTCAGAACGAAATTTGCCAAACCAATTTTGTCAAAAACTGTCTGTTAATGATTCCTTAACACAGTTTTGTAAAATGCGTGGTGAATTTTCTTCTCTGTAAATAATAAAGTATAATTTGTCTTTTTAAAATTTGTCGCTTTTAGACTTCATATTGAAAGAAACGTCACACACACGATTATAAACAAAATTAGACGCACAAATTGACAACTCATAAATGCCATAAGGCCAAATTTAAAGTAACTTTGCTAGAAACTACTAAAGAAGGTTAAAAAAACTATTAGGAGCATTATCATGTTAGAAAAATCCGTTGATATTATCGGTTATCGCCTCTCGCCAGAGCTTGCGCCAAATGGATCAATTATTAACGATAACGTACTCCTTCAATAGTTTGACCAGTTTAATGAGGTTGACCCTTCCGCAAAATCTATTAGCAAACCACGGATTAAAACGCATACAGCTAATAGTTAATTACGATACAACCTAATAGAAACACAAACAAGAGAACAAGGTTCAAGTTTTTCAGAGTAATACTCGGTAATAGCCAGACTAGTGCAAGATTATTGTACAATTGATTTTTGATTTTTCAATTGGTTCGTTAAAACACTAATGCGTGAATAAGGTTCCTAAGATTCAGATGGGCCTCGATAGCAAAACCACACGTTTAATTGACCAACTGTTCTAAGCGATACACTACATCACGTTGTTTATAATAGAGAACTAATAGATTCACTGACTTACCAAGAATATTAGTAGAATAAACGCAGTCCACTTATAAGTAGCAGGAGCCCACGAGCAACTGTGCGACAGCTGAAGTAACTCTTGAGTTAGTTGTTTACTGCACCAGATTGAACGCGAAACTGACCGAGATCCGGCTTGATCGGCCTTTTATAGCCTCGATTTTTTGAAGCAACGATAAAAAACCCCGAACGCATTAAAAAAAAACAAGGTTTGATGGAAGTCACAGCCACCCAGCAATACATTGGCTTATTGTCGTGTTCTAAAACGCATCTCGGCGTTTGAAGGTAACATCTCAATCACAGATAATTTAATTTTTTCCTATTACCATCTACCACAGGTAAATGATAGCGGAGTGGATACATTACTGGTCTATAATACAATCAAATTACAATCCCATGCACAGCTCTCCGTAACTGGACTTGGACTTTCCGTGCACTGCATTATCTTGGCACAGGCATTTTCCATCATACTACCATCTTCGACCAGGCCCAATCATGTTTAAGGATTATTTTTAAAAGCAACCATTAAGAAAGCGAGTCGACGCTGCAATCAATCTGCTCCTTCCACGATGTTATGTAGACATCATACTTTGGAAGATGAACCAGCCACACTTCCGGTTGTATAGACTCTCTGCACCGTCGCGGCGAACCATACCATAGCAGTAAAAACAATTAACCCTGCAGTTGAGTTCGGACCATTTGGTCCAATTTCCATTCGTTTTTCTGTTATATCGTCAAAACTAACAATCCGATGGACTTTCAATATGGTATTTTTTTCAGTAGATGATCTCAAATATACATTTAAATTCGAAATAATTATTAAAGGGGACGAGAAATAAAAAAAATACGTTAACCGGGTTCGAGGACCATTTGGTCCACAGTATATTTTTCTCCAATACTAGCCATAATTTAGCTATTCAGAAACTATTGGCTGGAAGTTTCGAGTGAAACATGTGATGCATAATGTTTCTCTAACATTCTTGCATACAAATGCTCTACATACAGCACATTTTACCTCGAATGTGCTTCCGCGGTAAACTGCTGCTTCAGCGGTAAATGTTCAGTTGTTTTGTATTTTTAAGATAGAATAAATCAGTGAATAATTGGTCTACGACAAAGACTGTTGCAACCCCAAAAAAATCATAACTTGGACCAAATGGTCCATGAACCCGGTTAACGTATGTTTTTTTTGAACCCAACTGCAGGGCTAAATTAAAATTTCGTCCACAAGACAGCGAGAGTAAGGAGAACTCTCGCTTTGAGATATTGGGAACTTGGCAACTTTATCAAAAAAAAAATTAACTTGGACTTATTAGCCATATTAGCTTGCATCGTGTAGAAACACGGCTACATGTTAATTTGATAAATAAAATGATACAACCTTCTGTGACGGTAAACGAAACTGTAAATCTGAGACTAGTGTAACTGCCACTATTTATTAAATAAATAGTTGTTTTTTATTAAAAAAAAACTGAACTAATCTGAGTTTACAATGTTGTTCAGCATGGCTTTTCAAGCTAGCACAGGGAAATGATACCGGAGTGGATACATTACTGGTCTATAATACAATTAAATTACAATCCCATGGATCACGAGCAACCACATCCTACCTACCGTCCTACCAGACCGTGGCTGCCACTGCTGACCGATCACTAGGCATCGCTTACAGCAGCAGGAGGAGAAGGTACCATATGATCCTGCACGGTGGATGCGCACGAGACTAATTGTCTAGCCCTATGGCATCATCGAAAGGATGCCTAGACGCAGCGGTCGCCGATCGTTAGACGCGGTTGGTTCTAGCAAGCACGAACGGCACGAACAGACCCCAGAATACATCTAATTGTGCTGCGTGTCTGCGTTCCCCCGTTGGGGTAAAACCGCTAACAGCTAACGTTGATGATGTCGCCGTTTCCGACGTCATATGATAAACGTTCAATGTCGATTTGATTGATTTTCGGCCGTTCATATGTGGTACGGCGTGATGGAAATGGAGAACCGTAAAGCGTCCTTTTCTAGCGTCCAGTGTCAACAGGTTGTTGCTTCAGAGTGCCATGATGCCATGAGTTGAACTGAGGTGTTGTTCAGGTTAATGCTGGTGTACGGCGATGGCGTACTGTTAATGGACGAGGCCGTGTTACGCTTTCATCTAAACTGAGCTTAATTACGGGGCCACTGAAATATGTAAAACTAACCGCGAGCTAACGGTTGTATACATTCCAATCGACGTGCTGTCCACTACGCAGCTTGGACCTACAATGAATGGGGGCGTTTCGTGTCCCTTCGTCTAATGGAACGCTGCTGCACATGCTGCTGGGCTTCCGAAATGGATTGATTCACGGTTTATTCGTTTTTTGTACTTCTGGTTTACCTTGCCAATGATTTGGGGTGACATGGAACTGTCCATCGTCCGACCCCGGACTCGTAATTGTACAGCAATTTTCGATAATTTGTTGTTTGCTGGGCGTTTCTTTTACGCTGTCAGGCCACTCACATAAACCATCCTGCAACAGATTAAGTGGTTTTGCGGTGCATTTGCCGTGAGTCTAGTGTTACGGTATCTAGGTGTGGTGTATTATTTATTTCTCAAGTTTGTCGAGGAAGATTTGTCGCTTATGCTAAAAATTGATGATCTGCAGCACAACAGCTAACAGAGTTTTTAACGTATTTTAAACCTAGAGTTAATTAAAAGTAGAAAATTTGTTCGCATAACATTTTTGGTTGGTTTCGGTTGTAAGCAATACTCGGTAAGTTTTAACTAAATACGAAATAAATTTCTTAACTAAACATTACAAGTTTCGCGAGCTACAATCTGGTTCGGTCTGGTTGTCTGCAAATCTTCGCCATGAAAAGAGAAGTTGAGTTGCTTCTGCCAATTTCTCTCGATGCATTGATCCATTTACAAAAACAAAAGGGATTTAACGCTCTGTGTGTGTGTGTGTGTGTGTGTTTTTTTTTTTTTGTTTCTACAGATCTTTCAAATGTCTTTTCGTTCTCCGATCTTCTCTCACCTCCTGATTATCCTAGAAAGAGCTGGACATTTGCAAAACAACAACAAAAAACAAGCCTCCCTTGATACGTTTCCACTCCATAGCAGCATTTTCTCTGATGTGGTTCACCCATTTTAAGGATGTTAAATCGAGAAACTCACGCTGCACCACACCACAACCACAGTCTGGCACACGAAAGTGCTGCTGCTCAAAGGCTACTTCAGAGCGATATCGGAGCGGCGCTGATGGCGGTGCATTTTCCGGTATAAAACCGGAAGGCCGGAAAACCCTGCCCTCCTCCCCAAGGTCCAAGAACAGACGAACGAAGTGATGGAATATAACATTAAGAGCACACACTACACCCTTGAAGCGTAATGTGAGGTGGAGGGATACGAACCATGTATGAAGTTTATAGAGAAAGATAAAGAGAGAGAGAGAGAGAGAGAGAGAGAGAGAGAGAGAGAAAGAGAGGGGACAGAGAACGAAAAAAGTACAAAGCACCAGGGACTGTTTGAGAAATTCCGGCCAAATGGATGATTCATGATCTTGATGAAACGCAGCCAGCAGAGCGGCTTTCGCGTTCGCTCATGTGCCGCTAGCGGGAAAACCCCGCATGCATACCAAGAAACGACCGACGATGGTTAAGCATTAGCGAGAGGTGAGGCCAAAAGGTACGCTACGCTCGGCAAAAAAACGGAATGTTTAATGTACCGTCTCTGAGTGATGTTTCGATTAATTTCCCGGATTTGGCATCAACTCGCGCGTACAGCATTTTACGTTTCTCGCATTTCTTTTCCATTTGCCGTGAAGCAACATTTTCCTTGCACTCACTTTCCGCATTCCGAGTGCCCATTTCAGCTGGCGTGCATTAGTGCGTTCCATCTCACTCGCTTCGCGAACCGACGGTTGGGTTAAACTTTAAACTTTAATTGATGTTAACTGTGTACAGTACATAATGTCACGTGTAAACATGGCGAATCAACGACGATTCGACGGATAATGAAGCTGAGATGCAAATGTTGTATTCCCTACGCTGTCTCGCAACCCCCCACTACTGGCAGTATTTCCGGCAGGACTCCTCCAGTTTAGCTTACCAAGTTGTTAGCATGTCACGGAACGGAACACATTCATCGTTTGCCTTACGTAAACGTACACCAACCCACCGTGACAGGTGATGCAAATATTTACAACAGGATCAACGCTACAAACGTCCTCCACTGGGTCGAAAGTCACGGCCCCAAGTACCCATTTTCCGAGCTGTTCGTCATGACTTTTCAGTGCACCTTGCCAGAGCGTGAAGTGGCGGCTTTCCTGTTGCGAAACAAACGATTTTCCAATTTTCAACTCCTCCGGTGTCGACAGTTTAAACAAACAACACTCCACAAAACGGGCTCCTACTACGCAACGGCCGTTCGTATACGCACCGCTCGATGATCGGGGAACCTATTCGAATCCTGCCTTCCTTACCGCGAACACCCGGCAACGCATGGTCGCGGCGCGTCGTGGTGTGGTAATCACGCACAAATTGAAACGCACCTTTCAGCGTGTGTGCCCGGCCGACACATGACGGCGTTGCTGGTGCACTGAAATACAATTTAATTTTCATTCTATACGCCCCGAGTCACTACCAACCTTCCAAACTAGCACAAGAAGGATCCTGCGTATGAAACAAGGCTACCGCGAACCTTACAAAAAGAAAATTACAATAGAAAATTTGTTCGCATAACATTTGTGGTTGGTTTCGGTTGTAAGCAATACGCGGTAAGTTTTAACTAAATACGAAATAAATTCCTTAACTAAACGTTATAAACTTTGCGAGCTACAATCTGGTTCGGTCTGGTTGTCTGCATATCTTCACCATTAGATGAGAAGTTGAGTTGCTTCTGCCAGTTTCTCTCGATGCCTTGATCCATTTACTAAACACAATAGGGATTTAGCGTTCTGTGTGTGTGTTGTGTTTTTATTTTGTTTCTACAGATCTTTCAAATGTCTTTTCATTCTCCGACCAAACATCTCGCAGACCGATGCAGCTTATACAGTTCGTTGAACAATTTGCATTCATAAAGTGCTTCACGACATAAGCCGGCAACGTCGTTTCGATGTACTTGGTTGACATAAACAGATTTTATTATAACGCTCTTCAATACACCGGACGGACGTATATTTTCAAATTAATAATGTCGATGGTACCGCACATCGATCGAAAACATGGAAAACCAGCGCTTGACGTACACTCAAGTGCACCCTGGAACCAAACAGTAAACATCAAACCAATGCTGATATCCACTACTTCTATTACTACTACTACCGTTGCTGGTGCACTTTGCACTACTTCTAGGGTCAAGCGAACTGATTTTCCTCATTCGCAGCGTGCGCTGTACTAGTGCTCAACATCAAGAGCGGAAAGTGTATTCGGAAAGTTTTACAAACTTTCCCGGGGCTTTCAAATAGTTTGGGTAAGTGAATCGAATCAATAATGCTTAGCTAAGCAGTAAACGGCCAGCGTTCCGTTATCGTCCCCTAGGGTAGCTTGATAAGCAGCCTTCATGATGATGGAAAAGTTGCCTTTAAATACACTTTCAAAAAGTTATGGGGTGGAAACTGTAGCAGAGATTTAACTAATCGAACTAATTGGTTTGACCATGGGCATCATTCGTCCGGTTTTGTTTAAACTGTCATAATTCTAAAAAGATTACTTTTTTTATTTTTTATTGGTAAAATAATTTTGTAAACTCTTTTCGCATCAATTTCAGACCATGTAACTTGAATAAATTAATCCATATTGTCATTAAAGAAATATATCAGCACAAAGTGTATAGCGTTAAGATACGATAAGGATTTGCTATTGCATCGACGAGATTGCAATGAATCGAGACTTGACAAAGAAGTGTACGAAGTATAAATAATTTCATTCCGTCATCAAGCGGTATGTTGCTATTGTTGTGCTCAATTAATTAATCTTTAACGCCACTCCCCATTTGTGAAGTACCGTGATTAGTGCAAACACTTCATGGCAACTAATATTACTGTCGAGGAAACTAGGCTTGTCATGCTTGTAAACTGCTACTGAAGGAGTTTGGCCCAATTATGAAACAATCTATCACACGCGCGTGTGAACCGGTGGCTAACTAAGACTAAAAGTAATTATTAAGAATTACTAAGAATTTAAAAATAATAATTTATTTTGTTATGTGTACGGTTTCACTTTACAGAAATTGATCTAAAAAGTTGTAATTATGATGAAAGTTAGTTTGTGGCAGCATAAAACTGAGTAAAGCGATAACCATTGTCCGAGAATCCATGGCAACTATGTTCCGCAGCTACAATGAGCTGCAGCTTTTAGAGTTCCTAACTTGAAACAATATTTACAAGCAAAGCTCTGTACAAACGCCGAAGACAATGCCACTGACGATTGTTGATAATAAATGGAAACAGATACAAATCATATCTTTCAACGGCAGTGAAGCAACGAACCGAACACCCTGTTGCGTGTGCTATCTGACAAACGGGGTGGTCAGGCCAGCTGGGCTTGTACAACATACGCCTCCATACGCACCATCACCACCAGCCTTTAACCTTTCGAGAACTCAGCCCAACACGACGCAACCGTTTGCTATGCCCGGAGTTTGGAAATCAAAAGTTGTTCCCGACCCCGGTTAGGGCAACGGTTACGGTATACTACAGCATTGTTAGATGCCACAATCCTTGGAAGGATAACGACATGAGACGAAATTAGTAAAAATTATCATCCTTCAGGCACACAAGGACCAACTGCAGGGTCACCCTAGTATACACGACACTGATACGGATACGGCAAAGAGCCTCCAGGGAGGTCAGTAGAACTAGGGTGCCTGACGCCGACCAAGGAACATAGTACAACATGCAAAATGTTGCGCTCCGATACATCATGCACGACGAAGTCAGCAGAAGGGTGTTCCATCGGTGCAACCCGTTGACCACCGGCGGTGGTACAGGTACCAGGGCGAATGTTAGTGCTGAAACATTTCACATCGGTTTGCCGAAGACAAATGGCACCAGTGAAGACATTTCATCGGGATTTTCCTTTCTGGAACGAAGACGAAGCACTGTGCTATTCTGCTAGGCGTAGCGGAATCTTTCACGTGGACAGTCACGTGGGGTAGGCGGCAAGGAAGGTACAAAGCCGTAAGCCATTTGCCGGATGTTGTGTCTTGTACCCTGTTATCTCGAAGCAAAGGAACATGTGCATATGTGTGTTTGTATATATGAGTGTCATTGTGTGCCATGTTGCAAACGAAGAATGGATTTATTGCCCAAGCAACACGAGAACCCTTCATTAACCAGTAGTGCCTGAACTGAAGCTTTTAGTCCTTCTCTGGTCCGATGGTTTGTTTTGGGCTGATTGAAAGACGATGTCCTATGCGTAGCCATTTTTCAGGATGCTTAAGTCCTTGACATTAATATAAAACAACCAATGCTTTTCATCTGTCAATAGTAAATCAATAATAAAATCTCGGAGCATCATCGTTGTTTGTTGACTATATGTATCCACGAAAACAATGCAACATTTGCTGGGTTACTCTTCTAGCGTTTTTAGATCGAACACACATCAAATGAACGACTTGGTGGTGCATGGTCGTTCCGATCGATCGCATGACTGTCGAGGGCACTGCGCGTCGACGGTGGATTAGACGATAGCCTTGAAGGTCAACGCTGATACGAAGCAAAGTAATGATTTTTGTTTCGCTGAGAGGATTAGTTAAAGACTAATAGTAAATAAACTCCGCATTCGCCGGATGCACGGCCCTTCACGTGATTTTCTGAGCCCAAACGAGGCACCGGGTGGTATTGTTTGTGGAACAGATTGTATGAGATGATGTCCGTGCTCTGACAGTCCTTATGAACATCATACTCTGGCTAGCATTCACCACGTTCTTTGTAAGTACTTACCGTAGTTACCCCTGCTATCCAACTCACTTCCTCTTCACTCAGGTAAAAAATCAATCAAATTTGGGGGAATTTAATTTGGAGCAAATGTTGGCTGTATTAGCATAACCCACGCTAGCGAGGAGTATGATTTATCGGCGTTTTATCGATGTAATTTGATTTGCGCACAAGCAAAAACAAGGAATATTGTGGTACTACGACATCGACATTTATATTTTATATTTTGAAACAGTTACAAACAGTTACAATAGACAACAAGCACAAGAATTTTTAATTTCTAGTTAGCACAAAACGCGCATTCAGTTATTCCGCGATAACATCGTGATACTTATTTCTAACATGGATTTTTAATCAATAAAATTAGTATGCCGCAGGAAAGGGAAGATGAACCTCAAGAGACGAGCTCGGAGTTGATAGAAGGGATGATAATGCAACATCGAGTACACTTTGCCGAAGGCCATGGGAGCCATGGGAGCCATAGGTTACTTTGACGCATACTGCTTATATTGTAGTTAGAATCGAAAACGTGCTTGGCTACGAAAGCAACTTTACGTTAAGAATCGTCAACCACAGGTTGAGATAAAGTTACTGACGGAGCCAGGCACGGTCAAGATTCCCTGTCGCCGAACTATGTTTGGCTCTTCTGGCCCTTTCCTCCGTTGCCTCCACTCTTTCAATACCTACTACTTCCTCTTTGACTTCCACATCCCTCTCTTTTCCTTTAATCGTGTTCTCTTTCTTTCGTTCAACGACGACCAAGTGTTGCTGATTACTGTTGTTATTGTTGTTGTTGATCTCTCTCTGATTTGCTAGTCAGTTTGGCTTTGCTTTCCCTTTTCCTCTTGCCCCCTATCCTTGGTTTGTTAAGTATCCCTTGTATTGCTTTAAGCAATCAAGTTGTGTTAATAAAATAAAATTAAACTAACCTGTTGGTTGTTGGTAGGGCGGGGTTGCCTAGTGGACCGGGGAGAAGCTGATGGATTGCATTTTTGGCGCTATTATAGCTCTTGTCCGCGTGTTCGTGCTTGTCTCAGGTCTATTATTAATACTCGCGGCAAAATATACCGAATGGCCAAGAAGTAGACATTGCTTTGGAGCGACACTCGACTGGCAACCCAACTTTATAAGAGACATAATGGAGCGACTTGATGTCTACCCCTTTGGGTACCAGTGGGAAGACCTTCGCCTCTTCGACCCCTAGATGTTTTTTTACGAATGCCTCCACTTCGGCAGTTGTTACCGACGGATCGATGCGAGATAAGAATAGCCAAAATTTGGGTTTGGTTGATGGTACCGTAGCGATCATAGGTAGCGACGATGAGCTGTCCGTACGCGATAGCAGTGGTGGTGGAGAACCATCGATGCACCGGCGTTTCGGTTGGTTTGGAACCACAGTGGAATGTCCACTAAGCGCTGATGACGTAGTGGATGCTGATTGCTCGTTGAGCGACAGCGCAGCTAGAGAATCCGTTAGGCGCGATAACTCAGTCACGAGCGCCGATTTTACATTAGAGAGATCCTTTTTCAGATCCGTCACGGCGGTTGTTATCTCAGAGGAGATGAAGCTTCTCAGCTCATTTTTATACTTAGCTCTCTCAACAGCGCCCGGTCCGTAGTGTAGCTTGCCCGCCAATCTTGCCTTAGTGCAGGCTTTGCACATCCAAAGCAATTGCGGATTACGACAAAGCTCTTCGATTACATCCCGGGGAAGGCCCGTTTTCGCGAGGTTAAATCGCATGCTGCAAGATCCACTGCATTTGACTTGCTCCATTTCTGTAGGCTTTTTGTCACGTAACGTTGTGATTTTTTGCAAATGGTTTACCACACCAAGACGATGTTTCTGTGTACGATAACGAAGCGGATTGGTTTACACGTAAATCTATAATATTAGTTTGGTTCATCAGTACTTGCGCTTTTTGAAATTGAAATTAAATACAATTTTTCAAATAGTTACAACGAAGTTACAAGTTATAATGAACATTAAACAATAATATGTACTTTTGTTATAAAGCATGGAACAGTTAATATTTGGCCGCCAATTTTTAATCATTGCAGCGCGCCTAGTGATGGCTTTGCAATTCTGTTGACAGCGTTTTACTCACAGTAGTGTGTTCATTTAGTGGTAAATTTTGTCAAAATTGATCCACGCCTTCAAAAGTTATCGCCGATGGAACGCAAAGAGTGAAAAAAATGTTTGCACACTCACTATTAAAGCTCGATTTGGTTGGAGAAAAAACTGCGAAAGTCTTAAAATGCCCAAACTCAACTCTAAATACCATAAGTAAACGTTGCTGGGGGACTTTTATCTTGATTCTAGCAAAATAAAACAGCCGACAAATTTTAACAAATGCCCGATTCTGCAAACAAAAGTGAGTCAACAATCCCGGGATATCTTAGCGTGATGCTACTAAAAAAAACTTACGAAAAAAAATCCTAAAAGGTAATATAAAAACCTACAAAATGACACCTTTCTTTTCTTTATATGTCAAATCGAAACAAAAATTGATCGGACGCATAACGTAAAATTCAAATCACAAACGTTATAGTGGTTTTCTAATTCTTTTTTTTTATCGAATCAAAGATTTTTGGTTCGTTAAACACTCATGCGTGAATAAGGTGCCTAAGATTTATATGGGCCTCGATGGCAAAACCACACGTTTAATTGACCAACTGTTCTAAGGGATACACTACATGACGTTGTTTATAATAGAAAACTAATAGATTCACTGACTTACCAAGAATATTCGTAGAATAAACTCAATCCACTACTAAGTCACAGGAGCCGACGAGCAACTTTGCGACAGCTGAAGTAACTCTTGAGTTAGACGTTTACTGCACCAGATTGATCGCGAAACTGGCCGAAATCCGGCCTGATCGGCCTTTTATAGCCTCGGATTTTTGAAGGAATGCTAAAAAAACCCGAACGCATTAAAAAAAAACAAGGTTTGATGAAAGTCACAGCCACCCAGCAATACATTGGCTTATTGTCATGTTCTAAAACGCATCTCGGCGTTTGAAGGTAACGGAAAGCCTCTCGCAACTGTACAAGGTTAACGGTTCCTGATGTCCTTGCACCACGATCTACTTTTTGAAAATAGCGATGCTAACAGTTGGTAACCGAGTTTGTTAGCAGCAGTAAGCCGCAACTTCTGAAAATTTGACGCTCAACTGTTGAATCCTCGTTCCTAATCCATCGAATGAATTATCGAGTTGATCATCTATTTGATATTAGTATGGTAGCCAATTAAAAAACATACCTTTTGACTAGCTACAGCTTCGGTGTCAAAGAGTATAGAAATTATTGCAGCCTTATAGAATGTGTTTTAAATTATGTTTCAACTATCTTACTAAATCTGTCCTTTTTATTAGGGGGCTCAAAACCATGCGTTAACTAACGTTCGTCAGTTACTGTACATTTTAGGCAAACAGTTTTTTACGCGAATTTCTGAACATGGAAGATTGATATCGTCAAACGTTCCGCGCACGAGTCGTGAGTAGTCACAGCTAGAGATGCGCCCGATATGTGGGGCGACTGTCAGGTGTGAACCTATTGTCAATATTGGTTTACTTTGACTTCATTGCACTGCAACAGCAACACCTAGCTATTGGTTCTTGCAAAAGGCGCAGTGAATCCGTTATGTGAAGGCTCAGTACGGTGGAGGAAAAACCTGCGCCGTTTAGTGTTTAACCTAGAGCAACGAACATTCATATCAGAGCATGTTTTTAAAAAGTGTCCGTCCAAAGAGCTGGTTTCTATGACCAAGACTACTACTCTCTACCCCTAGTGTCATGCGATGCTACGCAAGTCCAGCTTCAGTAGTCTCATCTCAATTTCGCGGTGTAACATGGCGCCTCGTACCCGACTGTTCGCTACCAAATACATTCTTGGTGGGACACGAGTCCAGATTCCTCATAACGTGCATGTCCGTATCGCCATGTAGCTCAGATGTTGATCTAGCTGGCTAGCTCGTGGTTCTCGCGCGTTTTTCATGTTTTCATCTATATTGCAATAGGTGTAATCGTCTATAGTTCACTATGCTGCGCGTTTCAGACGAAGATGCGTATCAAATACTACGATCGACGCTTGCTCAATGATTTCGTTATCATTCCCGTAACGCGTCCAGCACGTCGGAATTATTAATAGCAATTTAAATGTGATGAGCTGCTTGAGGAGAGGCTATGATTAATGTGGGTAAAAGTTAGGATATTGTTGACGATTTTTTTAGAAGAAACCATTCCACTTAATTTGTTTATGTGAATGCCGCATTAAACCACAACTTCACAAGAATACTTGATTCTATTTATTATTTGGCATCATATTTAGGAAGGCGTTTCTTCCGAAAGGTACTATTTCCGGTACTCCTTGTAGCCAAATGTCAGGTCATCGGAAATATACAAATCAATATTCTTTTGTTAGATTATTCAGGTAGCCCCGTCGAGTTGTAGTTGAATTTCCAATTTTTATAATGTTGGCAATTTAGAATTTTTTAATTCATTCATGGCCAAGCGAATTTCAGAATTTACCAATCAACAGATTATAAATGGTGCTCAAACTTATTACAATGAAACGCACGCTGGAACAACGAAGACCGTAAGCACCTTACCTTTCCGTAATCGGCGTAGCATTTTTAACACAGCTCCAAGCTTGTCGCAGCATTACAAATATAACCATGCACACCGCAACCGCCACCTTTGGCACTGCAACAACGGACATCTGCAGCAACGGACGGATGGCCGCAGGATGAGCAAACAGATATGACGAAACAGGAAAAAGCATCACCCATCCAGCTCAAGGACAGCGAAACACCAACCGACGCCATTTGACGGCACAGACCACTCGTAATCACTGGGCAAATGAGCAAATGAGCCAACCTCAAACATTACATCCCCTTTGCCTTTGCTACATCACCAGCAGCCTAACTGGGACTCTGGGTCGCATGAAAAGCACCATCCCGGCCCTGTTTGGTGGCGGGAAATAAATAGAGGCACATATGCTTAACACTTTTCCAAATCTTACCCTAATAGGATTACCAAACATGTCCGGCAAAGGCTGCGAGGAACCGTGAAATGGTTTACTCTTCATTCTTTACCCAGCGAATTCCTCTCTGCCCCTCTACGCCAGTAACACCGGACCGCACCAGACGCGACGGTTTACGGTCGGTGTGGTCATCCAGGATGCAGCAGTCTTCTGACGTGTGCGCGATTGTGATTATTTACACTGGCAAACAATCTGTCCGTGCGGTGCGGTATCCCTTTTGGCTCTTTTTTTTTCTCTCTCCAGAAGTTGCTTAATTAGATTTTTTTTACAAATCGTAATAAGTCGTTTCTTCTTCTGATTTAAATTTCTCTTTAAAAGCAACACAGCAGCAGATCCGTAAAAAGTAAAGTCCAAGTAAAAATATTATTAGTAAAGCCAATTGTCATTTGTGTGGCTATCTCGCTGTTACAATACAAAATAGAAACAATTTATGGAAAGGATTAGCATTTCTGTTCAAGATGAATGCTGAATGAACAGTTCAAGGAAATCGTATAGTCTATTTTATTGCAAACAACGGAACCCAACACTGTTAAAAAAAATCAAAGTCAAGCATCGTAAATAAAGGCATTAGGCTCTTCATCTTCATGCAAATCAGTAGCAAATAGGAGCCGGAAAATCCGAAGTAATGCTAAAGCAGCGGAAGCACTAATCCCCTTAA
The DNA here is from genome assembly GCF_943734745.1 of Anopheles darlingi. Lineage (NCBI taxonomy): Eukaryota > Metazoa > Arthropoda > Insecta > Diptera > Culicidae > Anopheles > Anopheles darlingi. The sequence continues at coordinate 34,982,303 of NC_064874.1, read as the reverse complement.
CGATGTGAAAACAGTGCCAAGAAAGCACAGACTCAGATTGTCCTTTGCTTCATTCTGACGTGTTTATTTGTATCCCCCTTTTTCATTTCGTTTCACCATCACCACTTTCACCCTCGTGAATTGTATGAACCAGGCGATTGCTGCTACTGCGGCCGGCCTGGGACACATTTGCTTTGTTTTGACCCAAAAACGGTCATCACGAGCAAAGGGACGGATGCGATCGTCTCAGGTTGGCGCATGCATCCGACCCTCCGAAAATGTTGTCCCCGATGAGAGGGCACCATTTCACCCCCTTCGACAGGGCCCTTCGTATGGTGCTACCCTGGAGTTCAATCGTCAGATTTGCCGGCAATTCGTACAGAGAATAATGGAGTGTAATTGCAGCATCAATAACTACACGAACGAGCAATTTGAATGATGGTTTTGGTTGATTTTTCCCCGTTATAGCCGATGAACTATCGCACCCTCCCTGAAAGCAAACATCATCCCAACGCAGTAGCCGATTCTCTGCAGCTAAGCGTGACGGCATTTCGCTTCAACACTTTAGCAGCTCAATGTTATCTTTAAAGATTCTATTGTCGTTCTCGAAAATTAAAAAAACAAATCAAACACAAAAAAGAAGCAATACCTAAACTTCGTTTAACTGCTTTTTTTCCATCACATATTTCACCACAACGTTCACATTAAAAACCCTTCCGTGCGCACTGACTAAGGCATTTTTGCCATTGTTTGTTGGTGGCTATCCGAACAGGATGCGATAAGCGGATGCGTCTCTTGTTCTCCATCGCAACGTCCGATGGATTAACACAGCTTCAACACTTAGGCAGTGGATAACAGAAGTAGCAGACAGTAGCTTCGGCAACAATCCACGTCCAACTTTCGGATGCTACGGACGGGAAGCCGCACAAAACTCCCATTAAAGGAAAGGCAAGGCAGTAGCTTTCGCTGTAGACGAAGGGATGGGAAGATAAAGCACATAAGAATGCTAATAATCTATCCACGTGGAACACTCGCCCAGCGGTGACAGAGATATGCAGCAAGCGGGCCTGAATACGGAATAACAGAGAGCCGAGTGTTGGCGACGAAAGTGTACGCTACGAATGTGTATGTCAGCGAACCTTAAGTCCAGCAGTATCTTCCAGGATATTCCAATTTAAGGTGGTACCATCCCACCGCGTCGCTTTGGTGTGCTCGCACCACAGTATGTCTACTATTATCTAACTAATGTTAAGATCGCCTTTATAAGTGCATCGACTTTTGATTCCGCTAAGGGGAATATATTTTCAAGTGGGAAAATTACTTTAACTACTGTTATTGTAACTAACCGAACAAGAATAACTATAAAAATTATATCGAAAAATACATTTATGATGTTTTTTACTGTATAAGATTATTAGAAAGCCAAAACATACGCCAACACAGTTTTGAGAATACACGTATTGAAAGAAGTGTTGAAAACATTCCATCCACACTCTTTTATGCATTTTTAAGTTATGCATCCCCGCGTGATCTGACTATCGAAAACGCCGTTACTCGTTAAGAGAGTGCGGTTTATCTATTCATGAATTCCATAAATTTGAATAACATTTTAACACCGACGAGCTGTTTACTATTAGACACCCATACCACGGTCACGGCTTCGCAACAGCAAAGTATCGTACGATCTTTAAGAAGAAAATGGTACACTTTTTGCCATCATCTCGCCTTTTCATGGAGAAACCATTGTATCTATGTTCTTGGATCAATTCAGTCTCTGTGCAAGCTTATAACAGCACAACACAACGGATTTATTTGAACTTTTCTTATACATTGATTGTACTCGAAGGCCTCCCCAAAAACGTTCAGCATCTACCGCTTTACGTTCGACAGCGACGACAGTGACGATCTATTCAACGAATTTCCCAGCCTATCGATTGCAAGTGATTCGCCAATCTGTGCCGGAAAGAGTGAAAAGGCAGCGCACGCGACTCCTCCTCATCATGCGGTGGCGGGCAATGAGCAATAAATTATTTGTCTCTTCGGTGTAACTCCCGAAGCTCACTCTCACTTTTGGGACGGTAAGTACAGGCACACCCCCTAGGGCATCGGTCCTCGAGAGTCGACCCAAGGGCACCGGAAACCGGAAGCTAGGCGCAGATAAGTTGAAACGACGCGTATCTAATCAACACTCATCACCGTGCAGCCCACCCAGAAGTAGCAGAAGGGAGTCAATAAACAAAACTCCTCTTATTAGCCATCCGATACGGTACTTCCAGGAGCGAGAAGTCCACCGACATGGCGTCCGTGTTGGGACGTTGATTTCATGCTTGCCGTAAAATGGCACACCATTTATTCGCAGTCCGGGTCCGGTGATATCCTTCCTCCTGCTCAGGAATGGCCATAGGATACGCTCGAGCTCATTAAGACGGGCGACATTTGTCTCATCCTTAAGACCCCCTTTCCCTCACCGACCAGCCGGTAGACGGCGTGTGTGGTTCATTTAAACTTTTCTCATCTATGCAACTCGTCCACTGGGGAGAGCATAAAACATATGCTATCCTTGCGAAGGGAAAAGAAGACATTCTTTCACCACCGACTTCTGGTTATCCTTTTGCGGCAGCACGGTCTTGTCCGTGTCGCATCAATGCATCCTTTCACCACCCTGTCCTGATGCAGCACGATTCAGGGGTGACAGCAAAAGCATGGCAAAATAAATAATCGAAACCACCGAACGTGGTTGTGGCGCCTGGCGTTTGGGAGACCAACCCGGCGGGATTAAAATACAGGCTAGGCAATGATTGAAAACCACGTCCCTGCTAATGGTGCCAGCGCGAAAGCGAAAATCGGTTTTTACCGTGCGAGGGGGTAGAGCAAAGAAAATGAGACCTACAAGGCCGCGCGCACCCAACCCAATGGTGGCCATCGTTTTATTGAGGGACAAATGATAATTTATGAAATTTGAAACCACCGCGATGCCCTCGGCCACTCGCGGCCACGGTTGTTTGTGTTGCTGTTGCTGCTGCTGTTGCGAATGAACGTGGCAAGACAGAGCAGCAAACACAGAGAGTCCTCACCACCAGCAGCAGCAGCAGCAACGATACTTGCACGGACACGGAATGGCACTCGGATCGGTTGACTTACGGTCGGTGCGCTAATCCGACCGTGATTTATGACGCTGGGAACGGTCGCCGATACCGCCCTAAGAAGAGGGCTCACGAATCCATGCGCGGTGCATACACGTGTGAGAACACTTTCGGCAACCCTCTGCCGCCGGTGGTACGCAGTTGGAGTCGCTTCGTAAAAATGGCCGTATAACCTTTCATCACCTCCTTCATCCAAGAAGGCACGTGCAACGGAAATCGTATCCCCGCACCAGCAGTATCGAATCCCAGTTGGCTGTCAGTAACGAACAGAACGAACGAACGAACAGAACGCAAGTGAAACCCTCGGTTAGGCTAGGCTTCCAAATTATGGCGTCTTCCAAATCGAACCGCGAGTTATCCTTTCGCAAGTATCGCAACATTTTGATATCTGTGAATTATCCCGAACCGGACAGCAATCCGGAACCACCGGCAGAAACCGAGTCCACCAGCACCGTGCGCCCTCAGAGAACTCCAGCGGAGCGGAATTTTCTCGACGAACTACAAAAAATGCTCAAAGAAAACCCCCGAAATCAACCAACACCGCACCCGTTCGTCATCGCCAACCAAGGCAAGCGTAAGGCGGCGGAGGAAGTGACGCGAACCTAGGAGCGAAAACTCAAGCCACGCAAAAGCGCACAGAACCCGTTTCAACCCGGAAAGCTGATGGCCGTTTGACTCCTCCATAATCATAACCATCGACTTACAACGATGTCATCCTGTCAGCAGCAGCAGCAGCAGCAGCACCGCTTGGATAGGACGACAACGAGAGCTTCAACTCGAGTGGCTAAAAACAAAGCGAAAAATCAATCACACCAAACAATCATCATCCGATTGACGGCAGCGCCGCTTCCGGTGGTACTCGAGCTGCATCCGCACGATCCGCCGGGGAGCAATGCTTGGGCGGTCAAAAGGAAAAGCGAAAAAAACCCAAAAGGATTCCGTGTGAATCGAAGAAGGCATCGTGTATTACATCGAGCACGAGCTTATTTACACTCCATTAAAAAGCCATTAATCACAGTTGACGGTCGGTGTGTCAAATCCATTTACTTCCGACATGCTGGCCTACCCGCGGCTGCGTCTGCGTCCTCCCCTCCCCGAACCCCGGAAAGGGGAAGCGATGCCTTGAAACCACAACTCTCCAGAGAGTCAAGCGGCACGTCGTCAAGGGCTTGGCGATGGTGGTTGGGATGGTTGGGAAGCAAGAAGTGTCTTCCGGTTGGCTACATGGCAGAGGACCGAGGATGGGAGGTTTGCGGTCGATAGCTCATCGGATGGCGTACAAGGCGTACTTATTGGTTCGAAACCTGCCACACGGATAAGCGCGCCGGCCAAAAGGCTTATCGTTTCTTGGTTTATGAATAAAATATCCCCTGTCAGAACTGCCAGACATTGCACGGTGCGCTGATCGTGACCCGTCCCGCCGGCCAACGTCATCGAGTTCGGCAGTTCGACATACAGTGCAATTGAATTAGCAGACAGCACTGGCGGTTCGGGTCGCCGTTGGTCAACTAATTATGATTGATCTGCTCCGCCAAAGGGAGCAACAACGGGTCAACTGCTTAAGTAAAAGCATTCAAGAACGAATGGAACCAGTAAGTTGGCAAGGAAAACGTAGCCAGGGCCAGCTTTCCATGAACTACGGCACGTGTTCGATGACTCACACTGTCTAGTGGTATACACTCCTTCCAGTTACTATAAGACCACCATCAGTTTGTTCCAGAAAATCTTCAAGGATCACAATTTCAAATCGAGACTTTTTATTACTATTCTCTACTCTAAAAATAAGTTATTAAACACTAATAGGGATGGATAAAATCACAGGTTGAATTTTGGCGGCAAATTAACAAAAAATGAAGTGTCCAGTTAGTATAAGACCACCTTGATTTATTTTTTTTATCAGCGAAAAGAAGTAACCAAATCATCTAAATCCCGAAAATAACTATTTGTTATCAAATCTTAATGGTTTCAAATGTGTAAAACGGGATTTGGCATGCTCTTTTTAAACTTTGGTTAATTTTAGAAGCAAAGACTCTCATATGTCTCTCAAAACCGCTAAAATCATCGCTTAAAGCTCACGAAACGAAGAATACTGCTTTCCCCCAGCACCCCATTTACTAATTCGAACTCAGAAGATGTTTTCCAACGGATTTTATGCTATACTGCGAGCATATATGGCCAACAAATCAATTTTCTGATCTTTATTCGAAGCCGTAATCTTCTTTCTCATGTTAATAAAAGCATTATTTCAATTATATGTTAACTTTTCCACTCCGTTTTTGATCAAAAACGATAGCAGAGGTTCTCCTTGAATCGTAGATGTGCTTTGTTAAATGGAAAAAATACAATCTTGAGCCTACCGGCTGTATAAAGTTTCACCCAAACTATGCAGGAATTCCCATTAAACCAACAGGTGCTGAAAGAGGCTCTGAACTTCCAAAATCACGACATTAATCTATGAATGTTGATTAAACGTCTATTCACCGTTGTAAACAACCAGGAATGGTTAAATGAACCAAAAAACCATTATTTTGCGTCTATTGTTTTATTGGGAATTCCTGCATAGTTAACTATGCATAGTTAACTATGCATAGTTAACTATGCAGGAATTCCCAATAAAACAATAGACGCAAAATAATGGTTTTTTGGTTCATTTAACCATTCCTGGTTGTTTACAACGGTGAATAGACGTTGAATCAACATGTTTCTACTGGATTCATAGATTAATGTCGTGATTTTGGAAGTTCAGAGCCTCTTTCAGCACCTGTTGGTTTAATGGGAATTCCTGCATAGTTTGGGTGAAACTTTGTACAGCCGGTAGGCTCAAGATTGTATTTTTTCCATTTAACAAAGCACATCTACGTTTCAAGGAGAACCTCTGCTATCGTTTTTGATCAAAAACGGAGTGGAAAAGTTAACATATAATTGAAATAATGCTTTTATTAACATGAGAAAGAAGATTACGGCTTCGAATAAAGATCAGAAAATTGATTTGTTGGCCATATATGCTCGCAGTATAGCATAAAATCCGTTGCAAAACATCTTCTGAATTCGAATTAGTAAATGGGATGCTGGGGGAAAGCAGTTTTCTTCGTTTCGTTAGCTTTAAGCGATGATTTTAGCGGTTTTGAGAGACATATGAGAGTCTTTGCTTCTAAAATTAACCAAAGTTTATAAAGAGCATGCCAAATCCCGTTTTACACATTTGAAACCATTAAGATTTGATAACAAATAGTTATTTTCGGGATTTAGATGATTTGGTTACTTCTTTTCGCTGATAAAAAAAATAAATCAAGGTGGTCTTATACTAACTGGACACTTCATTTTTTGTTAATTTGCCGCCAAAATTCAACCTGTGATTTTATCCATCCCTATTAGTGTTTAATAACTTATTTTTAGAGTAGAGAATAGTAATAAAAAGTCTCGATTTGAAATTGTGATCCTTGAAGATTTTCTGGAACAAACTGATGGTGGTCTTATAGTAACTGGAAGGAGTGTAGGTTACTTCATATGCTACCTCGCAGAATCGAAGCATCGAATTATCCTAGGTTTACGCTATTCTAATCCATCTCCATCCCCCCGGGGGAAACGTTCCTCATCATGTAAACGATGGGACGAGCAGCTATTCCGAGGCGAGTTCCAATTGCAAACCTAATACGTCGGATGATTCCATGAAATGTTTCGTATCCTGTTAATCCTCAACAACACGCGTCCGCGGTACATTACATTCAGCGGAACATGGTCAGCTGGTGAACTAGTTGTTCCGGAAACGTGGGTTTAAAACATCATGCTATCGCCAATTGAAGTGAGGTACTGAAATCTCACAGCGCACCACAGATCAATCTGAACAGGTTGACTATCCAGAATCAGGTGGAAGGGAAGAAGTAGTACCTACATACGATTCAATCATGTCTTCTAGGTTTTAGTAAAAATTTGTCACTTATAAATTTGTCAGGAATAGGTGTTGCGAATTCAAAATACATTCAAAACCTTTAAAGGAGGCTAGGGTTTTTTTTATTAACATTTGGATTTTACATTTTTTCATGAATGCTTATATTTTCAAGAGTTATGTTTTGAAATTTTGGAATTAATTGAAGTTACTTGAAAGCGGTTTTCCCAAAACCTATGTTTTCAAAGTCGGTGTCCATCATAGCAGAAAAGCTACTGGGTCGATTGATTTCAAAATTTGTACACTTAATCTGTACATTATTTGTCATATCGAGTTTTCATAAAAAATATTGATACTTTTTCATAACTATCTAAAACTCGTTTTTTGAGGCAAATCGTAAAAAAGCATTACATTTTCATATTCAAAAGCCTATCAAAAATCGAAAAATTGATAATTGAAGTAAACATTTGACGGAGATACCTGAATGTTCTAATAATCTACCAAAAAGAATATTGATTTGTAAATATTAGATGATACAGCAAGAAGCTACGATAGGAACCACAAAAAGTACCCTTTCGCAAGCTAGCTTTTCTAGATTGGATGCCATAAACGTAGTTTTTCAACAAATCTTCCTCAAAATACGACCACATGTTCTTAAAATGTTGTAGTTTAATTTTCAATTCAGATACAAAAAATAAAATTGAATCGTTTCGTCTCAAAACATCTTCAAAAATTATCCTTTATGACACGATTTAACCTTAGGCCACCCTTAAGAGAACAGCTTTAGGACTACACTTTGAGCTGGCTTATTGCTAGCTTACCGTCTACGTTATCAATACACGCTCCATTGTCTGTCGCACAGCGTGTGAATTAGGTAAAAAATGGCACCCATTAAGGTTTTAACCATGTTTAGCCTATACAACAACCCATCGCCATCATTTTCACCACATCAAAGAGAATACCCGCGATGGAGTGGAGGAAGAGGAGTGAGAGAGAGTGATAAAAAAGAGGGCAACTCCACTACCCGTCCATAAGCTGTGCGAATCGGTCCGCTAGAAGTGAAAACCATGTCGCGATCGTAAACGAATTCTCTAAGCCATCATAAAAAAAAAATTTGAACCCCGGTTCGGTTCGGATTTTATGCTCGACTAAAATTTATGTGCATCAACCGGTGGGGGACCGTCCGGAAGACCACCTACGCGCCATTCGGTTATACGCCTTCCGTGTAAACACTGGTCCATGTATCAAAAACGCTCCCGGTTCGCGCTTGATCGGAATTGGGAATCCAACAATGGTGCCCAGAGGCAGCACGAAAGCACACCACACACTGTCTACTACGCGTAAGCAGCGTTTGTTGCGGCCACGTTTTATGGAACCTCGGTCACCTTCGTGGGTGCTATCTACTTTCCATCTGACGACACTCGCTGGCGCTTGAACGCAACCCCGTTCATCTGGTTGATGGTGATGGCGGTGGTTGATAATTATGATGTTGACGATACCACGCCGCCAAGTTATTCTTCCAGAACGTCAACAGACAAAGTTAGACTGGTATCGGCATGAGCACATCTCGAGAGGTGGCGTGATGTAGGCGATGTAGACAAACATTGTAATCCGAATGCTTGCGTGTGGTTGTTCCGCCGTCTCATCTCATCGTCGTCTCGGGGAGGATAAGTATAATGCGCTACAAAACAGCACATCAGCAGCAGCGTTTGAGCATTTCGGTGGCTTGGGTTTACTTTCGATTATGTTTTATGCAAACATCTCTGCAGAACTTTTCGAACGATGCTGGAATTTAACTTATATGCTCGGTACGACTGAAATGTAAACCCGCCATTTGTAATGAGAAATGGTAATTAAAGGTCGAAAGGCATTCCTTTTTGCAACGATTTTACTAACCGAAGATACTGTACTATTTCCATGCATATGTTGCAGTAAAATTTATGTTCAATGCATCGTTGGTAATGGAATGAGTTTACCCTAACCCACTCTCTCCTTTAGTTTGTTTTCAACCGTTTTGCTGCATTGTTCTTGATGCTAATAATCCCAAACGTTATCTGCTATTATATATTATTAATTAGAACCAACCTTTCTCCTTCCGCTGGCAATAGCTTGTTTTCAAATGTTTAGAAATTGTTGTTTTAAAGTTACAAACACATTTCGTCTTGCATATCACCGTAAGAGCATAATAATAAACGATTTTATTTGTTTGGGAGAACTGAGCTCAAAAATGCAAGAGTTTTCAGTTCCTTAACATATTATGAAGCATTTTCACTTCCTTTTGTACAGAACATTCTCCAACGCTAAAGCGAAGCGCCATGCAAAAGCATATAAAGACCGTCAATGAGATTCCGTCAATAAGTTCGGTGAAAGTATGCTGCTCAGGGTGTTTTTTTTTTGTTGCTTTGTTACTGACAAACAGATAAAAAGCTTCCTGTTATAACTCAGTTGAGCTTTTATACCAAGCACAAGAACCGCAGCCGGTTCATGCACTCCCCAGTCGGATACCTCGGGGGTTGTCGAGGGAATTCCGTTAAACCGCGGGCTGTGCTATGTTTGCAGCTTGGCAAATCCTTTCTCTTCGAAGGAGAGTTGTCCTCTGTCCTATGTTCCTATCCCTTCAGCACCGTCTCTTTTTTTTATGAACCCACTCATCAGCATCAGCAAACGAAACTCCTGTTTAAGATCTAGTGTGTCTGATCGTAAAAGGACCCCGGGTCCTCGGAGTGGGGTCGAAATGTGGCACAGTGTTCCTGCTTTGCGATGGTCTCCCGCGCATCGCCCGGGTTGCAATTTTGAAATCACCATTTTTCCTCTTTCCACTCCCGGCGCCGTGCTTCGAGGACGATTCGATGACGGAGACACGTATGAGTGGTTCTTTTCTCCGACTTTTATGCTCGCTAAAAGCATTTTCCCATCATTTTCCACCTTATTAGATGGGATGAATATTCCGGGGGCTTCAAAGTTTTTTTTTCCCCCTTATCCCGTCTCCCAACCACCAGGCCCCGGTAATCGGTGGCGCTCCCTGCCCCTGCCCGGTTCTGCGCATCATATTCATCTTCGATTCGAGCTTCGATTCGTGAGTCAGCACCACCACCCCTTCCCCCCCGGACAAGGAATTTGCTTGCATTCATTGACAAACAAGGCTTTGGAACACACATTTCCAACATTAAAATAAGCCTCTCGTGCGTAAACACCCCCCCTTTTGCCTTTTGCGGCCACTCACATTCACTCTGTGGCTGTCCCCACCCCCCCCCCCCCCCCAGAAGGCAACGGGAAAAACTTTGCACCAGCAAACGAGTGCCCACTTTCTCCGAACTTTGGCTGCGAGCGCCGAAATGTTGTATATGTTTCTTTGATTCGCGTTCGCCTTTGGCGCAATCCTTTTTCCGTGAACTTCGTTCGTTCGTTCGTTCAAAAGGAGCGGCGTAGCATGACTCCAACTTTCTACCCAGAAAACGAAACTTCACCAAACCCACGAGAATACTGCGCGAAATATGCTTCCCCGTACCACTCCAACACCGGGAGTAGTAGACCGGGAGTGTGGGACAAGCTTAAATACGCGGCGCATATGGGCGGCGTGAGGTTGAGGGGCGGGAGTAGGTGAAGACACACTTGTCGAACATTACCGCGAAAAGTCCATTAAACTGGCTTCGCAAGCCAGCGCGAGAGCGCGACTGGTGTTGGGTTGGTTGGTTTCCGATTGGATTGTTTGCGCTTACACTTTCGCTTCATAGCCCCCGCCGGAGTGGGTGGGTAAAACATTTTTAGCAGCCAGCGCTCATGAGTGGACGCGGTAATGGTTCCATTCTCGAGTCCACGGTTGCTTCTTTCAGCAAATCACGACCGGCAGGATTGTTTGAGCAGACACACACAGACACGCTCATACAATTCCATTTGCAATTCATCGTCACCTGGTACGAGGTTTTCCTTCGGTTCACTATGAGGAGCGAACCATTATCCTCAACTCTCTTGCACCATCATTTGTCATTCGGTGCTAAACTCTCAGATTCTGGTCGTGTCAAGAAGCGTTTTCCTTTTTTTTTTGTTTTGTGTAAAATCCACAAAAGTCTGAAGTCTCGTCTACTGGAACATGCCAGAAATGCTACCCAGTTTTTAGTCCTTAAACGTTCCAATTAACTTCAGAAACCTTTTCGGTCCTTTTTCGATCGTGATGTAGTTTAAGCTACTCATGGAATTACATCACTAATCGCCAACATCGCCATTGTTCTAATCCGTAAAGGCAAACCAAGTTCCCACCAAGACGCACACAGCTCATTACGTGAACTCTTATCAAGTGCCTCCGGTGTGTCACGTTGCAAAAACCGTCGATAAAATAAAATGCACAGCCCACCAAAGTATCAAACAATGGATGAGGGCAGCGACGGGACACATGATTATGCCCCCGCAAATAAACCCGACATTCTCGGTTCTCGGTACGATTACGTGTCATCCGGTTGCCGACCGATAGTGACACGCGTCCTGATTACCGCGCTCTACGTTCGGAGCTCGCGCCGGCCAAATAACACATCCAATCTTCGTCGCTATCGTCGGAAAGGAACTCGCTGCCGACACACAAAAACCCAAAGACCACCATTTGCATGGCGATGAGCCCGCAAACCACAGCCGCACACACGCTGCACGACCGTCATCCGAAGCAGAATCGCATCCCGCGGCCATCATCCGTAAAAGATCAATACCGAAAGGGGTCGCGTCGCGATAACCGATACCGGTTTTGAAATCCCCACCAGCTTGCTCCGTTTGCCAGTAGCGTGCGTTGCCATGCCAACGGCGTGCACCGACAGCGAGTATCTTCGCCGCTGCTGCTTCGAATGGCTTTTTATTGAGGCCGTGGATATGGCTACTAGATCGGTCGGTAGGTGGTCGGTATCTAGCCCTCACGCCTCGTCGTGCACCTCGGGTTCGGTTGTATGGTTTTGATAAGAAAACTTCTAATTTCGCATGCAGAACATGCACGGCATCGTCTGCTACGGCTAGGGGCTAGAGGACAAGTCTCACATTTATTACTCCGCGAGGCGTGCGAGGCGTCCTGTATTCCTATTAATCCGACACCGGCAGCCCAAAACCGGCAGCGTCCGGTGGTCCCGTGCCCCTAACAACCCGGCACACAGCAATATGGCCAGCGAGCGGGAAAAATGGAGGAGTAGGGTGTGGGCGTGTACCGATGCTTCACAAAGTTCGCTGACACTTTCAGCTGACATCGAATTATTTGCCCCCGCGCGCGCGCGCATTGTGCGTCAGTTGATCCCCGCTCCGGTTAGACAAAAGGCGAACGCCAGCGATCCTGTCGCCGGTCATCAGCGGCCCGGCTGGTGGCGGACCGGCGTGCAAACGTACTGCGTACTTCCCGGGAGGGGTTGGAAAACCCTCCAATCGACACGTACGCGATGCGCTTGCTGTGCGCTCTCTGCGCCGAACGAATGACATTCATTAAATGGAGGCGCGCCCCCAGGACACCGTTGACAGGACGTCACCGGAAGTCATAACTGATAACGCGACGTCAGACAGCACCACTACTATCACTGAGCATGCTAAGCATCGAAAGGAATCGCAAGGTTCGACAGACGGAACATCTCGGTTTTTGGGGAAACCGTTCAACCGCTTGTAGGTTTGTAATTAAATCCAAATCCATATTATTGGAGCAAATCCTTCGGGTTGCTCGATCGAACAAATCATGTCCGTCCGTCCGTTAGGCCGGCTAACAGAAGAACCGTACAGGTCCGTTATTCGAGCAGGGGTAAAACAAATCTCCTGTTGCAAGTTTGGTGTTAATTGCTTTTGCACACGAAGAAAAAAACGACAATGTGACAAAGGAAAGGAAAATGAGCATTTGCGTCGGTGACACCGATACCGGGCTAATGGTTGGTTGATTAATATTCATACCCCCACGGAGTACAACGGAAAAGCTGCAAATGGGCTGCACGTGGCCTGCACGGGGGGAGGGGAGGAACCACGCTCTCGGGTGATAACGCTGATGTAAAGGCGGATGTTGATTTCATCGTGGGTTGTCCCGTACATTTTCACTAAATGGAATCGGGCACGTGGCACGGGAACTGCCCCCTTCCAGAAATTCGTGCTCGGTATTTTGTCCTTCAAAGTGGATTTAAGAAAATAAAAAAGATGAACATATTTTTTTTTATTAATATTTTTATTTGTATCACAAACACACAAAGCACCGTTCAACAATGGTTTTTTCTTTTCACAATTTTCACATTTTTTATAAGCAGAGGGAAGGGAGACAAATGAATTGGCAATTTCCATAAGTGGACGAGCGGCAGAAACACCGGAACGGGGAATACATTCGATGGATAGGCGACTGTAAACTGCAAAGTAAAGAATCTTCCTCCCAGCGCCAGACGTCGTTATTGTACCTTCCTGAACAAATGGAAAACATTCTTCCAGCCCATGGCTTGCTTTGCCTAACGCAACACACACACACACACACACGCGAGCATAAATTTCCGATGATTCGGTGGGAACATGGCGGTGCCGGCGATCCGAGGGGTTTTCTCACTCAATTTCGCTGTCGCAAGCGGCAAATCTCTCCGCTCGCGAAAGTAATTCATTGCATTTCTTACGCCCGTTACGCGCGCGTTCCGGCTCGGCGCGCTTAAGCCTCGCGAGTCTCCTCAGCAATTCAAGATAAAAGCCTCGACGCATTCACCGTTCTTGGGCGTTTTCCATTTGCTTAACCAATTCGTCAAGCCCAAAAGCAATGCTGCTCCCAACTTCAATATTTGCAAATTTCGATATCCTCATTAGTCGCGCCCCTCTGTCCCCACCACACATTCTTATGCGCAACCATTAGCATAACTCAGCAGCTCAAAAGGGGGGAGAAATCTACATCGAGAACGGATGAACGCGGGCCCTCATCCGCATCGGTGGAGTCATCCATTTTCCACGATCTTGTCGCGTGCCGGCTGAAATCGGACCCGGACCGTCGTAATGTTGTTTACATAGCCATCCTTCCTACCACCCTCCACCAATCTTCTGACTTCCATTTTTCGAGTGCCTTTTTTTGGTAGCGAGCATGTTCTCATATTTGTCTTTTCTCTTCCATTGCTCAGCGGCATCAGCGTTCGCATGATTAAATCATTTCTAATAAACTCTCTTATCTCTCTGTCAATAAATTTACGGAACCGGCTTAAGTCAGTCGGTCTTTCAGTCGCGCATTCCGGCATCAGGTTGCCACTTGGCGCGGCAGTACTTGGCCCCCAAATCTGGCCCGAGAAAGAACCAAAATGTGCGCCAACATATCTCAAAAAGCACAGACCGAGAAAAAAGGACGTCAGAAGAAAGTTCCATGGAAAAAAGGGAAATTCTCCACGCACGCATTCGTCTTCGAGATCTTCGAACGCCCAAAGTGTGGGCCTCATACGTCAACGCACCGTGGCCGAGATGGTGTCTGAAATGAAAATGAAATCGAAAACGGGGCCCCGAAAAACGAGGCAACGGGGCCACCAACCAGACAGACCAGACCCGGGGTGGTGGAGCTAGCCCGAAACAGCGAAGCGAATGAAAACAGAAAGCAAATTATCCACTTCATTTCCCAATGTTAGCTGCCTCCTTTCCTTTCCTCCCCATTTATTTTCCCTTTTTTTCCGAAAAAGCCAAAAGTGCCAGGAGCTGATGCGATGCTTCCACCCATCGCTACCGTCGTGTAACCGATCCCTTCTCCATACCATGGTGCGATGCGTCATCATGTGATGCTGTTAGTCGTGACGCGTCGGCACCTTCATCCCATTCCATCGTCGACCGCCTGTTCCTTTGCCATCCTTCGCTTTTTTCCTTCTCCTGCGAACTTCGGGCTATACATCAAACCATCAAATCGGTCTTCACGTGTGAGACCAACGTGCCGAGTGCCAGCGTCATGGCATGGCCTGCTGCTATACCCTTCGTACTACCTAAGCGATCCTGAGAAGGGACGATTGGGCGTTGCTACGCGAAACGCATCCTAGATTGTTGATTGCTTTCTGTGGTCCTTTGTCCGGGGCCCGTTTCGTCAGCAGCGGGTTTCGCATCGTCGGAACGTTATCGTTATCAGTGGCATGGTAGAGTAAGAAGTAACTTACTCGTTCGCTCACTTTAGCTGCCGAGAAGTGACGACTCGCCGGACGCGTAGACAGTTGATTTGGGAGGTGGCTTACGATTGCGTTGCCGGCGTCGATGGCGTTGAAAGAAAATTTAGAGCTTTAAGCTTACTGGTGCGAGTCCTGCGAGGCAGGTGGTGATGGTGCTGGTGTCTTAATAGCTCTGCTGCTTAACGGACACTTGGGAATTGGGATTTCTATGGGCCGCGTTTTATTTATTGGCCATCAGCGTAGCGCGGCGAAGTGAAAAGAGAGCGAATCATTCGCGAAATCCCATGAAAAGTATGATTTACGCTCGCAGCCGGCAGCATATTCCAAGATGCTGTTGCTCAACACAAACACACCATGTTTTTTTGCGAATGATCTAGCGCAGCTTATCGAGCGTGCAACGTAATAACAAACTACGCTGCAGTTGTTGGAAAAGACTCTCAAATCCAACATAATTTTAGTAAGAACCATTTTGCGACATTCCAGTAGTTCAGTAGAGCAACTGTAATAAGCATCATCGCTGCTTGTTCCCCAATAAGGACAAACAAAAGGCCGGAAGGGTGAATGTGGACCGTGCATCGAAGTATCCACCGTCTAGCGTTTCATCCCAAAAAAGGCGCGACAAGTACATGCGCCAGACCGAACGCCGACCAAAGGAACGGTGGCTGACGATGTTTGTGTGTGTGTGTGTCAAGGATTCCGCTACGCATCAGAAACAATAAAGGCTGACTGCCGACGACGTCAGTTTATTATGCGCCAACACACCATCACACCGCACCACCGTTTTTTGTTCTGTCCTCTGACCTTCGATGCTGTGTTGTCTATGCCACCGGTTTTGCATTAAATCCTGGGAAGGCGAAACAACAAAGCCAAAGCCGATGCATGAAATCGAGCTTCTTTTTGGCATCTCTCCATTCCCCGGGATCTTTGCTGTCGGACAGTAACGGTAACGGGGACACAGTGGAAGGCCGTTGTTGTGTTATGGCATTACACCAATCATCCTCGATGATTGTTTCATCATCGCTGCAGTGGCCTCCAGTAGAATCAAGAGCTGCTGTAGCTTCAGTTCCACAGTGTATTTTGACCGGGCATTCCGGGATGACCTTCCGTGTTTGCACGGTTGCACAACATAAAACGATATTTATGAAGCGACAGTTTGCACAGCAATAATTCATTTCTCATTAAGCTTAACCGGTGCAGCAAGCGATTGTCCGTTGTTTGTTGTTTGAAGCGAATATTGGGAGGATAGTTCCGATAAAAGTAGTGAAAATAGCGACAGTGTACTATCTAAAAGATCACATCCTAAGCCAATGTACGTATTTTTTCATACATATTTTTTCCATTTTCGATGAATGCTCAGGATGAGTATTTCAAGAGTATTGCATGAAATGTTTAATCAATTGTAGCAAAACTGACAAGGATATTGATTTTTGGAAAACCGCCATCTATAAATGTTTCAATGCATTTCGCAACTTTGAAGCGGTTTTCCCAAAAAACTTCCTGGATCAACTTAAATTATAACAAAAGATTAATTAATCCTTTCATTAAACAGAAAGCTATGATGGGCACCGAAAAGGTACATTTGTGCAGACGAGCTTTTCTATATTGGATTCCATGAACGTAGTTTTTAACCAATCTTCCACGGAATACAACCAATATTTGCTCAAAGAGTTGTAGTTTAGTTTATTATAATTTAATAATTTCTTCACAAAAAAATCATTTAAAAACCCCTTTTTTGCCCCGAATTAACCTTAACTCCTCCTTAAGAACTACCATAAATAAGATTCAAGAAAGTGCTCTTCATAGCCACAAGTGCTAAGCTGCTAAGATGAAAAAATTAATCTTTCAAATTCAAATTTTTCCTACCCTGGAAATTGTCTTGACAGACCTGCCAAACTATGCCGGAACACGATAGAAACCTTAGTTCAGTGGCTAAAATACAGTTTTAGAAGACGCCAAATGAATGCCAATAAAACATTCAATTTTCAATAAAACATAAACAATTTGTTAAAGTTACTGCAAGGAGTAGTTGGTGGCAGTGCAGCTTAAGAAGTGAAATTAAAGGCCAATTGAGTTGTCATCTTTCATTTTCTGGAGAAATCTATTTCCCATTCCCCTTATCCTACCGATGCCTATCAGTATCATCTTGATTTGAGTCAAAAGTGTAACCAAATATGCAACAAACGAACCACACACACTTCATCGCTTTAACTGCACCATAAAACTTCATGTTTTGGGAGACCAAAAACCAACTATAAACTGGTCAACCGACATGCAGTTGGCACCAGCTACTAATGCACACAGTGCACTTAATCAGTTGCAGCCGGATCGCGTGAACAAACCATGGACTGCAGCAGTCCACTAGTCTCCCCCATCCCTATTAGCGTGCTAACGAGCGAGCCACAATTGCCGTACGCGAACACGAGCACACACACTCACAACTCACCCCTTATTTTCATGGGAACCGATTTTTCCTAACCGAGCCCGCGAACACCCACACGGAGTGGTTGGCGATGGTGGTGGTGGTGGAAGTGGTGGTTGTTTGGCGGTGAAAAGTTTTCGCTGCCCGAAATAATCGTGTAACTTTATGTAAATTTTGATTTACGCCTCTGATAAACGCTTCGCTTCAGTCCGTGATCCCTCATGCGTACGCGTTCAGTCGGGCCGGGCGGTCTGTATCGTTAGCACCCATTATAAAGGGCAGAGAAGGAGAAGAGCGAAAAAGAACTGGATGGAACCAACTGTATGTATGTAAACCTCACCAGCCACGTCCTATTCCAAGATGCAACCTCTTCATGTCCATATAACCGCCTGTACGTGGTGTATCCTCGCGATATATCTGGCGAGAGAGAGAGAGAGAGAGAAAGCGATGGTGGGGTAGAAAGAACGGACGTGCGCTGCGGTTGCGGTGGATATACTTTGCGGTATATGTTGCTCCAGAAGTTAACTTAATCATCCGTCCGTGATGTGTCGACTGGCGACGACGACGACGACGACGACGGCGCCGTTGTTGCTTATCCACCAGAACCGCCACACACACACACACACACATACCGGCACCGTGGATGGGAACAAATTAAAGCAACCCATGGAATCTCGGTGCATGGTCCCTCTTATGGTGGTCATACGCGCAATTCCGCAATACCACGAACGGTTTCGTGGGCGGCATAAGTTTGAGAAGTTTGGTTTGTTAATGTTTGAGCGAACATAATTTGGGCAAACGCACCGCCCCACTACAATGCCACCTTCCTGCGAAGGAAGGACATATTTTATGTTATTTATGCGCTCCCTACTTGCCTACAGATCCGCATCCGATTATTTGTCCCCTCGTCCGGTAGCATATCTAAATGTTCCACATATTCCTTGTTTGCTTTGCACTTGAGTGTAAAAATTGGATTATATTTCTACTAGTCCATTATTATAGTTATAATACTATACACGTTGTTTCTTAAACAACATTTGATCGCTCAAATAAGACACTCACTCACATCATTAATGTTACATTCATATCAAACACACGCGCACACACGGAAAATGGCTGATTAAAACTCATCCACTGCTGTACAACTGTCATCCGCATCCCGTACAGCAACGAATCCGTACGATACCACGACCATGGCCGACCGGCACACAGGGGCAGAGGCCCAAAATGTGGCGAACACCTTCATCCGATGAACGGCATCTATAGCGTGGTTGTTCCCCTTCCCTATAGGACGCCAAGTAGTCCGCAGTTCCGCATCCGCAGACAGAAGCTAATCTGCCATGAATAATTACCTCGTGCGAGGCGCTCAATCGGTCGGTCCGTCGGTCGGTTTGGTGGGTGGTAGCACTCTCCGCCCATCGCAAGCAATCAAACCAGATTTATGCTCATTTGATTAACATATGTAAACAATGCCATTAAAAACGGGAGACGTATGGTCCATCGATTTCAATCCTCCACGTTTCTACTCCTCACCATTCGGGCACCATTCGCGTTCGCGTTCTGGAGGGTTTGTACCGGCACAAAACAGCAACCATGGACCGGGTACCATGGAGATGTATTTCCTGAACGGTGGATGAACGATGGCGACGGTGAGAAGCCGTAGTAGGAAGTCGCAATAGGAACACCGAACGCCGTACCGTACATCCATCGATCCAAGAGGGCGACTTCACTTTCGTTGCATTCAATTCGTCAATTAAACCAAATGGGCCGTGTCCAAATACGGGGTGCCGTCCGTGGTGCGATTTCAACGTGACTTTCCAGATCAATGATGCCGTGATAACGAGGTTTTCCTTCTTCTTCTTCTCTGTGTTGTTTTTTTTTACTCCTTTCCGTTGCGCGAAATCATAAACCATAAACCGTGGAAGCATATCTGGGAAGCGTAAAAGGCCGATAGCACCATCATCATTACCATCAGCATCGTGTTGCACACAACAACAGCAACAACTCGTCGACGTCGACAGACGACGACGACGCCCTCTGGCCTGGGTCCGGAAGTGAAAGGAACCGGGCAGGGCCATGTCTCCGGTGCGCACGGAAACCGATGAGCTCCAGTTTCGCAATGGTCGCAACGTCGCTTGGCCATCGCTGACCATCGTGTTGTTCTACGGTAGCGATGCTCTTATGCAATCGTCACGATCACCCAAACCGCAATCCTAAGAAGCCTCCGAACTGCCTCGACTGGTCGTCTCGGACGCGCACGTGCGGTATGACTACCGGGGAATGCCGCGAGAGTTCAGCGTGCCATGTTCCAGACCGAAACGGAAATGTCTCAAGTATCGTACCGTACCGTACCGTACCGTGAACGTTGGTTGGTGCACGCACGCACCAACCCAGGAAGACGGCCTGCCGAGCTAGCTGGGTGGCGCCAAGATATGCGAAGCCCATCCGATGCTGCAGCATGCAACCGGTGCAACCGCTATCAGAAACGCTCTTTCCATCACCTTCACCCTCGGTAGTGGTTTGGTAGCGATTGAAAACATGATGACGCAATCGCACTCTCACGCAATCACCTATCTTTGTTTGGCCATTTCGTTGTTTTTTTCTTCTGTGGAGTGCAATTTTTAATTAACTAAAATTCAAACAATCATCGTCCTCTGGCGATTGTTCTACTGGCGGCCACCGTACGCACTTGTCTTCCTATCGATTGGTTACAGGTGCAGAAACGCATCGCCGTGAAGTGATAGATGCCTTGAGCATGGCACGAGAACTGTTTGAGCTTTTTACTATGAACTAGCAAGGAATTCAAATAAAATAATTTCTATGCTTTTTATCTTTATTTATCTTTTCTGACAAAAGAAGATTCAAATACATTTTTAATAACATTAAGGGAAGGTTGATTCGGGCCGTAAATAGATTCATTTTTGAAGATTTTTCACGAAGAATCTATTGTACATTTTTTTTTAAATCTGAATGTCATATTAAAGTATGACTTTTCAAGAATATTTGTTTATTGGTTCGTTTTTGAAAGATTTGTTGAAAACGACGTCCATGGCACGGCAAATTGGTAAATGCTCGTTTGCATACATGTACTTTTTTTCGGTGTCCATCGTACCTCATTTACTTATGTAAATCGATACTCATTGGCTAGATTAGAAGTTTTTCCAGGTACTTTCTATTTTTTTTTCATTTTTGGTAGCATTTTGAAGCTGAAAAAGTGATGCACTTTAATAATTATATACATCTTGCATGAAACAACTTATGTATAAAATTATTAAGTAAAAAAAACGTACTAATTTTATATATATTCGACGGTATTATCCCTCTCCGGTCGAAATCGGCTTCAAAGTAGCGATTGTACAAGGTTTGAAGAGCTGTTTAAAAAAAACAATATTACTTCAATTGAACAAAAATTAAATTAAATAATGCTCTTAAAGAGATCAGTATTCATGAAAAAAAAATTTAAAAAAAAATTCAAAATCGAAATAATCGAATCCCCTTAATGTATGGATTAATGGCTCTTGGTAATCAATTTGGAATCCTGGATTTGAATCACCACCAACATAAATAAACTTATCAACCCAGATCTGACCATCAGCAGAACCCGATGCAGCTATCAGCCTTCCTTTCTTCATTGTTTTCCAACCTTTCAGCTGGAGAACGGAGAGATGATTCCAGCCAGCAGGCGATAGCCGATACCCAAAGGAAAGGGAAACTCAAAACCACGACAACAACAACAACATTGAACGAACGTTTTCCCCACCGAAATAAAGGGAATAGACCGGACAGCCCGAGAAACCCCGAAATGCAAAGTAGAGAGGAAAAACCACTCCCGGTGGATTCGCAATTCACTTTCGAGCTTTTGCTCGCCAATTGCCCTTCTGGACGAGCGGAAACGGAATCCCGCCCGTTGCTTGCGCGCGTTGTTTTGAATGCCCTGCATTCCCGGCACCATTCTACTACTCATCATCACCATTGCGTCCCAAAAAAAAACCGGTGGACACAGTGCCGGGGCTGGACAAGACGGGCCAATCAAATTATTGGCCAGATAACAAAGTTTCGTCGCCATGCCTTTTCCGCCACTTCGGACTCTCGCGCCCGCTTTTCGTTTCGGGCAGCGCCGCTTGCGATGCCAATGTTTGGCCACACACGATTGCCACCGACATCGGTGCGTGCCGATTTGGAAAAAAGTGAGAATCCGAATTCCAGTTCTCCATCGACTCAATCCTTCACTGAAAGTGGCCATTATTGGCCTTCCGGGTGTGCTGATCACACACACACACACACGAATCGCTCCACTCCTTTTCTCTCTCTTCGTACTGTTGACGCATGCAAATACCGAATGCTACAAAATCAACCGACAAGCGGTCGATTCTAGCAATTCACTCTCACTCACTTACGTTCTCATCCCATTTAACCGACCAACGAGGTGGGGTTTTTGGGGGGGGTTGCAACGCGCAAAATGTGATTAAAATCCGATAAACGGACAGTGGACAAAAGGAAACCGAAGGAACGCAAAACACACGAAAGAGGGGAGGTGGCCGAAAACCAAACAACACACACACGCACACACACACACTGCCAATCTGCAATTTGCGATCGAGTCAACACCGATCGAAGCAGCCTTTGCATCGAAAAAAAAAGTCCCATCTAGATTTAATTTCGGGCCACTCCAATGACGGACCGAAATTGGTTGCGTTTGCGTTGATTGAAATGCTCCCTAAATGCTTCTTCTGTCTCTCTTAATCATAACATCGACATCGTCGGTGCGCCCTGATCTTGCGCTGCGTGTTAACTGTCCACTGGTAAAAGTCTGCTCATCGCTTAACCGCGCATTTAATGCTTCTCGTGCGCGATCAAAGCCTACTTAGTAGACAGCACGTAAGCTTTGTTTGCCAATTGCTTAACCCCAGTTGAGGGTTGATCACGGGCGTCCCTTTTTTTTTTCAAATCGATCAGTAACATTCACAACACCACCGCGGCCATCCCTTCCGGCCGTAATTATGCTGTGCCGATGCACTGCTCGGTGACGGCCACGACGACGACGACGACGAAGACGGTGGCGTGGTAGCTGGTGCCGCGTTTCACACCCGGTGTTCCGCTCGAGTTCCGACCGATTCGTAAATCCGATCGAATTGCACTAAACCCGGCTCCCCTCTACGGTCGCTTCGAACCTCTGCGTGAATGGTTTTGCTCGTTCGATTGGGACCCTTTTTTCTTATAAATATGGCAGCCCTTTCACAGTGAACGGTGCAGTCGTGTAGCAGCAGTAACATCAGCAACAGCAGCAGTGTGTAGTGAACGTCCAGTAGCGGAAGGACTCTGTTTGCTTTGTGTTGTTAGTGCGTCTTCTTGTGTGCCTAAATGGTGTGCTAAAGGTGTTAAGTGAAGCTTTTCGGGTTTGATAAACGTAGCATAGGACGTTCTCGAAGGGAAGGAAATGATCAATCATGTGAGTTGAAGGAAGTCAAGAAGGAAGGAAGGAAGGAAAACAAACGGAGTGAAGACGTCGAGAGTGGCATCCAGTGGGGCTCGTTGTGCTTATGTTTCGGTCTCTCTCTCTCTCTCTTCTTAGATGAGATTTCTCGTCACCGGAAACTTGGTGGTTCTGTTGCTGGCTTACAGCGGCCAAACAGTCCAAGCGAACCCCGTGCCGGCCAGAATCCTTGGCAAGTATGTCCTTTCGTATCAACCGCCCGGATCTAGCGGCCAAGATGCAGCCTCACACCTGGACGATTCATCGGAGCAAGACGTAGAAACGAACGGATTGGAGAGTCCGGAGCAAGAAGTGGACGACAGTCCGCATGGCCACCGGTACCGGTACCAGCAACAATACTATCAAGCACAGCAACAGCACCACCAGCAGCAGCAGCAACAACAACAAAAGGAGCAGCAGCAGCAGCAGCAACAACAGCATCAACAACAGTTCCAACAGCAGCAGTACGAAGAGCAAGATTCGCGCGAGGATGAGTCCGATGATTTGGAAGACTCGGAAGCGGCCGGTGCAACGCATCACCACATGACGACCTACATCCGGCACCACCCGGGCAGTGGTGGTTCGCGACATCACCAGCATCACTATCAGCAGCAGCACCACCACCACCACCACAGCCACTACGACGACGACTCCGGAAGTGAGGAAGATGAAGAAACGAGCGCCAGCGAAGAGTCACCCAGCAGCAGCGTGTACGAAGCCATTCGGGCGTACAAGAAGGGCAAGAAGCCCAACAGACCGTCCTCCTCGGTGTCCTACGGTGGCACCAATCCGCACAGTCATCACTATCACACGCACCATCAGCAGCAGCAGCAGCAGCAGCATCATCATTCGAGCCACTTGGCACCAAAGGGTCACTCTTCGTCCTCGTCCTTGGGCTATCACCATCCGCAGCTCATTCACGCGTACCAGATTCTGCATGGTGGCGGTGGACATGGTGGTGTCCGGCACCTACCCACCTCCCACGAGTACGGTGGAGATGAACGAAGCAGCGAGGAACAGGACGAACACGATGATGACGACAGCGACGAAGATTTCCACAGTGGAGCAGCAATCGGAGCGGCCGCCGGAGGGACTTCCAGTTCCGAAACCGGTCAGGGTTATGGTCACGCCGGGTATGGTACGGGTCCAATCGGTGGTCCAACGGTTATTCACACGAAGGGCCGCACCATACCGATCAGTCAGCATGTGGAGATCGAAACGCCGGTTGCGATACCGTACGTCAAGAAGATCCACGTACCGATACCGCAGGAGGTGAAGGTACGCATTCCACATCCGGTTCTGGTCCCGATACCGCGTCCCTACCCCGTGCACATACCGGTCTCGCAACCGGTGGCCGTGCCCGATATCAAGGAGATAACGGTACCGATCGAACGGGTCGTACCGTATCCGGTGGAGAAGAAGATACCGGTGCCGATCGAAAAGCCGGTCCCGTACCCGGTGGAAAAGCACGTTCCGGTTTACCTTCCGCAACCGATCCCCGTCCGGGTACCGATCGTCAAGACGATCATCCACAAGGTGAAGCAGCAGACGGCCAGTGGACCGGCACCGCCACCACCACCGCAGGGAAGCGCAGGTGGTGGTTTCTGGTAAACAAACGGTGGGCGGCTGGTGGTGGTGGGGCCGGAATTCTCGACTCCATGGCCTCCATGGAAAAGGGTGGGCTGCGGAAGACGGGTCCCGAGTTGTGGCCAGTTGCATGCCGCGTTACAGCGGCGCGTGTTGCGTAATCGCAGGCGGTCGAGCGCCGCCACCGCGATGGTTAATAATTTATTGCATTCCAATTAGCCACTTGGCCTAGTGTGCGCGGTACTGGGCACTAGCGCCCTTCCTGCGTACCCTCTGTTCACTGCTTATGCCTCATTGCGTGCAGTGTGCGTGCATTGTGCGAGTTCCCCTTGTTAGCTTTTTCTCCTTTCCTTTAAAAACGCATTCCATTGCCGCGACTTCCTTTCGCTTTCGGACACTTTAAACGTTTCCCTAACACCCGCTTTTCCTCTTCCTTCGTGTGATGGCGTGCTGCGTGGCCACGCCGAACGCCACCGATAAAGCTGCCCCTTAGCCTCACCTTTAAACGACCATTTTTGACAGCAGCAGGCGCGCAAAGTAGACCGTTCGTTATTTGAATGGTTCAATTGTTATTAATTTATTAAGCATTTCCATTCCTTGGCACCCTGGGCCCTGGGCTTTAACTGTGGGTCCGCGGTCCACTGGTGGCCGTTGGTGGAAAATGGTGGATTTACCATCCACCAGAGCCCTCCGAAAGGAATATGTACGCGCGGGCGCATTCATTCATTCTCATTCTCACCAATACCGGGGGAGATGGTGGTGGTGGCCGTGCTGTCGTCGTGGCAACCGAGTATCACCGCGAGCGCCGATTCGCTTTCCCGGTGGACCTCGACCCGGTGGTGGATGTGAGGAATGGCAGGATTTTCCGCTGGAGAAAAAAAAATGCTCCGGCTGCAATACATCTTGATTCCTTCGCGTTCCCGCATTCGCATTCACAGATGAAAGATGTCGCCCGGCCGGCCGGAATACCATGTATTGTTGCTCCGCTCCGCGCTTGTTGTTTGTTTGTCGTTGTTGTTGTTGTTAGGTTCGTAGTTACGTGTAGTGTGTAGCATTCGCTCGCTGCCTTTCGTGCCTGTGTAAAAGAGTTCCCCGTCCCCGAGATCCGTTACGAGTTTGGTGGCAGAAGCCCAAACCGATAACAGAACCCACAGCAACACTTAAAACAGTTTCGCTTCCTTACGCCTATTGTGCCGTCGAACGTAATAAAACGTAATCTCATTATGTGCTTAAATTGGAATAAATTTGTTGCGTTAATGTTTGTGACGCGATTTTTTTTTACTGAGACCCTCAGCGGGAGGTAAGGTAAGTAGAACCGATGGGACCAGCCGACTGGCCGTTGTGGAAGAATTCCCTAATCGTACCCTTGCCGCATTCACCCTATCATTTGATGAACTGATAGAGTAGGTAGGTCTTGGGGACCGCAGTTTGAATGTTTACTTCTAGAAAAAAATCCAAAATTGTCTTACGAGAACGGTGGCATCACTTTCTATTCCTGTTTATGCTGGTTTCCCTGTTTCGCATAAATGACGAAAGGGGAGAGAGTTGTTTGAAATGATTCGCTATAACTTTTTTTAAAGAATGATTTATGATTTCAAATATAAATGCGCCGCAATAATTTCGTCAATTTGAGAAGCATGACCGTAAGTCTGTTGGTAAAGATGAATAACACGATCAGTTTTATGTATTTTTGTTGAAATTCTCTGCTTTCATCGCTGAGTAAAAAGAAATAAACTTAAGTGCGCAGCTTCTAATGATCCTTACCGTTAGTATTGTTAATGAATTATGTCAATGGAGTATACCCTGCGGGCAATTCTCATAGAAATTTGTGCAGTTTTGTATGGCGTTTGTCCACGGTGTAGTCCTCGGCTACGATTCAATAAGAACCCATAAAACTCATAAAACTACCTCGTCGCGTTCAACAGAGAAGTGTATAAAGGAATGTAAAACAGTTTTCGGGACATTGGCATCTGAACGATTTGACTAGCAAATGGTTTTCTTTATACCAGATAAAGACACTGTGAGTAAGCCCCTTGCACCTGAGTTTCTCCAATCGGTAACGATAGCGTGGAAAATGTCTTTGAAAATGGACGGTGATGATAAGGTGAGCCACGGCCAGGTGCCGATAAAACACGAACGTTATGGATGTTCGAATGACTTTAAAGTGTGCGTGAGACTTTTACCGATATTTGACCTGAAGTGCAGCACTGGATTCTCGGCACAGTTTCCTATTCGAATGATGGGTTGGATCACTGGATTTTCGGGATTCAACACTTTCAATCATTGAAGGTGTTTAGAAATGACTTGAATGTTTAAGTTTTATTCCAAAGTTTTTTAAATGTTTTCACCTTTATTCGTTTTCGGTCAATATAAATGATGGAAATATAATGAAAAAGTTTTGTCCGGATAAATGTGGACGACATAACAACTCGTTCTCGTGAATTTCAGAATTCGACTTGCAAACGGCTCGCGGTTTCATAAAATGTAATTTGACGACTTAATTTTAAAAATAATTAAAATTTGACGTAATGATTGCCAACTCATTCAGTATCATTTCCAATTCGTAGAACCCATAGCTGAAGTACTTATTAAATTGCTTGATCGATGCGCCCTTTATTGTGGCGAATAAAACAATATTTGAGCCGTTGTTGACCGGCATGGAAATTGCGATGGAAATTGAAAACTACGCTTACTATATTATATTACCGAAATACCACAATCGGAATAATCGGGCTTCGGTTCGGGTTGACCAACAATGAAATGAAATATTTGCTCCTTGTTCCGTCTTCATGGAAGAATGGCCAAAAATGTTGGGTAGGCCATGAACATGAATCTGATTTTTTCGTAAAACAGATGAAGTGTAACTGATATCGAAATGGGCGAAAAATGCATTCATCAAATTAAACGTGCCGTGCTTCATTTGCAATATTGTTCTCGATTTCCATGAAAAGAAATAAACAACTCCCTCATGCGTTACTATCCGAAATCCAACATAACCGATTCGCTAAAATCCCAATCAGTTGAGTCACGCCAGTTTTCGGACCAGCTCCCGGAAGCGAAGGGGAAATTACGTCGTCAATACATACGTACCGGACCGGATCATGTAACATTTAGCGAAATTACACCAAACCCACGCAAAACCGAATGGTGTTGACAGGAAGCGCAATCGCGAAAGTGAACTCAAATTTGCCAAACTTAAGGGATGGGCCCTTACGGAACCTGATGGCACTTTCTCCGTATGACCGCTTACGCTGTTATCTTTGCACCTGAAATCCACCTGAGTACATCGAAACGGACGTAACGGTCGAGGCAACATTTCACTTTCAAGGCTAATTAGCGTACAACCGGGCGCCACTCCTTGCACCACACGGCTGACGTGTGTCACGGTGGCCCGTTACCGGGAGACATTTCTTGTGCACGGACCTTCCTGTGACTGCCCTGCATCAATTCAAGTTCACCGGAGTTCAGTATTCTCACGTTTAAATCCCAGGAAACGATCGAAGGACCGATCCGGCTTTGTGTGCTGCAAACTACAACGAATTCGCCTTATTCTCTCTATTGACCCCATTTCGCGTGACACGATTTTCCCGCGACGCGATCACGGAAATGATCAGGAAAAGGGCATCGCTTTGTGCTTTTCTCCGTCTCTCTCTTTCTCTCTCCGTAGTCTTCTTTCTCACGTGCCGCACCGGAAGCGAACGGAAGACGAGAAAGAAACGGTGGCACGATCTGCGTAATCACTGTGTCAACAACACCCGGACCAGAGTGACCATCGACCTGCCATGCACGACCACAAACCGCGGTCGCGCACCAAACAACGGTACGGTACGGTACGCGGTTAGCGTGCGGATGCGAGAGTGTCCAACGTGTCATCACGTCATTGCGTCTACGTCAGGAGAAGATCTACTACGATCCGATCTCTGCTAGTGTCGGTGATCACGGTCAGTCGGTCGGTCGGTCGGTCGAAGTGCTGGAGAGGGGATGGATGCCCTGAAGGTGTTTATCTTGTGTACGGAAGAGCAGGTTCGTTATCATTCGCGAAACAGATTCCACCGGAACCACCAGTACAGTATCTATAACGGCGCCGACCTGACGACGTCAACCAGTGCGCAGTCCGTGTCCGTGGGTTTTTGCTGGATCGGCACTAGACTAGACTGGCACTAGATTAGTCTGATCGTAACATCCGGGAGTCCGAAAAGTTGTGAGCGGTGCCGGTGTTGAGTGTCTTTTAACCCCGTTGCCGGCCAAAATGTAGCACCGTAAGTACGTCCGGCCGGCGATCGTTCGTTCATTCGTTCGGTGTGTTCGATGTGATCGTTTGTGAGTGCGTGCGTGCGTGCGTATGTCTGAATGTGCTAAATGATGTTCAATCGAGCATCGTCTTAGTGATCGGTTTCTGTTCTCTTTCTCTATCTTCCCTCGGCCTCGGTTTGCCCTCGCGCGGTCACTGCAGATGAAGCTGCGACAGTGCATTCTTGATATCGCTGTCATCCTGATAACGATCCACTCGCTCGTCGTGATCGCACTGCTCATGGACTACATCATGGGGCACGCGGGCTGGTCGGAACAGCTCGACACGCAGATCATCATGGCCGCCCTATCGGTGTCCTTCTTTCTGATCTGCATCCTCACGTCCGCCTACCTGACGCACCGTGTCGGCAACTGCCTTTGGGCCGGTCCGCAGAGTGACCAGCGGTCGATCGAGACGGTCGAGCGTGATCCGCGCACCATCGCACCACCACCCTCGTACGAGACCGTCATCATGGGCGAACCACCGTCAACGATCATCGGACGGCCACCGGCGTACGAGAAGATCAGCAAACTCGTACCATCACACTCGGTCCAGGAGGAGGAACCGCCACCGTCGTACGCCGCCACGATAGCAGCGCTCGACGCGTCATCGCATATCTAACACTCCTCGACCCCGGATTCTAACAGTTACCCTACGTGCCATATTATAATACCGAGTAGCTAGTCACGGATTGCTCACCGGCGGCCATCACTGTCGCCCGTTACTACTGTTGTTGTTGTGTTGTTGTCGTCGTCGTCGTCGTCGTCGTCGTCGTCGTCGTGGATGTGGTTCGGAATGAAGGCCAAATAAACAACCTCTGTATGTACAGCGCAATGCCCCTCTTTCGCTTCTTCTCTGTTACTGAGCCTTTTTCCCGCCTCCTCGGGGGGAACGGGAAGGGGGGTCAGGTTTATTCCTCCTTGCGTTTCATTGCAGGCCCCCGTTGGCTACCGGCGGTGGCTGGTTTCGAGTGACGCTTGAAGATAAGATAGTAGCCGAGCGCGATCAGCAGCAGTACGGCGAGCATGTCTAGCCCGTACACCTGATACGGGGCCATCGAGCGCGCCGGGGAACGCAAATACCGTAGCCCTTTGTTGGCGATCACCTTTTCGATCCAGAAGATGGCCCGGTCAAGCGGTGGTTCCGGTTGCGCACGGAACAAGTTCGACAGCTCCTTGGCACGCTTCCGGTAGCTACAATACACGGATTGGAATACGCGGATTAAAACGGGGCCCTTCGAGACGTCGTCGTCGTCTACATTACCTCGGATCGTTCAGCAGCTTTTCCAGAGCTTCTCGCAATGTTTCACCGTTGAGTTTGGTCGATGGAATACCAACCCCGGTGCCGGACAGTTCGAGCCGGCGCACGTTCGAGAACTGATCGGCAAAGAAGGGTACACCGATCACGGGCACACCATTCCAGGCCGCTTCATGTAGACTGAGCAACCCACCGTGACTTACTAGCAGCTTGGTTCGGCTGTTGGCCAGTACGGCCGACTGTGGAACCCAGGGCGTCATCAGGACGTTCGGTGGCATAATCAGCCCGTCCGCGTTCGCATGCTTCCAGATGAACCCGTACTCCGGCATGCTGCGGAACAGCTCCAGCAGTTGCCGGTTTATCTCCGGTCCCAGCATTTCACTCTGTACGTTCGTTCCGAAGCTGAACAGTATCACGCCCCGGTTGGCGCGTGCCATAAACTGTTTCATCATCTACAAATGAGTAAATCAAGGGCATTAGGTCTCAGTTTTAGGTCTGGAACGAGCAACAAAACACTCACCGGTGTCATCTCCTCGGGGCGCTTGATATGCAAACCACCGACCTGCACCACATTGGGTGGCAGCAGTTGGTAGAAATCCAGAGCCGGATCACTATTTACCAGCACCAGCTCGGTGCGCCGCTCGAGCAGCTTCACGTGCGTCAAGCTATCGCCCTCGAACAGAAGCTGCATTCGTTGGTTTTCCCGTGGCATAAAGATCTGCTGCCGGTACAACATATCGAACCACCAGTACACGGTATTCCGGGCCCTCTCGGTGAAGCTCATCCGGGAGCCGAAGCTCGATGCCGGGTGGGGCAGGTACGTAGTGTAGATCGGAATGTCCGCTAGAAACTGCGTGTACGATGGTATGTTATACGCCGAAACGGCCACCAACGGTGGATTACCGAAACGCTGCACAAAACCGAGCAGAAACTGGCCCATCGTGAAGTCGTGCACGATCAGATCGAACCGGAACGAGCGCGGATAGTCCAGCAAACGCTTGATGGCCGGTTCTTCCACGAGCAGCGCACTCGACACCTCGTAGTACTGGTACACGTTCATGATGTTCCCGAACGCACCCTCGTACGAGGAGAAATCGGTCGCGGTCGCAGTATCGGCAAACTTGGCCATCAGCTTCTGCTGGAACTCGGCCATCACCAGAAACGTTTTGCCCGGGACCGACGCCTCCTGCTCGAACGACAGTATCGTCAGGTTGTGACCGTTCTCGTACAACCGATCGAAAATCTGCCGATTCCAGATGTGGTGGCTTTTGGAGCAGATCGTCTGCAGGAAGAGAATGTTTTCACCCTGGACGGTGCCCACCGGCACCATGGCAACGAGGAGGGCACCGGCCAGCAGGGCTGCCAACCGAAGCATCGTCGGATTCCTGTTCGTTCCTGTTTTCCGTCTTCGACCGCAATCCATCCAAGCAGCCGACTAGCAGCAGACGCTGTAAGCAAAAAACATTGTCAGCAAAGAAGCCAAATGTGTGAGATCGAGGGATGGTGGTCGCTGCTGCTGGAATTCGATCCGCTTTCCGCTGGTCGTCGGCTCGTGGCCCACGATTGTTGACCAATGCTCTCACTGCTACTAACCTTTCCGGCAATCAGAACGGACTCTGAACAAATCCCCGTCCGCCCGTCGGGCCCCGGGTACAACACTCGTCGAACGGCGAGCTATATCTTATCAGTGGCACTAGCAATTATCACCCCGGGTACGGCTGTCTTGGTGATGCCCAAATCTCGCACCCGGTCGCACGTTCGAACGAACCGCCGATGCTCGCACCAATCTAAACGACACACTAAATCGTGTTCCAGCATGTCGCTCATTACTATCCGGTCTAAACCTTCTGTGAGGCGATATGTGGCACCGTTCCACCTCCCCGGGGGAGGGTTCGTCTCAACACAACAATGCCTCCAACCATTCGGAACATACAAACTCGCACACAGGGCGCTACGATTGAGTACATTG
This sequence comes from Anopheles darlingi, assembly GCF_943734745.1. NCBI lineage: Eukaryota > Metazoa > Arthropoda > Insecta > Diptera > Culicidae > Anopheles > Anopheles darlingi. The sequence goes on along the minus strand of NC_064874.1, from coordinate 34,950,200 downwards.
TATGAATGAGGCGATCGTAATGCGCAGTGGCCGTTGGATGGAAAATGCTTCAGGAAAGGGGTACCGCTTATTCGAAGGTGCTTAATCGAGCGTGATCGTGAACATACTGCACCTCCGTTCCTCCCTCCCTTTGTGCACTCCCCTCGGTCTCTTCATCACGTGTGGCTCCGAACACACCGAGCACATGGCAACCGCGGCAGACAGCATGTTTGTGAATTGTTATTATTAGCGGCTCACGGCGTTAGCGGTCGATCCGATGTTCGTTCTTCCCCATTCAAGTGGCTGGCTGTCGGTTTTTTTGGCGCCCGATATCATTGCCAAACAGTATTTTTTGTCCTCGCTACCTTCAGTTCACCCCTTTCCAGCGTGGGGCGAGTATCGCTTCACCGATCGGTACGCGTATACCGATCGCTAATTATAGACGGGCTGCGCAAACAAGCGACAAGCTTCGTGCTCCGTGTAGAGGGACTATTCGTCAAAATCATTATGTTTTTTATGCTTAAACTTTGCAGGAAGTGTCACGCGTTTGATGTGCGAATTTGCTGTCGATGTCGATGGTTTATTGATTAGATACATAGTCGGGTTTTTTTTGGCAAAACGACGAAGAGATTTTTTGGGTTTTGAGAGATCGCAGAGGCTGAAACTAACAAAGCAGTAAGTTACCTTACGCTGTCGTGCTAAGTAGGTTAATTGACAAAATCTATTCTGGTCATTGTGAAACCGGTTTATTATAATTGTTTGCACAACTTTCGATTGAAAGCGCCCAACTCCGTTATGCTCGCGGTGGAGTATCTTTCAAGTGTTAGTTAGTGATTCGTGTTTTGTGAATTTGTTGAGATTATTAAAAGTGGTTATATTGGAGTCAAGCACTCGAAGTCTAAAACCAATTTTATTTAAGTATTATTCGATGAAACTTCCTGTTGCTTCCAGAAGAAACTCAAGACCATGCGAAATGCTTTTCAAAAGAAACACAAGACGATTAGTCATGAGTGTTCACTTCGATGAGACAGTTTTGGACGCTATTTCACAAATCGCTGGCTGCTCTCTGCGTGTTTCGACAAAGTGATAAATTCCCCGAAAGAATTAGCAAGCCGAAAGAATCCAATCTAAGACATCTCTTCTGACCCTATTGCTATATTTTCTGCTATGTTTTCTTTCTTTCTGTCTTTCTTTTCTTTCAGTTCAGCCTTTTTTCAAAATAAATTCGTATTTTTACATAACGAATTTAGAGCAACATCTTTACTGTTTCCTCAGACACTAATTTTTATTTTGTCTTTCTTTCATCTCGACCAAATCTGCGCCTTCATGCGTTTCTGTTCCACGATTAAACGTTCACTCAAACGCTTTATAAAAGACATCTTGACCTTTTTAGAATAGAGGAAAGATATCGTAAATCAGCAACATATGTGCTCCAGTTGATTGCTTCTTTTGATGATAGTCAACAGAGGCTAAACATATCCTTGCGAATGCACTCCCTAAGTAATGAGTAATACCTTCCCGTAGCAAAGCGTTTATTTGAATCAGTATCTGTTACTGGACTCTACTACAGTGGCTTAAAATGCGGTGCACTGCTGCACGGTGTAGCCTCTCGTCTGCCTAGAAATGCAAGCCAACGGTTGACAATTATTCCGCAGTAATACGCATACTTATAATGTTCCCCTACTCTGCCAGCATAGAGACGACTTGGGCAGCCGGTTCTTCGCCTACGTGGTTGCTGTTTACCTTACCATGTCGTATATGTCTGCTCGTGCTGAGTGCGTTGTTTGCAGCGTTTTTTTTTTTTGCTTCAACCTTCCCCAGACATCTGTCTGACTAGACGCGCTCCTGAACCCCTTTCTTACCATACTTTGCCGGTATGCCTTGCCTGTAAAGTACACCCTTTCCGGACGGTTGCATCAGAGCGAAGTCCCGGGTACTTGTTCGCACACTCATCTCGTCTCACCAAGAACATTTGCTCGCACGTTCGCATTTCCGGAGCGAACGTATCCCCGGAAACATTACAATAGCAAAGAAAGAGGAGAAGCCCCCGTGACACGGGCGAACCATCCGAGGACTCCAGGCAGCCGAGTTAGCTTCCCGCGTGATAGAGAAAGCCTGTAAAGTAATGTAAACAAGCAATCGGATGTAATTTATGGGCGGATTGCTCAACGAGCGCCACCGTGCCGTGCCATGACGATGCTGCTGCTGCTGCTACTGCTGCTACTGCTGATGATGATGATTCACACTGCGAGCGATGAAGCTGCAACAGGAAACGGTAAAGAGGAAATGGTGTTTCTGTACGTCAGGCTCAGGTCGGTCCTCGCCGGGTGCTGTGGCACACCAAGGCGGAAGTCAAGGAATTGCCTCGTTTGCCTCGTTTGCCCCGTTAAGACACTCGATCAGCAGCACTCTCGGTCGGCTTGGGGTGTTGTTGCTGATGTTGATTTATGCACATTTGAACCGAAAAGGGCGTCAGCATTATAATGCCGGTAAGTGGTGGAAGGTATGGGCTGATGGGTGGCGAAAAGAAGTCAACAGTCCAAAATGGCACGCGTTGGGTGCGGGGAGAGCGTGCCACAATCATCATCATCATCATCATCATCATCATATCGTCATACGGATGCATGGATGATCGGAAACATCGTAGCAGAGAAACATCTATTATACGCCTCCCGCAGGCTTGGGGACTGAAGTATGGACTGCACTGGCGCTTGTGTGTGTGCGTGTACTCAACGTAAATAAAGATAAAATTAATCCCCGTGGCACTACTTCACCCGCCACAGGTCCAGCTACTGATTCAGCTACTTGTTTGCTGCACAATACATAGTAGTACACCGACTGATGGCACTACGGCGGTGAACTGTTTGGTTGCAGGTTTAAGGCCGAGTTATTGAAGTTATTGTTGTTGAACGTTTTCCTTCCAGTTTTTTCCCCCACCGGGCTTATGCTTCCCCTGTGCCTGTTCTGTTTGCTGTTTGGTATCTGGCCGGCGGCCGGGCTGCAGGCGGAGTAGCAAGAATAATGCCATACATGCGCCATCTCCGTACATCATGCACGGCCAATATGCTCTAAATAACAACTTCCGTGTACAATACGGTAACGGCTACGCTAAATCACCCTGGTAGTAGTCATTCAACCGCCCCGGGGGTATCTGATAGCAGTCTTCTCCAGACAGTAAGGACCATAATTATGAGGCAGTTAATGGGATTTTGGAGAGACAAAAAAAACATGAATATCAAACCATCAGAACCATTAATTTTTTTTATACATTATCTTATTTTGGATTTTATTGGGAATTTGTGAACCTTTTTTGAATAACAAAATAAATAACCATTTGAATAGTAGGCTCAAAGTGTACGTAGATTAGCATTGATGGGTGTTTAGTTGAGAAAAGTAATAAAAGTAATTAGGAATAATACTGACACACTAATTATACCCCTACCTTTTGTATAAAATTGGATTTAAGGAATATTATGGAGTTTCATTTTACCCAATTGGTTTAATAGACAGCAACAACATGAACCTTTTCCTGGAACAATTGCTGTGGATTTTATTGCACAACAGCAGTTACATATTTAAGCTCCACGAGATTACTCTCATTCCGATGGTTATTAGGAAAGAAGCAAATAAAATTCTTTGTCACAAAACTCCTAGAAAATGCTTGAAATCATTTACTTACGACAAATTCTTATCGCCTGCCCCCCGGACCAGTATGAACGACACATTATCCCTTCGCTGCTATGCTGTACTCCCTATGCCTGTCTTTGAGTCTCGCTCTCTCTCGAACATTGAACGTCGTTGCCGCTGGCATCGCTCAGCCCAGCAAACATCCTTCCAGCCGTGCGCAACATTGGCATCCGCTGCAATAACAAAACCTTTTCATTCCCCCATTTGACCTCTTCCACCGCCTTGCTTGCTACCTTCTAGGATAATGTGGAGCAAAAGAGAGAAAGGAAGAGCAGAGAGCTCCCTCACTCGCGTACCACAACAGATCATCATTCGATGCTGCATGTGAAGAGGGACGCGTACATTACGCTGTACGCAGTAGTAGGCTCTGCAAAGCAATCCGTTCGCAATTGAACCGAATTAAAGGGGCAAGTGTATGCTTTCGGTGAGCCCAGATTGCTCACCCACACACACGGTCGTTATGGTCGCTTCATTCTACGCCCCCCCCCCCCCCCCCCCCAACTGCCGCCTGCTGGCAATACAGTTTGCGTTTAGGTCTAGTGCATGATTGTATTTGAGCTCTGGGGGATTTTCGATAGGCGAACGGGGTATGGAGAAGCGCCACAGTTCTCGCCGGGAAGACCTACCGACCGAAAATGCTAATTTTAGATTCCAACCTTCTCTCCTCTCAACCACCACCAACATACATACCGACAGCAACACCGGAAAGCCCAAAGCCAAGGTCGGATGTCATGTGCTTTTCGCACTCCGCAAGCGCTTCAAGCGCAGCAACGAAGACGAAAACGAAGAAATCTTATGGTCCAGCGAAGGGATTGTGTTTATGAGTTTGAAAAATGTTTCCACTCCTTCCGCGGCGAAAGGATGCTGCTGCTGCTGCTGCCCCTCGGGGTGCTGTGGAGACTGTTCATTTAATTGCAGACAAGACTCGACACGGACTAGACACCACCAGCACCACCACTAGCACCACCGAGTCGCTGCTCAACGCTTTTGTGAATTCGAAATTGTCTGAAGTGTCTGAAGAGAGTGTTCCCTTCATACCGGACCACGGGTCTGTGTCGGGACCGTGGATTCGGTCAACCGAACCGAACCAAGCCGGGCGACGGAAAAGAAGCGTTGCGGCGATGAGTGGCGGCGTAATGGGAACTTTGAAACACGGGACAAGAAACTGACTCCCTGATGTCCGGGTGGTTATGCTGTTTCGACGACGACGACGACGACGACGAGTTCTACTGCAGCAACAAAGTTCTTTCGTTCGCTCCCCAGCGGAACCGTGGGCCGAAAGTTCATAATTTGCATATGTGTGAGAGCGTTATAATTTTAATTAAAATTTTTAGAATAATTAGAAATTTTCACTTCCGAAGAAATGGCCGCCGGGCTTCCCTTGTCAAACGGGATGGGCCCGTTTTGGACGAGTCTTCAAATGTGGCCATTACGGGAATGGAGGTTTTCTCGTTCCAAAAACCTCGCGCCAGTATGTATCGCTGCGCGCCACATATTTGTGGGCAGTATTGTGGCGAGAATTCTGCACTCCAAATAGCTGGGGAGAGAGCGAGAGCGAGCTCTTTTACCTATACGGCAGCGTATAGGTCACGTCGTGGGGGTTGTTCATGTTCACTGCAAACACCCCGATTACAGCTGATAAACAGAGTGCGCTCCCCCCGGGGGGATAATACAGCATCGGGAGGATAGAAGGTGGGGCAGAAAGAAAGGGATAGTGATCGAACTCACCCCAAATAGAGGTCGGTTTAACCCCGGGAGCTATTTTCCAGTTCGGTGACCAGAGCACTCCCCCATGCTGGATCGAAATCACGTGACGCTCAATCGTTAGGATGAGGGTTCGACAAAAGGACTCCTCCTCCTCCTGCTCCTGCTGCTCATGCTGTCGCTGCTCATGCTGCCGAGCATTAAACTGGCATGAAATTGTAATTAGAAAATTATGAAGTCAAGCGCGTGTACACGAGCGATGGTTTTTCTTTTTTCTTCTTAATATCTTACCACAAAATGAAATACGCACTGGCCACCTGCCGCTCACCCCTGTCACGTTGGCAGCCGAAACCGGGCAAATGTAAATCGACAATCGAGCGTCGGTCGAGCTGTCCGTGGGATGGATTTGAGAAATGAACAAGACGCGACGACCAAACATTTAGCATTTTGTGTTTGGCGCTTTTTTCGCAGAACTACAACATCAAAAGGAACATGTTTTTCGCTAGCCAAGCTAATCCACGGGCCAGCCGGACCGGACCGGAGACGTACGGACGAGTGAATTGCACAAACAAAACATGACACGATACCGAGGTCTCTGGAAATGTTGTGGAAAATGCTCCAAATCCTCGAGTTGATGGTTTATAGGATCCAATCTTCGTGGCAATCTCTCCGGTAATGTACCTGAATAAGATGCTGTCACGTTGGGCACCTTGATGCTTGTGCGGGATGCTTTGCGAATAGGATCGAACCGAACGGGGATCCTACGGGGAATGCATGAATGAGCGATCCAAGAAAATAATTATTCAGCCTCAGGCGTTTAATACGTCTCCGTCTCCTCAGAAATGTTTTCGTAAAATCAACAATTCCTCTGCCCGAAAACATAAGTCTCAACATTCTTTGCAATCCTATAGACAAATAGAACAAATTGAACCCAATTAAATCATATCACCCGGCAAGAGTGAATACGCGGATTCCCCTTTTCATCAACTATCTGTCTGTGTGTGTGTGTGCAGAGCAACAATGATACACTTGTTCGTACAAACAGTAGATATGTAAACAAAGCGGAACATATTGTAATCCCTCCGATGGTAGTAGCATCTGCGCTACGCTAATGCTTTCCACGATTGTTCCGGGCCCAGGATCGCATTTGCAAAACTATCTGCTAAAGTCTCTGCTGCTTGCTGAGCAAACGGAGAAGAAGATGATGAGGATGATGCTGATGCTGATGGTTCGTGCTAAGCCCTTGCTCGCACAAATCCCGGTCCAGACGAGTGGTTGTGTGTCCCATGTTTTGTTTGTTCAGCCATTCAGTCACCCCTCACGGTGCTAATTCATCAACAATCGGAAATTTATCTTAAGGTTTTAAATTACTATTTACTACACGGGCGCCTGAAGTCCGGAGCGCACTCGCTCCAGGAGGAGTCGGTCCGGAATCCATGTTAGATCGAGATGATTCCGTTTCACTTCAACGCCGCCCCCCGTAAGCCGATGCTCTTGCACTGCGTCCCCTTCTGCTTCTGATGCTGTCATTCTCATATTCACCCCTCGATTTCATGTCTCTACGCCTGCCACCGATTTGCAGCTTCTTACCGCACACACACACATCCCAGACGGATCGCTATCGTAACGCATTTCACGCATCGACACTTACGGTGCCGAGCGTGCGGCCACGGGTTAGGTGCCGGTGTGCTGCGCATATGCTGGTATTCCCGGTGTGCACTCGAGCGAACAAGTAAGCAAGCGAACGAGCGAGCCGGCAACCGGACGACGGGAAGGAAAACATATGTATCGTAACATGAATTCACGGATTTGAATTCAGCATTGGCCGCGACCATTCCTCGCACCCCGTGCGCCTGAAAGTATGCATCGCTCGCTCATTCTCTGTTCCGCTCTGCGATGGGGAGTGTTTGAGTTCATTTCCACGAGACAATCCGACAACAACAATCCGGAGCGCCTATCGTAGGTACAAGGTGAACCGAGCAACAGTAGCAGCAGGTCTAGGCGTGGTTTTCCATAAAATGTGTTGTCCCCTTAAAATGTGTACGGCCAGGGGTCGCATTATGAAAGCCGCACAACAACAACGGCGCACGGCTTTGCGTGGAACGAATCCGAGTGTACCGCCGGGCATCCGAATGCTTTTGGTCCCGTGTAGCCCGTGGGCTTCCCCTTTTGTGTTCCTCCCCCCGTTCCTTTTTCCTTGCTGTCCTTCCAGTGTAAGCTGGTAGCCAGTATGATACGCGAGGAAGAGGATTGATTTTTTTCTTCTCTTTTCATTCTCCCTTTCATAAACTCATGGACACCCCTTGAGCCTCGGTCGTGCGCCGTGCGACGCGTACGCATTTCCATCTCCCCCTTCCCTTATTTCCACCCCGAAGGGCATTATTTATCGCATGACAATCACTCATGCTATTACTAGTGACAATTATTTGATGCGTGTACCGCACATATTGCGTGCAAAAGGGGCACCGCGAACACCCTTCGGGGGGAAAGGCGACTGTGGCAGTCCTTTTTGTTTGATATTTTAATTTTGGCCAAATAGTGTTACGCTTTTGCCATCTAATGAAACGACAAACGCTGGGACATTACGCGGACCCGGGAACACTGATTTATCATGGGTGACAGGAGTTTGATGATGCCGCGATCCAGGGGCCACCGAACAACGAATTTAAGAGCAGAGTTGAGGTTTCCCTGGCATCCCTGGTTGCAGGTGGTGTGTGCTTGTGTCTCTCTGTGCGAGTGTGAGGTTCGTTCCTTGCTTTGATGTCACTATAGCGAGTTCATGGAGACCCCAGCGGTTCCATTAATACGACCGGAGCCAAAAGTTGGTCGACGACGATACCACGGGTGCCTTTTCCCGTAGGCCATGAGCGGAATTGAATGGAATAAATTTTAATTCAACCTATCATACGCAGCACATCGCCAGCGCACAAAAGCGACTCCTTCCGTGCCCCGAAGGTTCAATCCCGTACGACTCAATCAATGGCAGAAGATCCTGGCCCCGGCCTTGGATTGGAAAGGATTTAACGCGCGCGTGGATAGACATCGAAGTCCAACATCGCTCGGGGGCCAGGCACTTGGAGGATGATTGAACAGGCGCCGAAGCGATTCGGCATTTGCGTGGAGTGGAACTCCGTTCCGTTTGTTATTCCCCCAATGTCCGGAGCCTTCTACCAATGCAGCAGCAACAGCAGCTTAATTACTAACTGGAGTTCTTAGCTGTTGTGTTGTTGTTGTGCGCTGGGCTATGTGAATGTAGCTAAGGGAACGAATTGGAATTAAATTCTAATTCCTCCGTTCGCGCAATACACGCCAGGTGTGCATGCGTGTGCGAGGCCTTAACATGGAGAAGGGTTCAATTGTTGAATAGACAGCATTCCCTTTTTCATTTGTGCAACCTCTTCGTGTTATCATTATTGCAGATACCGTCATTAATCAATTTATTTGAAACGAATTCAATCGATCAACTTAAACCGATTACCGCAAGCTGTAAGGAACGAAACACGTAACTAGTACTAATGGTACACCTTTGTTGTATTGCCAAGGTATATGAATTTTTTTGTTTAATTCCAATGAAAAATTACTTACATTGCTGTATTTTTTTTGTTCTTATGTTTAAATATAAATACCATCACAAACAAAACCATTTCTTCTCTTCTCCATCTTTTTTATTTAATCTTTTCCATGAGATAAAATAATATAAGACACTCGCTTTATTTATTTGATCGATATTCAATGGAATCTATCAACCTACAAACATTGAGATCATCTATTGGCTTTTGCTTAAAATCAAAACGGAGTTCGCAAAGGGCAAATCTGGCTTGGAGGGTTCTGTATTCGAACATTTCATTAGCTACGTGAACAAAACGTTGGGTCCTATTAGACATATGATAAGGGACTCCATTTTGTAAAATACAATATTTACTGATTCGTTGAATAGAATTGACGGACGGTCCGTATGTTTAGTAAATCATGTTTCTTCAAAATGTTGATCAAATGCTGTGTTTTATGAAAACTGAAGACCTTTTAAAGCTGCTAAAAGCATCATAATTCCAGTGATATGCTTGGAATTGAACATAAACATAATATGCTTTTGGACATCTTTGGCCTTTAGAAATTATATAAACACATCTCTGTCCGTATTTCATGCTGGATCAAGGGAGAATAGATTCATTCATCAACACGATGACAGGCTACTATTCCTTCACGAATGAAATAAAATTCTTTGATCGTTCCGGTTTCAATCAAATTGCATTTCACTCAAGCGCTTGAGTTATCATGTTGTAATTCAAGTAATCATGTCGATGCATCTTCGGATCTTCGGATCCTTTTTTACTAGCTTTCATTTCCTTTTTCTATAATCGATATTATCAGATTTTGCGGAGACTGCAGATTGTGGTTGGCCATTACCGCGTTTCATTAGACATGATTCTTGGAAAATGCATCGTTGAATACTGTGGCAAGATGCTACCCGACAATCGCTGCAATATGTTTGATGTTTTTGTGTGAAATCAGCATGTTTTATGAAACTTCAAACTGTCGCCTCTGCGTACAAGACAGATTTAAGTTTCACAAAAAAGGCAGAAACAGTATGGAATACTTTAAAAAAATATATGCTACACTCCCTTTAAGCACACGTAATCCACAATTTCCACAACAAAACGGTGCGCCTGGAGCAACACCATTAGAGCGCGCCAACAACGGCTCAATGACCATGCGACCCGGCGGGGCGACCATCATCATTCACCAGACGCCACCACCGCCTGGCTAATAGTGTAATCGATTGCCATTCGTTCTGCACTGTTTAGTTGATTAATTTACGTCGCCGTACAGCGAATGATCACGCGATTATGAAGCGCGCTCCTTTCAGTTCCGCACTGCCACCACCGTCGACGCAGATGCATCCCTGGGGTCGATGTGACCGACAGCAAATGTCTCTCCTTTTATCTCTCCTTCACCCACGATACATACGGTGTGCAACAGAAATAACAACAATAGCAAACCGAACCCCGTGTTCTGTCCCCGAAAGGGGAAAAAAAAGATGAATTTCACGAAGAAAACATAAAGGACACATTTCATTTCTCGGAGGACAAAAGACCACGAACCAGAGTGGGAACGCGTGAAGCATGCGAAACGACACCCGGAAGCAGGAGGTTTCGGAAGGTTTTGGGATTTGTGCCGCGATGTGACCTTTCGATACCGACGGTTGTATGGACGGTTTTCTTTTGGGCGTCGGGAATGCCGTCGAGTGCATTTGACACTTTTCCCTTATTTTGAGATCGATTGAATTGGACTTTCGATGCGCTCGATGTATAATCGACTTTCCTTTTATTTTTTCGTCGATGAAATTCCCCGTGCTCGGTTGCTGGTTAGAATTACCAAGCAATGGGAGTGTTTGTGAAACATGATTCGCAAACAAAACAAACGGTAAACGCGGTATTGTACAAGCTGATGTGTAGGATATCGGCACGGCAAACATAGGGATCTATCCCCTGAAGCGTCTGCATCCATTACAACACCTCCGCTCTGCAGCATCGCAGCGCGTACGGTTTCCGGTCACGCCAGGATGCGGACACGTAACCCCCTAGCCAGCCGAGCCTGGCGTAAGCTCCATGGATCACACGACGAATGCAATTTATATTGTTTCACCTTAATGGTCGCGCCGGGCGCACGGTTTGTGGGTGCAAATCGTTGACACATAATAATACAAACGGCCACGGCACCAAAATGGCACCACAATTTATCGACCGGAACCGTGCACAATCTGCACAGGAGATCGACTCGGACCGAGTCCACGGCCACTGGCAGCCTTCGGCCAGTCAATCAGTACACTGCTGCTGCCGGACTGCCGGACGAACGGCACGAAACCGAACGCTAGGCGAACGCGAGGCGGTCTCACGTTGCGAACATAAACTTCTGCTTGGTCCGTGTACCGTGTCAATCAGATGGCCGCCGACACCGACACCATCGGCACCGTCACCATCATCGAGAGATTCTCGGTCGGAATTCATTTGCAAAATTTCATCACTCACCCGCCAGTCAGCATCGAAATGAAATGGTTGACCGCAAATCAATGCCAATGATTGCGCCGCACAGTGGTCGTATCTGGTGGCCAAATCCGTATACTGTGTCACCTGGGCATCGATAAACGGAGTGGCAATTGCGTTACCTAAGAGCACACAGTTGAACCAACCACATTTTATGCTGTATTGTAATGAAACGAAAGGTGAATTTTTAATGCCATTTTCCTGCCATACGAGGAATATTCCCGATTCGAATCCCAGTATCAAGTTCCGAAGTCATCACAACCCGGACGACCCGGAACCGACAAGTAACGGTCGCAGTTCCGGCTAACGAAAAAGTGTCCATTTTGTCCAGCTTGTTTTCAATCAACCAATCGACAAGCTTCCACGCTACCGGACCGACGACCGAAAGGCAGCAAGAGTAATGAGCCAGCTGTCCGAGAAATCAAAATATCCAACGACAAACAGCACCAGCTGGGCCAGCGGCGTGAGATCGGCAGCGTTCGCTTGGTTCGACTGTAATGCGTTGATTTGCTGAATGAAAAATTGGATAGCCGTGTCCGTAGACTTAAAAGTTCTCAGACATCGGCCAGGGCGACAGGTTGTCAAGCGTTTTCCTTGTTATAGTCTTTGTTCGTATATCAAACATTGCCGCCGGAAGTCATTCATCTGTCACTCTTGCCTCAGTCTAGACCAGTTCACAGTCTCGAAGCACCGTTCGAGACTCGTTCTGAGCATGATCGATATTACGATACGACATCCATACTCTGGAGGTGTTTTTAGAGTAGTGCATGGATGCTTTTAATTTATTGAAACATCCGAAACTCACGTACCTTACGAGCTTTTGAATGAAGGTATAAGATAATGTCAAAAGAATGGAATATTTAGTATTCTATTATAGTAGCAAAGTATTCTATTATACTTTGCCATATTATATTCTACATCCTGTGTGACGTTCAGGGAGGATTTTAACTATACCACAGATAACGCACTCATGTTCTCGTGTTGCGTGTCAAACTATTGCCAATATAATCCACTCCTATCAGTTTCTTTAAAGGATACTATCGATTTCTCATCAGATAACACCCTGCGCTGGTGATAAAGAGCGAGATTATCTGCTGTGCAACGTCTGGTGCACACGAACATGGGACGATGATACGGACGATCTCTGCCACACTGAGACACTATTCTCGAGTGCCTTGCACTGTGACCTCGTTTGAAAGTACCGGTTCGCCCCTCAACGACCCCGAAGCAGCATTTGAAGTGCCGTCAACAATAATTGAAGCCGTCCAATCACACTGGCAAACATCGACGTCTCGGTAGCAGTAAAATTTTATTCCCCTGCCAAGCGTTCCTCCTCCTTTTTCGCACTAGAACGCCTGTGGTGTGAGCAGAGTGTTCTTGTGGGTGAACCGAGAAGTCGCTCCAGAGTATCCTGGGGCGGGAGGGGAGAGGGGAAAACTCGATCCGGCCTCTGTTCCCAGAAACGCACGGCTAGGTCAACCTTCCCACAAACAACAAGATGACAAGTGGGAGGAATGTACAAATTAATCAATCATTCAAATCGGATCTGGCTAACGAATTTCTTATACCAGTATACCGGCCATTTGAGCGTCGTTTCGGACCACGTCGGTTTCGGTCCGGGTCCGGGTCCGTTCGATCTAACGACGCAGAAAATGTCAAACGGTACGAATCAAGATTCCCGGAAGTCGGAAGTCCCGTCGTGCCGTGATACCGGGGCTATCGGATCCAATCTTGTGAAAGTGATTGAATAACTTGTGCATCTGATAACAAACCATTACGACACGGAACCTCGGATCTGTTAGGGGAGCGAAACGTGGGCAAAAAAAAATAGAAAAAACAAACAACAGGCGCCATAGAATTTGCGTAGAGAGCTTCTAACCGTTT